>NC_086330.1:336478953-336804787 GCF_032445375.1 Bacillus rossius redtenbacheri | reverse complement strand
GTTTCCCATTACCAAAATTATTCAAATGTAAATATTAAAATAAAAACAGCAATATTGAGCGTGTTTGTTTGCTCAATTATGGCCTAAGGTGAGCAGTTATTATAGATTGTGTAGCTAGAGGAATCTGAAGTCAACTGAGAAAACCCTCAGGTCGTTAATGAAGTCTGAAAATTTTAAAATGGTGAAAATCCAGTGAGAATACACCTTGGTATGAGACCGGGGTGTGGGTATGCAATATGAATTACTAGGAACCTTTTTAGGTCAAGACAAGCAGATATAATTTCGACTTTCTCTATCATTGCAGTTAGACAGTAATAATCTCGTCTATAGACACCCATATGAAGCATTTACCGAAAGCACTAATTACGTCTTCTATCACTATTCACAAAATGGTGGGTTTGCTGGCTGTTTGGTGTTCAGTCGTGGCAAAAGAATATCGTTTTAATTTCTCTTACACAGGGAAAAGTTACGTTACAATTCGAATGTTGAAAAATTTGCAGTTTTTATTTGGTGGTCGATCAACCGTAACAATAATGATATTGAAAGAAATATATTCGTATTCAGTGATAATAATTACGCTATATTTTTTTTTAAATTTCTGAGAAAAGTAATTATTTATATATCACAATGTAGATGCGTGTTCGTCCAATAAAATATTTTGAGGTTTCAAGGACATAATTTTCAAGTGCACACAACATTTTTTTGTATGCAGTAACTACAAAATGTATGTTTCTGAGCAGCAAACAGGTTTTTGCCAAAAAGTTGTAACAGGGTGAATCTTAACTTTGTCATACTTAAAAGGTGATAGCTAAACTTTTTGTACCCCCTCGTAGAGGCAGGTTCTTCACTGCTACTGTGATAGTTGATGACACGGTCTGTGGTGTGCATGCCTGAAACATAAATTATATAAGAACAATTTTAATTTTTTTTTCAGGCTTTATGGAAGGCTTTTCGAGTCTGGGATGCTTCAGAAACTCATAAGACACAGACGAATCACCAATTCCAAGGAGATAATGCCAGTGAGGGTGTTCACTGTGTGCGACGTAGCTTTTCCGTTCTTGCTGCTGGCCTCCGGGATTGTTTTCGGCATCGTGGTTTTCTTGTTAGAACTGAAGTGCCAGCCTACATCAGAGATAAGCATATCTTAAAAAAATTATAAATCTGAGAGCTTAAGTTTTATACTGAAAGTAAATATACAGCTTTGTAAATTTTATTCTTTGGAACCAGGACTTTAAAAATTTTGAAATAAGTTGCATTCCAAAGACTAGAGTCACAATTATATCTTAGATTAATCTCACTCCAGACTATACATTTTCAGAGTGCTGATTAGTCTATGAAAAGTTTACATCCTTTGGTGGGTTACACGTTATTGTTTGTAATTGGACCAGTGTTGTCAAGGACGTGTTACTGTCCAATCATAAACGTGAAGTAGGTGTATGCAATAAGTATTTGAAGTCTGCTTTGCTACCCAGTGAATTCGCTAAATATTGTTGGCTCTACCAATACCCAGGCAAATTTTTTATCTTTGATGTATGTTAAATTTCATGGTAAAGCAGCAAATGTAAACGCACTCAAATCTCCAAATGTAAAATGTAAAGTTGTATCAACATAAGTTGAATGTATTAAGACCATAACGGTTTTAATGCGTTGTTATTGCACTTTAATGACATACACAACTACGTATTAACAAACTATTGTGTCAGAATTGTACTGTGTTAGAAAACTTACTTAACATTGTTTAAATGTAATATTAATGAATATATTATAAATTCGTGGACTGTATTATTTATAAAACTGCTTAATTTTATTCTTTCAAAATTTATCAATCTCATTTTAAATGATCAGTGTGTCTTGAATCTTCGATATGTAGAATCATTGTGATAATTTATGTATTTGGATATTTAAGTAAGTCATAAAATTATAAAATTTACGCTTGATTTTACATATATAGTACTAATATATTCGATGCCAATGAAGATGTAAATTACGAAGAATGAAACATTGTACTATTACATTTGATTAATAGATTTAAATAGAACTGTCTATTAATTTAAAAGTTTGTACAAATATAAGTTAAGGATAGTTTAGTTACACTTATATACAGTCATATTTCAAAGACATAACTAAGTATTAGTGTTAATTCTAAATACATCCAAGTACTTTTCGTAAAAATTTCTTATGTAGGAATGATGGGCATTCACCTTTGCAAAACATTGTCCATCGCAGGAAGTCAGGTTCGACATTTGTATACTGTGGTATCCCGAATCGTAGCAACTGTTTCATCGGTGAAAGTCTACTCTGTTCGCCTGTGTTTTACTCGTATTTTATTCATTCGTGTGTATGTGGAGTTTTTCGTTTCTGCATTTGTTCTGGTCTATCTTAATTCTGACGTTTGGAGCTGTTAACCCGTTGTAATACTTTGTCTTTATCTTTGAAAGATTTATGCAATGGGAGTGCATGACTTGATGTAAGCTTTTGGACATACAGCATTGCTAAGCACATGTAGTAGAAGAAAATTACAAAAAACACAAATGACAAAAACACAAATCAAGCAAAAAAAATTGCTAATGTCAGGATAAAAACGCCACCCAATACTCCACAACAGGAATATGGTCAACAAACAAAGAAAAACAAAGAAAAATGGACTAACAGAACTGGAAAACCCCCACAAATGATGACAGCACCGAACCCAAAAAATTCAGCACAACAGTTGAAACGAGACACAAAACACAGCAAAACGTCTCGTTTCAACTGTTGTGCTAATTTTTTTGGGTTCGGTATATTTGTGCTGTCATCATTTGTGGGGGTTTTCCCGTTCTGTTAGTCCATTTTTCTTTGTTTTTCTTTGTTTTTTGACCATATTCCTGTTGTGGAGTATTGGGTGGTGTTTATATCCTGACAACAGCAATTTTCTGCTTAATTTGTGTTTTTGTCATTTGTGTTTTTTGTAGTTTTCTTCTACAGACATACGTGTGCTTAGAAATGGCATATGTCCAAAAGCTTACATCAAGGCACTTTGTCTTTGTTTAGTTTATATTTGTATTTTTATACTTTGTTTTATATGAGTTATTAACATTATTGGTTTTTTCTTCAGAATTTCGTGTCCATTATCTTATTCATGACGATAGCTAGCATTGCCCCTTTTTTGCGTTTAATTTTTCTTTACATATTTAAAAATAGTCCTGATTTTCCCGCCGACGAAAAATAACTCTCTGCTCTGGGATAGTTTCGTTGATAATTTCTCATCTAATTATTCACTTTTGGAAGATGGCTTTTGACTGGAAATAATCGCGGGTAAGGCAACAGGTAACTCCACACACAAACTTAAAAGGGCTATGCTCACAGCGCGTAAGAAGATGGTTTAGTGTTTCGGATTGTTAATAGTGAGTTCTAAATAAAATGTTTTGCTGTATGAAATAACTAAAGAATTGTATGCCAAGAAATAGTTTCATCAGGTATGTGTGTACAAATAGGAATAAATTGCAACTAGATACTATCCCAGTGGTAGAGTACTAAAGAGCTCATAACTAACTGAGTGATAATTAGCCGGCAAAAACTTTTAAATTTGATATTTTAAGAACTTTTGATACGTGTTTTGCGCTCAACTATTAAAGGCAACGCTATATACGAATATTTAAATATTGCTATAATTAACTTCTGCAGTGATCAATTTTTTTATTTACAAATCTATGACACTCTAGGTTACACTGGCAATATTTATATTTAAAATAAATATCAATCATACTGTGAGGGTTAGTTTCCCCGCAATGCTTTCATATAAAGCCGCATGTACTGTTTTGACATTGTGTTTTTAAAAACTAGCTAATAATGTAATTAAGGGCCTCCCCTTGATGCTGTTTACTTAGAATTGAGCAGTGATGCATTTCACTGCTGTATGTACTTAGCATTGTGTTGTACCTAAATCAGTAAAGTTACTGTTAATTTTTTTAAGTGATTTATTTGAAATAAAAGTTAGTGACCAAATTTTGAATCTTGGGACTTGCTTAGTAGTACCAATTTATTGCAAAATATTTGAGGGTTAGTTATTATCATTGTTGAAAATTCCCTTACATCAGAATGAAGAAATATTTTTTCAATAATTTTTGTGTCAGTATTTCGCCAAAAATGTTTCGTGTCAAATCTCAGCCAATGCTGTGTCTGCTGAAATGTGTATACATTAATGTAAATAAGAGGACACGTAAAAAAATTTTAAAGGTTATGTACGTAACATAATTTTGTGTAAAATATCCTTAGGATAAGGTTTTCGTTGCTTACCTCTATGTAGCAATGAGTTGCTAAATGTTCATGTAATATTCAAGATTATAACATTACATGAGGTGCACTCTAATTTTGATATTATCATAGGCTGAATAATGTCATGAAAATAATGTTTCTCTTACAACTACTACTGTAATATGAAATATTTTTACATGAACAAGATGTTGGTGGTTGGTTCGAAACCAGATTTGCAATAACTTGATTACTTCCCTACATAGAGCCTTCTGCAAAATATTGTAGGTTTTAGTTATATTTTACATCAGACTGAAGAAATATTTTGTGTCTGTGCTGAAACTTGTATCAAGTAATAAATCTAAAAGCATTTTGCTGATTATGTACATAGTTTAATACATTTTGTGTAAAATATTCTTGATTCTATTTTGTGGAAAATATTGTTAATATGTATAAGGATTTTGTTGTCTTTATACAGTGTGCACCTAACAATGAGTTATAATATTTAAATTTACTTAAAAATTTAGCATCACATGGGATCCACTCTAATTTTTATATTAATCTTATCATACACTGATATTACATAATGCTGTATAAAAATGTTTATTACAAAGCATAAAATATATGATAGGTTTTTATCATCTGAAATAATGTAGGCATCTTTAGCAGGCTGCTTACTTTGAAATTTTGTAAAACATACCTTGTAAAACAGATAAGTGTTTCTAAAATGTAGAGACAGTGGAGATACTAAATGACATGTAAAGTATATGTAAGTTGTATAAGATATACTAGCATATCGTACATTGTATTAAAATTTAAAATAACTTGTTTCTTGTACAGAAATGTATTTTAGTTTGAACTATTAAGCCTAAGTAGAGAAAGGACTAGGCTTATGTAGTAAATAAATATTTCTTATTAACAGATTTAATGTTTATCATTATTGATTTTTCTTTTCCTATAAAACCAGTTAATATACTAGATAAGGTGGTTGATAAGAACTGAGCAGTATTTTTTAGATAAAAACTTGTGAATGAGAGATTGCTTAAAGGTGATGAGGGGTTATTAGAACTTGTAATTGGGTGGTCGCCCAATTGCAAGTGTTAAATGCATTATATAAAGTATATGAAACGGTTCCACAGCTACATTGTTCACTGTATACACATAAATAACACTAATGTGTAAACAGCAATTGTATCATACATTTATATAGTGTTTTCAGAAATTTTTAAACAGGGTCTTGCTGTATGCCTTCCTTACATACCAGATATTAGTGCAAGATTAATCCATATGAACAAATTACGATGGGGGAGATTGTATGCATTTCTATTATATTAAGTAAAATATATTGCAGTTACATGCAAACTTTGTTAGAGGAATCATATTAGCTTTATAAAATACTTACGTAGCAGACTAACCTCACTCAAAAACACATAATTTGAATAACATTTCAGAAGATTATATGGTTTTAATACAGTTTAAATTTACTGTCATTCTGGTGTTCTCAAATTATTTGTGGAGGCCAACACAATTTTAAAGTAACATCTTGAAAAATTGTATAAAAAAAATAATCACATTTAAGACATTGCACCTAATCATTATCTAGATGAATAGCAGTAACTACAGGAGCCTAAAAACAGCAGGTTTTGCTGTATTTCCATAGGGGCCAAATTTTGGTTTGTTACAAAATATGAAAATGTGTGATTCGCATTATGTTTCTAATAGTTTCAAAATTTCAGCCTAGGTGTTACTGCTTGAAATAACATCAAATATGTGTACAATAAGGCAACGTAAATTTTTATGACTAATAACAAATGTTATACATACAAATGGAATTGAATGAATATTCAGCTATTTTAGGAAACTAACACATTGAATGAAATGAACTAATGAAATGTTTGTATCCAAGGAAAAAACTTTGTGGTACTAACAAAACTGTGTTGTAGAATCCACAACAATATTTAATGGTGACCATAATTACAGTTCGTGGACCCAACAAGGCCATTTAGTAGTGCAGGCAAAACTATTTATTGGTGACTACACCTGTAATTTGCGGAACTCACAAATCTTGTTAGTGGTGTAGACAAAACTATTTACTGGTGACCACAACTACAATTTGTGGAAATCACAAAGCTAATTAGTAGTGCTGACTAAACTACTTATTGGGGATCACAACTCCAACGTGCGGCACCCACAAAGTTATTTAGAAGTGCAGACAAAACTATTTATTGCTGACTACACCTGCAATTTGTGCAACTCACAAAAAGTTTTTTAGTAGTGTGGACAAAACTGTTTGTTGGTGACCACAACTGCAATGTGTGGAACTTACAAAGGTAATTAGTAGTGCTGACTAAAATATTAATTGGTGACCACAACTCAAGTTTGTGGTTCCTACAAAGCTACTTAGTAGTGCAGACAAATCTCTTTATTGGTTCCCACAATTGCAGTTTCTGGAAAACACAAAGCTATTTGGTACCGCTGACAAAACCATTCTGTGTAGACCACTAAACAATTTCCTGGTGACCACAACAGAAATTTGTGTAACCCACAAAGCTATTTGGTTGGGTCCATAACACTGTGCTTTGGGACCCACAAAAATGTATTTGTTGTACTTGCAAAATAATTTTGTTGACCTTCCATACATTTGTTAAGCTAACTAAACAGTTAAGTGCTATCTAGTAAACCATTTACTAGGTAGTTACAAAGTAATTTTGTAATGCTAACAAAATATTTTCAACAAAATACATTTAGTGGCAACCACAAATTATTTGGCAGGGTGTATACTAACCAAATAATTTTGTGTTGGCCAATAAAGTTTTTGTGGATGCCACAAAAAATTTTTTTCAGTGTGATATCACCCGCCTTCCAACACACTTCGCTAGAGCAACTGTAACTATAAACATTGTGACTATAAATACCACCAATTCAGGCTCATAAACATTTAAGAAAAACCAATGACCGTGAATTGGGAGGAAAAGAACGTGTTTACATCAGTTCGGTCAGCAGAGCTACTAGTGAAAATATTTCCTTGACTTACGTCATTAAAAAAATGTTTTGTTTAAAATCGGTGATTCAAAAACATTTTTTTTTTCATTTCTCTTTATACATTGCAATAAGATTTAGCGTGGTAGAAAATTTTTAAAATTTCTAAGAAATAGCATTTCTTCTATCCTCAACGCATGCTTATATGTCACTAGTCTCGTGAGAGTGGTTTTAAGCGTAGAGTTAGGAATTGTCAAGAGACGGCATGCTGTGACGTGGATTGAGTCACTTCCTTACCTCACCGTCGTCACATAAAAACACCGACAACATTGTATTGTTGTTCTTTTACCACGCATGATGATTGTTAATAAGTACACTAAATATTAATATTCATATAAAATTACAGATATATGTAAACTTGTATATCTACATTAAAACAACTATATAACTAAAAATAGGTTTTGCGTACTGAGTGGATTCTTACCCGGTATTTATGCTCTTATTTGTAAACTGTTCCATGAAAAAATTTCCATTATTAACTGCGCACATTAATAAGCATAATAAAACAAAAAAGTAAAATTATTGAATACTTAATTATGGCTTTAATTTTTTGAAAAAATTAATGCTTGAATGAAACATCAATTAAAATATAAAGTTATGCGCCAATTTTCGAAATAAATACTCAGTATTATCTCGAAAAAATATTTAATATATACAAAAAAAACATAGCAATGTGTTGTACAAAGTTACAATATCTTTCTTGTAGTATTACTAACTATTTATTGGCAAATGGTTTCAAAAGTACAGAAAACTTTTTTTCTGTGTATGGATTAGAATTTCCGTCGTTAAACGCAGTCACTTCCATAAAAAAATTAAAGTAACTTAAAATTACTCCCACAATTAAAACAACTTGACATTACCATACGATAATGATTTCATAAACACCCCATGGTCTTAAGATGTGTGGTTAAAAGATAGTGTAAGGAGATCTCAAGGAGGAGTACAGAAAATGCTTATCCAAACTTTCTTAAAACTTAGGTTTTGCGACGCACACGGGCGTTTGCTCATCAAATTTAGCGAATGGCTTGTCGTGCCTTGCAATCGATTTCCGAACAGTCATTATATTTATTTTTCCTTGCGAGAATCGATCATTCGAGAGCGAACAGCTGTGCACACTCGTTAGCAAGTTCTTCTTCTCGGCACGTCAACTCGAGTGGACGAAAAAATAGAGCTGGTTCACAAGCACTCTGGAGCACCAGCGTCCGATAAGTGACTCGTGAAACATTCCCACAGTCAAGAGTGACATGCTTACTTAAAGGTTGTTAGGCCTTACCATCTCGCAATTGCACATATTTTGATACCGCTTGCAATAAATATTTCCATGTAAAATGTTTTGGGTCTACATGGCATAGGACCTAGCTTTGGCCACTGGTTGAATTCAACACTTACCATGACGGTTGTTAGTCGCCCGCGTGAAATAATAAGTCATTTCCTCGCGGCGCATACAGACTTAGAGGTCCTGTTAGTGAATATGTGATTACAACAAGGTATGGAGTTATGATTTATGCCTTGGACATGCCAAAAATGGGGATAAATAATTAAAAATTTAGCATAACGATGGAGAAAGCCACGATCGTGGGGCCTAATCCTTCTTAAATCTAGGTTTCACAAGATGTGTTGATATTTACTTAATTTTTTCGTCATTATTATCATGTAAAGGCTATTTCTGCAAATTAAACACTTACGTATATTTTGAACAAATATTGACTAATTATGACACAATTGGTTTAAAAAATGAACTCACATAATAATAACTACGAACACTTGCGAAACTTTTTATACCCATTATATTACACTTGGTGGGTTTCTGTTGGAAATATTTGGGACAGGACAATAAATACAAGAGAGATATAGTTTTAAGTGTACAGAAATATCCCTAAACTAATATTACTGACGAAAAAATTAGAAAGAAAACTCATGGCATGTGAAACCTAGCCATAAAGCTGTTGCAAATTGTTTTATTCTCCAATCTTGCTCTAAGGACGATATTCGCTCAAGGCTTGGCCACGCATGATATGTTCAAATATTGGCATTTCATGACTTTTTTTTTGTTTCGTGTGTAATTCGTTGGAATGTTTCATTATACTCTCACTCACTTGGCTCATTCATTGTATAATATGAAGTAAAACTATGTCATACAAATTGTTGGTTATCCCTACTTATATGTGCGAAAGTGTGTCCTTCTTTCGTGCAGTGCAGTGACGGAGCAACGGATCAACATGATTTTATGCATATAGATAGTTTATAGGCTGGAGAGTGACAGACTACAAACATATAATTATAAAAAAACCGTCCCTAAGGTAGTGAAAAAGGGATCAATTCAGTTTTATGTTAAAAATGCATAGGCGATAGGTCACAGTGAGTTTGTGTCATTTCTCTATGTCCGCCACACTGTCATATAGTAATGTCTGGCAACTTCATATCCTTCTGCGTAGCGAAACCCATCCGCTTAGTGAAGCTCGCGGCTGCTAGCGAACTCAAGGCGCTAATGACAGTTCAGTCCAGAACTTCGTCAATAGATGATGGCGTTGCCTTGAATTTTATAACGCGCTATCGCTTGGTGCGTCCGTCACGTCTTGCCTAGGGGTTACCTGCCTCCCAACATGAAGCTGAATGTTAGCCTCCCGTTTTTGCTGATACGAAGCCTTGATGCACCGAGATTGTGCAACCAATGGGGCTTTAAAATCAAAACTTCCCGTTTTCCTAGTGTAAGTCCTACAGACTTGAAACTCAGCAGTGATGTTCCTTATATTATGGTGTCTGTAGCCCAGTAAACACCGGCTAATTCAGATAGTATTCCCTATATATTGGCGTAGTCGTCTGACAGATTGTAAACGCCTTACCGCTTGTTGCGTTCAGGGATAGTTGTAAGGGCAAAAGGACTGTCGAATCACGTGTGTGCACTCCGCTGAAGTATTTAAAGACAGCCGTGTGCAGCCACGTAGAGCAACATGTGCGATACATAAGCATGAGGCCGAGTGTGTAGAAGTAAACGAAAACAATTTGAACGTACATTTTTTAAGCTTGTTACACGCCACAGTTTCCCTTAGCAGTAAACATTGCTTTCTGATAAAATATCATTGAATTTAACTCTGAATGTGTTATAGGTCGTTTTTTTAATGTCAGGAATTATTTTGTGAGTATTTGAAGAAGGTCCCACATTTTTAATGTTAAAAATCTTAAACTCTCAGTTTACCTCATTTGGTGGGAGTTATTTCGTAAATTGACAGAAGTCAAGGAACATAAATGTATAACAACCACGGTGCTGGCATCTGTGACGGATGGTGCGAAACAAATATCACTAACACCAAGGGAATAAATATAGTATTTTTAAAGAATTTTATAATTATGGACAGTAATTTAGTCAAATTATTTGTCGAAAATAATGTTCAAAAACGGATTTTAGTATTTTTTCAAGTTGTTTTCTCTTCCATTGCAGTTGTTTCATTACGAAGTTTAAAATTTGGGTAAGCAAATCGAATGATTCAATAGTCGACTTGTTGCTCTGGCAACAAATTCTAGTGGTGTGGGCAGAAACTACGTTTGATTCGCGTCTAGAAATGTAGTTAGAAATATATTAGGCACATATTTATTACTCTCGCAATTATTTTAAGGAATTCTACGTTAAATTCGTGTCTGAGTTACGTATTATAAGTGTATTTGCAACATGAGAACACATGAAAGACTCGCTCTTCTTTTAAAAATCTGTGTTATGCACACAGTTTAATTTATATCACCGCCACATTATCGAAATATTTACTCATATAAATGTATAAAGAGCAAAAATATCAAATATCAGTACCTACTTTGTAGGCTTAAATTGGCTTTGATGTATTTAGAGTTACTTCGATGAAATTTTGTATTCAGACGTTTTAATTAATTTCTGAGAAGAACTATTATTCGTTTACTTTAATTAAATACGACGTAATTATTTGTTTTCACCTATCTGTTCCAGCAATTTCATCAGTGTGTACACAATAAAACAAACAGGTCATTAAAAAAACAGCTCTATCGGTACAAAAAAAACATTAACGAGTCTTTCAGTACTTGCCAGTGATGTGTAAACAACTAACCTAGGCAACGAGCAAATTCACGTGTTCTCATGTTGCAAATACACTTATAATACGAAACTCGGACACGAAATTTAGCGTATAATTCTTAAAAATAATGTCGAGCGTAAAAAAAAATTGATTTTCACCTACATTTCTGGACGTGAATCATACGTAGTTTTCACATCCGTCGTTAGAATTAGCTGCCGGATGGGGTACGTTGACTGTCATATCATTCCATTTGCAGACCGAAATTTTTAACTATGTAGTGAAACGGCTTCGATAAAAACGTAAAAGACTTTTAAAAGAATTTATCCCCGGCTTTAGACATTTTCAACAAGAAATTTTATTAAAATACTGCCCATATTGTTAAAAATCATTAAAAAAATTATACTATAGTATTTTCTGTCGTATTTGTAAACTGCTTTTCGCGTCATCCGCCACAGATGGCAACACCGTGGTTGTTTCACATTTCGATTTCTGGACTTCCGTCGCATTCACGAAATTATTCCAACAAATGCCGTATACCGAGAGCTAAGATGTTACACGTATGTAATTAGGAAAGAGAAATTAAATACATCTAACTACAGTTGGGGTTACGTTCATGTGGAACCACAAACAGTTTTGTGAAAACTCCTACTCGAAAAAGAGTTACGTACCTGATCTTCATTTACCTTGTTACTCCCAAAGCAAAAATAATACTAAACTAAATAGTAGTATATAATAGGGCATACTGGCACAGGCTTCCAGGCTGTGGATTGATGATTGTCGTCCGCCATCTTGGATTGTGACGTCACGGCGGCCATCTTGGATGACCTTGACCTTGACCTTTGACCTTGACCTTTAATTTGATCCTCAAAAATCGCCAAAATCCGCCAAAATTGGGCAAAATTTGCCCAAAATTCCTCAAAATTCGCCAAAATTTCCATTTATGTGGAAATAAATTCCGCCAAAAAATCTCAAATAATTCCACAGTTCAAAAATTAGGATTTCGAAAATCCTCAAAAGTCGCTTTGCCCTAGAAAAAACGAAAACTCCTAAAAGCGGCTTAAAACTCCTAAGAGCTAGCCGCTTATAAGCCGCCGACCTTGAAAATAAGGATGTCATGGCAGCCATATTGGATGATGACGTCACCGTTGCAAATTTTGTTACGGCCGCCATCTTTAACTTTTTTATTTATTATCCGATTTTAATGAAAAAAAATTAAAAATTATAAAAAAAATCCATTTAATAAAATTTTAATAAAAGATTTATAAAAATTATATTTTTACGACACGGAGTTCGGAGTCCTCGGTTCGAACCCAGTGAGGGCAAAAAAATTAAAAATGGCGACCGATCCTTCCCCCCGTGGTGTGTGCTAGCAGACTGACTCCCACCACTTTTTTTCAAAGCATATAGATCGTCATCTAGTATGACGTCATGTCCGCCATCTTGTCTTTGATGCTGGAAGCCATCATCAATGTATCGTCGGCGAGAGTGCGCTCACGCCATGTTAGTTTAGTTCTTATCCGATAGAGTGCAGTAATCATTTCTTACTGTGACACCCGCCATCTTGAAATTTGGCCGCCATCTTGAAAATCCGTAATTATTTAGCTAGAAATTCGGGAAAAGTTCCAAAATTCATTAAATAAATCACTCATTAATTTACATATTGATTCGATCGATTCACGTCCTCGGTTCAATACCCGATCGATGCAATAATGTTTAATTTTATGAAAAAATAATAATTTCAATAAACCATGTTAAACTTTCGTAAAGAGACTTTAAATCCTCTACTACCATCATCCTATCAGACGTCAATACTACCATATTGGAAATTCGTAATTTTAATGCTAGAGATTCGGGAAAAAGTTCAAAATTCATTAAATAAATTTATAATCAATATACTGATTGATTGGATCGACTAAGGTCCGTGGTTCGATCCCTTGTCGATACAAAACAACATTAATATTTTAAAAAAGTACCACTAAAGTGTAAGGTTTGAGAAAATTAAAAACACCGCAAGTTCTTTTAAAAAAACTTTTATTTCATACATACTACACTACTACAAGTACAAAAAAAAAAAACACTGACAAATTACTAAAGTTTTGTGGATTTCTCGATTCAAACAGTCTTCTTATTGTACGTACTAAGCCTTTTACATGACTTTAAATGTCTATACGATCCGTTCATCACCACAGCCAGAGACGGACTGAAGTTCATATCACTTATATAGTCTCATTAGCCGGTACAACACATGAGTCGAAACAATAACCATGTTCATTATACGTCTCGGAGCATTTTTTATAATGACGATGTAAGCTATCGAGACGTGAAATTAGTTTATTACATTTTATACACTGAAAATGTATTCTTTGAACATTATTAGAACAACCGCTCCTTTCATGTCTGCGCGCATTTGAAGTTCTAGTAAATGATGCGTCACAATATTTGCACTGATGCGATGCACGCTCTTCATGAATTGAAGTCTGGAATGCAGATGGTGAAACTTCAGCTGATGGTGGAACAGCACATATCGAAGTCTCCTCCAGCGATGTCAGAGCCGTTGCCAACGGGATCTGCTCCAACATCGTCAGCGCCGACGTCATGGTTCTCGTAGTCGATGGTACATCCTCCATCGAGTACGACGTTAAAGTCGGTAAAGATGCCATCGAAGACTCAAGAACAGGCAATTACGCGACTTATACACCAGAAGAAACAAACTAGGTGATCCGTACACCGTCAACGGCAGTAACAAACTAAGCGTCCTGCTGTATAGGACTCGTTAATATACATTAACCGGTTTGAATAATACGATAGTCAAATCAAGAACAATTTACTAAAATACTAGAGTCAAAACAACATTAAAAAAATAGAAGCACCGTCAACAAAAAAGGAAGCACATTTGGAAGCACCTTCAAAAAAGGAAAAACAATAGGAAGCACCGACTACGAAAAAACAGCACATTTGGAAGCACCGACAACGAAAAGGCAGCACATTTGGAAGCACCGTCATCCAAAAGGCAGCACATTTGGAAGCACCGACTACCAAAAGGCAGCACATTTGGAAGCACCGACTACGAAAAGACAGCACATTTGACAGCACCGACAACGAAAAGGCAGCACATTGGGAAGCACCGACTACGAAAAGGCAGCACATTTGACAGCACCGACAACGAAAAGGCAGCACATTTGGAAGCACCAACTACGAAAAGGCAGCACATTTGGAAGCACCGACAACGAAAAGGCAGCACATTTGGAAGCACCGACTACGAAAAGGCAGCACATTTGGAAGCACCGACTACGAAAAGGCAGCACATTTGACAGCACCGACAACGAAAAGGCAGCACATTTGGAAGCACCAACTACGAAAAGGCAGCACATTTGGAAGCACCCACAACGAAAAGGCAGCACATTTGGAAGCACCGACTACGAAAAGGCAGCACATTTGGCAGCACCGACAACGAAAAGGCAGCACATTTGGAAGCACCGACTACGAAAAGGCAGCACATTTGGAAGCACCGACTACGAAAAGGCAGCACATTTGGCAGCACCGACAACGAAAAGGCAGCACATTTGGAAGCACCGACTACGAAAAGGCAGCACATTCTTAAGCACCGACTACGAAAAGGCAGCACATTTGGAAGCACCGACAACGAAAAAGCAGCACATTTGGAAGCACCGAAAACGAAAAGGCAGCACATTTGGTAGCACCGACAACGAAAAGGCAGCACATTTGGAAGCACCGACAACGAAAAGGCAGCTCATTTTGGATGCACTATCATAAAGGCAGCACATTTTGGAAGCACCATCGAATAAGGAAGCACATTTGGAAGCTCCATCAACAAAAAAAAAAAAAAAAAAAAAAAAAAAAGCCAAAAAGGAAGCAAAATTTACGAGATATAAGTCTTAGTTAGAAATCAGAATACAAGAAATAAAAACATTAAATTCTTATAATTTAAATTATTTATTTTAATTCTTTACATTATACAAATGCAAGTAAAACAAGCCATTATTGTATGTAGCCAGCTTCCCTCAGTTCCTTGAGTATGAAGGATATTTCTTTGATGCATGAATAGTTTCCTGCACAAAGCGAACCATGTAGAAGTCTTAGCCGGTCAACCAATATGTTTGGATCTTTCCATGATGTGTAATCATTCTCTTCTACCACCATCTTCCTTGCACCTTTATAATAAATATTATGATCTCTGGTGTCTTCCGTTTTACCACCAACCTCAGGGTAACTTTCATGTTTGAGACGGTGATCATCACAAACTTGATCAGATTTATTTAATATATCACGTCGTTTCCAACGTTTCGGTCTCAGGACACCGCCACATTCTTCGATCTTGGCAGCTTTAGGTGCTTCATCATAGTCTATGTCTTTGTCAGCAGCCTCAGAGTCACTGTAACAATCACCGTAGAAGGAATCGTCTTCACCCAATTTACCATAATAATTCGATGTTGATGATGTTGAAGTGTCTTCATCGTCTTCATGCTTCCTTTTTAGGAGTCCATCATTTTTACAAAGTAGGAAAGAACTACTTGAATTCGGCTGGAATATATTCTCACTTTTCACGTTAAGGATTCTTCCATTGTCTTCATTCTTCCGTAAATCATCATCCTCCTTCAATTTTAGTTCTTTGTCGAGATCGGAAGAGCCAAGAAAATTATTGTCGTAATGCAGATCACTCTTCCTTAGGCTAGTAGATTCATCGTTGTCCTCTAGCTTGTACGCAGGCTTGGCGCTACAAGTTCTGCCATGTCTTTTTAGGCTCTCTCTCCGCGTAAACGACTTGCTACATCGAACACAACTTATCATATTGCGCAGTGGATTTTTAACACAGTCATTCTTCTCGTGTTGTCTTTTATTCTTTCTCAAGATAAACTCTTTACTGCAAAACTTACACCTATGTTCTTTCGATACAGCGTCAGATCCCAAATCGGAATTCATATTAGTTACTGAGACTAATGTCAGATGCAAACTAAGAGTTTTAAATTAGATATATTACTTAAATATAATTTTTTAATTATTTCATCAGCGATAATTAATATATCTCATGCAAAAGTACTTTATGCATGTAGTTCTGCTTTTCAACAACAGATGTCGACACATGTTGCTTGCAGGTAAATAATGTTTAGTTCTTTTATGCGGGATGCCTGATGCTCACTAACGATCGCAAAAGAAGGATGGCTTCGATAGACTCCAAGGAAAAGGAAGTTCGTCTTGCATGTTGGTGCTCCACAGATGTCTCATGGCGTAATATTAATTTGACTGAGTAATGATATTTGTCGTATTCCACCTGATAAAAAAAAATTGCAAGTTTTGATTTAGTAGCAGAAATTATCGAATTAAATGTAACTCCAATTAAAATGACATGTCTCATTAGACAAAAAAAAAAATACATGCAGAGAGCGGTTCCTCAGAATAGTCAGAAACACTTGAAGAAACCACAGGAATGATTGCAAGAACACGGGAAAAACCATCAAAATATTGACATTAATAATCAGGAGCACACGGAGAAAACCATCATAATATTGGCAAGAATAATCAGGAGCACACGGAGAAAACCATCATAATATTGACCAGATTAATCAGAAGTACTCGGAGAAAACCACCACATGTTTTCCTTGATATCATAAAATTACAGGAAAAAATATTTAAAAATAAAAAAAATTTAAAAAAAAAATAAAAAAATGCATAAACAGTTTCTGATAGCTTGTAAACTTATCATTGTTGAGCAAAGATAGAGTTCTTGTACAAGCCAGAAATTTATGCATTTTTTTATTTTTTTTTTAAATTTTTTTTTATTTTTAAATATTTTTTCCTGTAATTTTATGATATCAAGGAAAACATGTGGTGGTTTTCTCCGAGTACTTCTGATTAATCTGGTCAATATTATGATGGTTTTCTCCGTGTGCTCCTGATTATTCTTGCCAATATTATGATGGTTTTCTCCGTGTGCTCCTGATTATTAATGTCAATATTTTGATGGTTTTTCCCGTGTTCTTGCAATCATTCCTGTGGTTTCTTCAAGTGTTTCTGACTATTCTGAGGAACCGCTCTCTGCATGTATTTTTTTTTGTCTAATGAGACATGTCATTTTAATTGGAGTTACATTTAATTCGATAATTTCTGCTACTAAATCAAAACTTGCAATTTTTTTTTATCAGGTGGAATACGACAAATATCATTACTCAGTCAAATTAATATTACGCCATGAGACATCTGTGGAGCACCAACATGCAAGACGAACTTCCTTTTCCTTGGAGTCTATCGAAGCCATCCTTCTTTTGCGATCGTTAGTGAGCATCAGGCATCCCGCATAAAAGAACTAAACATTATTTACCTGCAAGCAACATGTGTCGACATCTGTTGTTGAGAAGCAGAACTACATGCATAAAGTACTTTTGCATGAGATATATTAATTATCGCTGATGAAATAATTAAAAAATTATATTTAAGTAATATATCTAATTTAAAACTCTTAGTTTGCATCTGACATTAGTCTCAGTAACTAATATGAATTCCGATTTGGGATCTGACGCTGTATCGCTGTGTAAGTTTTGCAGTAAAGAGTTTATCTTGAGAAAGAATAAAAGACAACACGAGAAGAATGACTGTGTTAAAAATCCACTGCGCAATATGATAAGTTGTGTTCGATGTAGCAAGTCGTTTACGCGGAGAGAGAGCCTAAAAAGACATGGCAGAACTTGTAGCGCCAAGCCTGCGTACAAGCTAGAGGACAACGATGAATCTACTAGCCTAAGGAAGAGTGATCTGCATTACGACAATAATTTTCTTGGCTCTTCCGATCTCGACAAAGAACTAAAATTGAAGGAGGATGATGATTTACGGAAGAATGAAGACAATGGAAGAATCCTTAACGTGAAAAGTGAGAATATATTCCAGCCGAATTCAAGTAGTTCTTTCCTACTTTGTAAAAATGATGGACTCCTAAAAAGGAAGCATGAAGACGATGAAGACACTTCAACATCATCAACATCGAATTATTATGGTAAATTGGGTGAAGACGATTCCTTCTACGGTGATTGTTACAGTGACTCTGAGGCTGCTGACAAAGACATAGACTATGATGAAGCACCTAAAGCTGCCAAGATCGAAGAATGTGGCGGTGTCCTGAGACCGAAACGTTGGAAACGACGTGATATATTAAATAAATCTGATCAAGTTTGTGATGATCACCGTCTCAAACATGAAAGTTACCCTGAGGTTGGTGGTAAAACGGAAGACACCAGAGATCATAATATTTATTATAAAGGTGCAAGGAAGATGGTGGTAGAAGAGAATGATTACACATCATGGAAAGATCCAAACATATTGGTTGACCGGCTAAGACTTCTACATGGTTCGCTTTGTGCAGGAAACTATTCATGCATCAAAGAAATATCCTTCATACTCAAGGAACTGAGGGAAGCTGGCTACATACAATAATGGCTTGTTTTACTTGCATTTGTATAATGTAAAGAATTAAAATAAATAATTTAAATTATAAGAATTTAATGTTTTTATTTCTTGTATTCTGATTTCTAACTAAGACTTAGATCTCGTAAATTTTGCTTCCTTTTTGGCTTTTTTTTTTTTTTTTTTTTTTTTTTTGTTGATGGAGCTTCCAAATGTGCTTCCTTATTCGACGGTGCTTCCAAAATGTGCTGCCTTTATGATAGTGCATCCAAAATGAGCTGCCTTTTCGTTGTCGGTGCTTCCAAATGTGCTGCCTTTTCGTTGTCGGTGCTACCAAATGTGCTGCCTTTTCGTTTTCGGTGCTTCCAAATGTGCTGCTTTTTCGTTGTCGGTGCTTCCAAATGAGCTGCCTTTTCGTAGTCGGTGCTTAAGAATGTGCTGCCTTTTCGTAGTCGGTGCTTCCAAATGTGCTGCCTTTTCGTTGTCGGTGCTGCCAAATGTGCTGCCTTTTCGTAGTCGGTGCTTTCAAATGTGCTGCCTTTTCGTAGTCGGTGCTTCCAAATGTGCTGCCTTTTCGTTGTCGGTGCTGCCAAATGTGCTGCCTTTTCGTAGTCGGTGCTTCCAAATGTGCTGCCTTTTCGTTGTGGGTGCTTCCAAATGTGCTGCCTTTTCGTAGTTGGTGCTTCCAAATGTGCTGCCTTTTCGTTGTCGGTGCTGTCAAATGTGCTGCCTTTTCGTAGTCGGTGCTTCCAAATGTGCTGCCTTTTCGTAGTCGGTGCTTCCAAATGTGCTGCCTTTTCGTTGTCGGTGCTTCCAAATGTGCTGCCTTTTCGTAGTTGGTGCTTCCAAATGTGCTGCCTTTTCGTTGTCGGTGCTGTCAAATGTGCTGCCTTTTCGTAGTCGGTGCTTCCAAATGTGCTGCCTTTTCGTTGTCGGTGCTGTCAAATGTGCTGTCTTTTCGTAGTCGGTGCTTCCAAATGTGCTGCCTTTTGGTAGTCGGTGCTTCCAAATGTGCTGCCTTTTCGTAGTTGGTGCTTCCAAATGTGCTGCCTTTTCGTTGTCGGTGCTGTCAAATGTGCTGCCTTTTCGTAGTCGGTGCTTCCAAATGTGCTGCCTTTTCGTAGTCGGTGCTTCCAAATGTGCTGCCTTTTCGTTGTCGGTGCTTCCAAATGTGCTGCCTTTTCGTAGTTGGTGCTTCCAAATGTGCTGCCTTTTCGTTGTCGGTGCTTCCAAATGTGCTGTTTTTTCGTAGTTGGTGCTTCCTATTGTTTTTCCTTTTTTGAAGGTGCTTCCAAATGTGCTTCCTTTTTTGTTGACGGTGCTTCTATTTTTTTAATGTTGTTTTGACTCTAGTATTTTAGTAAATTGTTCTTGATTTGACTATCGTATTATTCAAACCGGTTAATGTATATTAACGAGTCCTATACAGCAGGACGCTTAGTTTGTTACTGCCGTTGACGGTGTACGGATCACCTAGTTTGTTTCTTCTGGTGTATAAGTCGCGTAATTGCCTGTTCTTGAGTCTTCGATGGCATCTTTACCGACTTTAACGTCGTACTCGATGGAGGATGTACCATCGACTACGAGAACCATGACGTCGGCGCTGACGATGTTGGAGCAGATCCCGTTGGCAACGGCTCTGACATCGCTGGAGGAGACTTCGATATGTGCTGTTCCACCATCAGCTGAAGTTTCACCATCTGCATTCCAGACTTCAATTCATGAAGAGCGTGCATCGCATCAGTGCAAATATTGTGACGCATCATTTACTAGAACTTCAAATGCGCGCAATTACAGGAAAAAAAATTTAAAAATAAAAAAAATAAAAAAAAATAAAAAAATGCATAAACAGTTTCTGATAGCTTGTAAAGTTATCATTGTTGAGCAAAGATAGAGTTCTTGTACAAGCCAGAAATTTATGCATTTTTTATTTTTTTTTAATTTTTTTTAATTTTTAAATATTTTTTCCTGTAATTTTATGATATCAAGGAAAACATGTGGTGGTTTTCTCCGAGTACTTCTGATTAATCTGGTCAATATTATGATGGTTTTCTCCGTGTGCTCCTGATTATTCTTGCCAATATTATGATGGTTTTCTCCGTGTGCTCCTGATTATTAATGTCAATATTTTGATGGTTTTTCCCGTGTTCTTGCAATCATTCCTGTGGTTTCTTCAAGTGTTTCTGACTATTCTGAGGAACCGCTCTCTGCATGTATTTTTTTTTTGTCTAATGAGACATGTCATTTTAATTGGAGTTACATTTAATTCGATAATTTCTGCTACTAAATCAAAACTTGCAATTTTTTTTTATCAGGTGGAATACGACAAATATCATTACTCAGTCAAATTAATATTACGCCATGAGACATCTGTGGAGCACCAACATGCAAGACGAACTTCCTTTTCCTTGGAGTCTATCGAAGCCATCCTTCTTTTGCGATCGTTAGTGAGCATCAGGCATCCCGCATAAAAGAACTAAACATTATTTACCTGCAAGCAACATGTGTCGACATCTGTTGTTGAAAAGCAGAACTACATGCATAAAGTACTTTTGCATGAGATATATTAATTATCGCTGATGAAATAATTAAAAAATTATATTTAAGTAATATATCTAATTTAAAACTCTTAGTTTGCATCTGACATTAGTCTCAGTAACTAATATGAATTCCGATTTGGGATCTGACGCTGTATCGAAAGAACATAGGTGTAAGTTTTGCAGTAAAGAGTTTATCTTGAGAAAGAATAAAAGACAACACGAGAAGAATGACTGTGTTAAAAATCCACTGCGCAATATGATAAGTTGTGTTCGATGTAGCAAGTCGTTTACGCGGAGAGAGAGCCTAAAAAGACATGGCAGAACTTGTAGCGCCAAGCCTGCGTACAAGCTAGAGGACAACGATGAATCTACTAGCCTAAGGAAGAGTGATCTGCATTACGACAATAATTTTCTTGGCTCTTCCGATCTCGACAAAGAACTAAAATTGAAGGAGGATGATGATTTACGGAAGAATGAAGACAATGGAAGAATCCTTAACGTGAAAAGTGAGAATATATTCCAGCCGAATTCAAGTAGTTCTTTCCTACTTTGTAAAAATGATGGACTCCTAAAAAGGAAGCATGAAGACGATGAAGACACTTCAACATCATCAACATCGAATTATTATGGTAAATTGGGTGAAGACGATTCCTTCTACGGTGATTGTTACAGTGACTCTGAGGCTGCTGACAAAGACATAGACTATGATGAAGCACCTAAAGCTGCCAAGATCGAAGAATGTGGCGGTGTCCTGAGACCGAAACGTTGGAAACGACGTGATATATTAAATAAATCTGATCAAGTTTGTGATGATCACCGTCTCAAACATGAAAGTTACCCTGAGGTTGGTGGTAAAACGGAAGACACCAGAGATCATAATATTTATTATAAAGGTGCAAGGAAGATGGTGGTAGAAGAGAATGATTACACATCATGGAAAGATCCAAACATATTGGTTGACCGGCTAAGACTTCTACATGGTTCGCTTTGTGCAGGAAACTATTCATGCATCAAAGAAATATCCTTCATACTCAAGGAACTGAGGGAAGCTGGCTACATACAATAATGGCTTGTTTTACTTGCATTTGTATAATGTAAAGAATTAAAATAAATAATTTAAATTATAAGAATTTAATGTTTTTATTTCTTGTATTCTGATTTCTAACTAAGACTTAGATCTCGTAAATTTTGCTTCCTTTTTGGCTTTTTTTTTTTTTTTTTTTTTTTTTTTTTGTTGATGGAGCTTCCAAATGTGCTTCCTTATTCGACGGTGCTTCCAAAATGTGCTGCCTTTATGATAGTGCATCCAAAATGAGCTGCCTTTTCGTTGTCGGTGCTTCCAAATGTGCTGCCTTTTCGTTGTCGGTGCTACCAAATGTGCTGCCTTTTCGTTTTCGGTGCTTCCAAATGTGCTGCTTTTTCGTTGTCGGTGCTTCCAAATGAGCTGCCTTTTCGTAGTCGGTGCTTAAGAATGTGCTGCCTTTTCGTAGTCGGTGCTTCCAAATGTGCTGCCTTTTCGTTGTCGGTGCTGCCAAATGTGCTGCCTTTTCGTAGTCGGTGCTTCCAAATGTGCTGCCTTTTCGTAGTCGGTGCTTCCAAATGTGCTGCCTTTTCGTTGTCGGTGCTGCCAAATGTGCTGCCTTTTCGTAGTCGGTGCTTCCAAATGTGCTGCCTTTTTTGTTGTGGGTGCTTCCAAATGTGCTGCCTTTTCGTAGTTGGTGCTTCCAAATGTGCTGCCTTTTCGTTGTCGGTGCTGTCAAATGTGCTGCCTTTTCGTAGTCGGTGCTTCCAAATGTGCTGCCTTTTCGTTGTCGGTGCTGTCAAATGTGCTGTCTTTTCGTAGTCGGTGCTTCCAAATGTGCTGCCTTTTGGTAGTCGGTGCTTCCAAATGTGCTGCCTTTTCGATGACGGTGCTTCCAAATGTGCTGCCTTTTCGTTGTCGGTGCTTCCAAATGTGCTGTTTTTTCGTAGTCGGTGCTTCCTATTGTTTTTCCTTTTTTGAAGGTGCTTCCAAATGTGCTTCCTTTTTTGTTGACGGTGCTTCTATTTTTTTAATGTTGTTTTGACTCTAGTATTTTAGTAAATTGTTCTTGATTTGACTATCGTATTATTCAAACCGGTTAATGTATATTAACGAGTCCTATACAGCAGGACGCTTAGTTTGTTACTGCCGTTGACGGTGTACGGATCACCTAGTTTGTTTTCTTCTGGTGTATAAGTCGCGTAATTGCCTGTTCTTGAGTCTTCGATGGCATCTTTACCGACTTTAACGTCGTACTCGATGGAGGATGTACCATCGACTACGAGAACCATGACGTCGGCGCTGACGATGTTGGAGCAGATCCCGTTGGCAACGGCTCTGACATCGCTGGAGGAGACTTCGATATGTGCTGTTCCACCATCAGCTGAAGTTTCACCATCTGCATTCCAGACTTCAATTCATGAAGAGCGTGCATCGCATCAGTGCAAATATTGTGACGCATCATTTACTAGAACTTCAAATGCGCGCAGACATGAAAGGAGCGGTTGTTCTAATAATGTTCAAAGAATACATTTTCAGTGTATAAAATGTAATAAACTAATTTCACGTCTCGATAGCTTACATCGTCATTATAAAAAATGCTCCGAGACGTATAATGAACATGGTTATTGTTTCGACTCATGTGTTGTACCGGCTAATGAGACTATATAAGTGATATGAACTTCGGTCCGTCTCTGGCTGTGGTGATGAACGGATCGTATAGACATTTAAAGTCATGTAAAAGGCTTAGTACGTACAATAAGAAGACTGTTTGAATCGAGAAATCCACAAAACTTTAGTAATTTGTTAGTGTTTTTTTTTGTACTTGTAGTAGTGTAGTATGTATGAAATAAAAGTTTTTTTAAAAGAACTTGCGGTGTTTTTAATTTTCTCAAACCTTACACTTTAGTGGTACTTTTTTAAAATATTAATGTTGTTTTGTATCGACAAGGGATCGAACCACGGACCTTAGTCGATCCAATCAATCAGTATATTGATTATAAATTTATTTAATGAATTTTGAACTTTTTCCCGAATCTCTAGCATTAAAATTACGAATTTCCAATATGGTAGTCTTGACGTCTGATAGGATGATGGTAGTAGAGGATTTAAAGTCTCTTTACGAAAGTTTAACATGGTTTATTGAAATTATTATTTTTTCATAAAATTAAACATTATTGCATCGATCGGGTATCGAACCGAGGACGTGAATCGATCGAATCAATATGTAAATTAATGAGTGATTTATTTAATGAATTTTGGAACTTTTCCCGAATTTCTAGCTAAATAATTACGGATTTTCAAGATGGCGGCCAAATTTCAAGATGGCGGGTGTCACAGTAAGAAATGATTACTGCACTCTATCGGATAAGAACTAAACTAACATGGCGTGAGCGCACTCTCGCCGACGATACATTGATGATGGCTTCCAGCATCAAAGACAAGATGGCGGACATGACGTCATACTAGATGACGATCTATATGCTTTGAAAAAAAGTGGTGGGAGTCAGTCTGCTAGCACACACCACGGGGGGAAGGATCGGTCGCCATTTTTAATTTTTTTGCCCTCACCGGGTTCGAACCGAGGACTCCGAACTCCGTGTCGTAAAAATATAATTTTTATAAATCTTTTATTAAAATTTTATTAAATGGATTTTTTTTATAATTTTTAATTTTTTTTCATTAAAATCGGATAATAAATAAAAAAGTTAAAGATGGCGGCCGTAACAAAATTTGCAACGGTGACGTCATCATCCAATATGGCTGCCATGACATCCTTATTTTCAAGGTCGGCGGCTTATAAGCGGCTAGCTCTTAGGAGTTTTAAGCCGCTTTTAGGAGTTTTCGTTTTTTCTAGGGCAAAGCGACTTTTGAGGATTTTCGAAATCCTAATTTTTGAACTGTGGAATTATTTGAGATTTTTTGGCGGAATTTATTTCCACATAAATGGAAATTTTGGCGAATTTTGAGGAATTTTGGGCAAATTTTGCCCAATTTTGGCGGATTTTGGCGATTTTTGAGGATCAAATTAAAGGTCAAGGTCAAAGGTCAAGGTCAAGGTCATCCAAGATGGCCGCCGTGACGTCACAATCCAAGATGGCGGACGACAATCATCAATCCACAGCCTGGAAGCCTGTGCCAGTATGCCCTATTATATACTACTCTAAATTTTAAAAAAAATATTGTAATCCACAATTATTAAAGTTATTAATGGGATTTTTTTAACATACTCACAAATAAATTAGTTTTTTTAGTTAAAAGTGAGATTTATTAATTAATATATTAGATTTTTAACTATACAATTAATATACATGTGATAATGCGTGCTTTTATATTCTATTATTTCATTAAAATTAAATCATTAGAACCATTTGAGATATTGGATTAAAATAAAGACTAAATTATTCGTATGGTTACTATCGAAAACGTGTATGAATTTCAAGTCAATAGTAGCAGTTTTTTTAGTAAATTCATTTCGTACCTACAAAAAGGTTAAATTTTACTAAACATTATATTAGGTTAAGGTATCTAATTCATAACTAAAAACATTTTTATTATGCAAGAATTTGAAAACCATAGCCAGACTCTTTAATTTTGTATTTTTTGTGAATTGATGTACATATTTATTTGTAAATAGTAGCCTATATTCGCAAAACCGCTTACAGATACTAACTGCAATCGTCAGAGCAACAATATTGTTAGAATCGGCTAACAAACTTTTCACGGGATAATGGAGATTTAACTTATTTCAATTAGCAGAAATTAAAAGAAAACAATTGCCACACGTTAATTGTGTACTCTGTCGCACTTTTACCCTCGCTTTTGTTTGTGTTTTGAAAATATGTGTTCTCTGTTCACATTACGTAAAAAAAATATCTCTCCCCTTCCCCCCCCCCCCCCAAAAAAATGGCTAAAACGTACGTAAACTGCCTGAGTTACACTGTAAAACATTTGTGTAAATTTACACATTCGTTGTTAAGAAATTTTCACTTTTTTTTGTGTTGTGATTCTGAAAAACACACAAAATTAGCGTATTTTTACACATCCTTGTGAAAAATTACTGCATAATAATGTAATTTTACACATAATTTATGATAATATCCCAGCAACTTAATACTGGTGTAAAAATAAAACAGTTGCCGTGTCAATCAACAATTCCTCTAGTTGTTTTATAGCTACTATTACCTTGCTAACATTTCATTAACATAAAGAAAAATAATGCGTTATGTTGTGATAACAATACACCAACGGAGTGTGTATAGTTTTACACAAACAGTAACTTACGCAATTAAAGATAGTATTAGCAAATATAAGTTACTTTTATTGCATTCCTTGTGCAAAATTACCACAACAACGTGTAATTTTACATATATAAATGTAGGTTGATATCCTAAAAACTCAACATTTGTGTTAATACACGCAGATTCCTCACACGTACAGCAAGCAAAGAACAGAAGCTCCACATTTCATCATGCCAGGTCGTCGGGACGCAAACGAGGGTTCTTCTTTGGGGATGCGATGCTTTCTTTTTTTTTACATCGGTAGGCTTCATTTTCCACGCCACGTTAACTTTTATTTTTTCCAAACCACGCTTTCCCTGCTCTGCTGATTAATTCCATACCTGCGCGATAACGCGATGACTAGCCACATACCGGCCACTTGGAAGCAGGGCTCCAAAGGCGGTGAAACTACGATTAAAAGAACCAGCAAACAACCTACGACATTGCGAAAATATCAATCTAATTTAACTGTTTGCAAAGAAAAATATTCATACCATTATTAAAGAACAAAAAAAAATTTGGCTGTCAAAATTTGGTTATGCTGGAATGGCGCTAACGCGACTTTCGTGACGCAATTGGACGAGATGCGGGAAAAAAAACTATTTTCTAGTCGATCACGTTCGACGCATCCGTGAATTCAGTACAACAAAATTCGCTGACGCGACAAACTTTCCGATGAGAAAGTTTTTATATTGTCATCGCATCCCAGACGCGAAATTAATGTACTGGTGGTGATGGTAACTCAATTATATATGCGTGTTTTTTTTATATAGATTTGTTCCCTTAAATTGTTTGTAATTTTTTTGAAGTTATACTTCTTTAGGCGCGTTATGAAAAAAATATAAGAGTGCAATTTTAAGATGCGCGCGCATAACTATAACACAAAATTAACAGGTTGAAGCTGCCCGCTAAACTACTCATAAAAAGCTAACAACAAAATAGAAATAGAACCTCTATTAGTCGCGCATGTTGGCACGCTTGTCGCCTCTGATCACTGTTTTCATATTGTTCTGATTTACCGCGGGTTCGTAAAGGATAGCCCAATTAAAGATTTTATTACACTACACAGTTTTATTTATTGCCACTACTTATGTCACTTACAAATATTCTTCTAAAATGGCAAATTATTAATTACACTTAAAGAAATGTCTATTCCCCAGTCACTCGTTCCACACACCTCGCTCGGCCGCACCTCTGGCGCATCTCTCGCCGCAGCACCCATCGTGGATCTCCGCCGCGGGACTCCGTCGCCGCACTCCACCGCCGACGACGCACTTGCCTTCGCCGAGGATCCGCTCTACGCCTCACTCGCAACTTAGCTCGGGACTCCGCCGCGCCCGCGAAACTATCGCCTGGAACTGAACTCTACGCCCTGGAACCTTTGACCAAGGACTTCGCCACTCTATCGCCCGGAAACTCCGCCGCGGGAAAACTCCCGACTTCACTCACTCACTCACTCACTCCCTGCCCTGGAACCTTCGTCCAAGGACTTCGCCACTCAGCCGCACCCGCGGCACTATCGCCCCGGAAGCTCCACCGCGGGAAGGCTCCCGCCTGAACTCTCTCTCTGAACTCCACTGCTGAGGCCGACGTCCTCTTTTTATATATCAGCCGTCATTTCTGGAACTCACGAGCGCGGCTGGGGCCAGTCGCGTCATTCCGCGCTGACACGACGGCAGAAATCTCTCGAAACACGTGTCGGCGCCTCGCGTAACTCCGCAGCTGTCAGGTTTCAGTTACGTGTCAAAGGCATGGCGCCGCGCGGGGAGTGTTGGGAAGGAGGGGGGGGGGGACCTACAATCCTTGTTATCTTCCAGGCGCGCGCGGCGCATATCATGTTGCGGCAGCCGCCAGCCAGCTCTGCACCTGCACGTGTCACGGCCTTGCTCACGTTCGTAACAATATTTATAATATTTATCCACATGTTTCTAGTTTCTACATTCACAACACGTGTTTTATTTTCATACAAGTGTGAATTATATATGTGCTAATAAATTATATTCAGTAGTGATTTAAATTGAATATTTTTAATTAATATTATTTACTAATCGTAAATATTAGTAAAAAATGGTGCTTATTTACTTTTTCAAGTGCTCCAATATAATTGAGGTTAACTATCCGTATGTATTATGTATTGATATAAATTAAAATATTATCTTAATATATAAAAATCTCGTGTCACAATGTTTGTCCTCAATGGACTCCTAAACCACTTAACCGATTATAATAAAATTCGCACACCATGTGCAGTTCGATCCAACTTGAGAGATAGGATAGTTTAAATCTCAAATTATAGTCGCAATTTTAATTTATTGCTATTTATTTGTCTGTTATTATTTGACAGTCACAATTATCTGTTAACTCCAAATGATTCTAACAGATGTCGATACCTTTCGACTGGGTTGAGTAAGTAATCAATAGATGGCGCTGCTATGGTAAATCTACGAACGTGTCATATAAGCTACTTTTTAAATTTTTGGTGTTAGCATGTTACTTAGACTGAAGTGTAAATTGAATTCATATTATAATGAAGATAATACAGTGAAATTAATCCTGTTTTTTACTTATTTGTGCTTCATTGATCAAAACTATATAATTTAATTTGAATATATGTATGTAAGTATTATCACATAATTATAAAATTTAATTAAAATGTCAATGCAAAAATGATACACAATTTCCTACACTTTTTCAATAGTTGTACAAATATTTTTTTTATTGTTTTTATTTAACCTCTATTAAAAAATATTTAGCACTTATTATTTCAATGTGCTATGATAACAAGTTTTTCAGAATTTTTTTCTTATATTTAAACGATTAAATTAGTATTTCAATTCTTATCTGTTAACTCCAAATGATTCTAACAGATGTCGATACCTTTCGACTGGGTTGAGTAAGTAATCAATAGATGGCGCTGCTATGGTAAATCTACGAACGTGTCATATAAGCTACTTTTTAAATTTTTGGTGTTAGCATGTTACTTAGACTGAAGTGTAAATTGAATTCATATTATAATAAAGATAATACAGTGAAATTAATCCTGTTTTTTACTTATTTGTGCTTCATTGATCAAAACTTTATAATTTAATTTGAATATATGTATGTAAGTATTATCACATAATTATAAAATTTAATTAAAATATCAATGCAAAAATGATACACAATTTCCTACACTTTTTCAATAGTTGTACAAATATTTTTTTTATTGTTTTTATTTAACCTCTATTAAAAAATATTTAGCACTTATTATTTCAATGTGCTATGATAACAAGTTTTTCAGATTTTTTTCTTATATTTAAACGATTAAATTAGTATTTCAATTCTTATTGAAATTATTATTTAAACTCTATAATTTAAATATGTACATGTCAGTATTATCACATAATTATAAAAGTTAATTAGAATGATTTTCAAAATACGGTCGCAACAAAAAATCGCATTAGCAGTAGCATCGTCAGGCATTGCGGCTACTTTACTGGATGGTGGGCGAACAGCACATTCAACATTCAAGCTGCCATTGGACGTTCATAATAAACCAGATGCAATGTGTAACATCAAAAAGAATAGTGGAATAGCTGCAGTGTTGCGGAAGAGTTCTATAATAATTTGGGATGAGTGCACAATGGCACACAAATATTCACTTGAAGCATTAAACAGAACTATGCAAGATTTAAACAGCAATAATAAACTTTTCGGTGGTGCTATCTTACTTTTGTCTGGTGACTTCCGGCAGACCTTACCGGTTATACCTCGCTCTACTTTCGCGGATGAGATTAATGCATGTTTGAAACAATCATTCTTATGGCGAAGTGTTGAAACACTTCGATTGACCATAAATATACGAGTACAATTGCAAAATGATCCATCAGCACAAATATTTTCCGAACAACTACTAGATATTGGGAACGGTAAAATAGAACTGCAACCAAATACGCAATGCATTAAACTACCAGACAATTTTTGCACTGTTGTTCAGGATAAAAATGAATTGATTCAGAGTATTTTCCCGGATATACAGAATAATTATTTGAATCATGAATGGCTTAGTCAACGGGCGATTTTGGCAGCCAAAAACTTTGATTTGACGAAATTAACTTCCAGATACAACAGTTGTTACCAGGCGATCTGATGTCTTTTAAATCAATCGATACTGTTGTTGATGAAAATGAAAGTGTAAATTTTCCGATTGAATTTTTAAATTCATTAGATATGCCTGGAATGCCACCACATAATCTTCGATTAAAGATTGGTTCCCCTATTATTCTCCTCCGTAATTTGAATCCACCTCAATTATGTAACGGTACGCGTTTGGTCATCAAAAAGATCACCGGAAACATTCTTGAAGCAACCATTTTGGCTGGGAAGTTTAAAGGAAAAGTGGTCCTGCTGCCACGTATTCCGATGATACCATCAGATTCTACCATACCCTTCAAAAGGCTACAGTTTCCAATTCGTTTAGCTTTCGCCATGTCTATAAATAAATCTCAAGGTCAAACAATGTCCATTTGTGGTTTAGATTTGGAAAATCCATGTTTTTCTCATGGGCAACTATATGTTGCGTGTTCACGTGTTGGGAAACCGTCGAATCTATTTGTGTTAGCTAAAGACAGGTTAACCAAAAACATTGTGCACCGATTGGTGTTAAATTAAATTAAAATTGAAAGTATTTATAATTCAAAAAAATAGATATTAATGTTTAAAAGTCAGCTAGTTATTTTATATATTTAAAACTAAATATTATTAAATTATTAATGTTAAATATTTATTATTGGTTATTTAATATTTACAATATAAAGAAAAAAATTTAATAAAACATTTAATAAAAATTTTGTGGTAAAAATAAAATGGAGCATAAAATTAAAATATTAATATTTATTATTAAATTGAATACATAATAAATATTTATAAAAATAAATAAAAAATTTAATGAAATTGAATAAATAATAAATATTTATAAAAATAAATAAAAAAATTAATGAAATTTTTTGATAAAAATTAAAAGTGAATATTAAATTAAGAAAATAATAAATATAAAAAAAAGATTAAATTTAAATTAATTTTTTGAATTTATTATTAAATTTATTTTCTTTTAAAATGTTAAATAAGCAATAATAAATATTTAAAATTAAGAATCTTATGATATTTATTAAAATATATATCATATATGTTTATTATTCTCTAAATTTTATTTTATTTTTCAAATTTAAACTGAAATTCATTGACTGTGTTGACTATATTTTTCCAGCCCTTTTATTATTTTATTGTAATTAATTATTTTCATGCAATTAAAACCTATTTTTTAATGATGCCAAAGAAGTATACCTAACTTCTCACGGGCGTACATAAGTACACGCACCCATTTTTTTAAATTACAACTGCATTCATAATTACTACCATGAAACAAGGCGCACGGAATCTTTTGGAGGTGAACGCTTCTTCCATCAGTTTGAATTAATAAGCTCGCCTTTCTGTTCGGTGGCCACCTCTCATCATCGCGTCTACCTCCGGCGACCCGCCAGACACACATTTGTTAGTTCGCCCGTCAACTGCCGTGAACAGGCGAGCAAGCTAAATTAATTTTCTTTTTTCCCCCTTTTTGAGTGTTGATGGATCTCCTTACGGCCTTACCTGCCCGGGCAAGGCTGCAGTGGGGTGACGTCATCGGTCTGTACAGTGGAGGGAAACAAAATACCCAGAACTAGAGATGTTAGTTTCCCGGTAAAGTATCGTTGGGAGAATTTCCCGGTAATTTAACGGAAAACAGGAAAATTTTACAACTAGTTATACTTTCACAGAAACACACAAAATATATTTAACGTTTTCATTCAAACAGAATTTTTTTTTTTTTTTATTTCTTCGCCACATTAATGGCGCAACTAACATTTGAAAGTTGGATAGAACTCATGCTATCCTCTATGAACACTGCTTTAAACATTGCCTCTACCCATCTGCAGGAGATAAATTATTGGGTAACTGACACCAACCTATCTAAAATGATATAAATCTAAGTTGGCAATAGCAAAAAGGAAAATTTTCCAGGTAAAAACGAAGAATGTTTCCTCTTAACATTTATACACTCAACAAATGCCTATAGACTCAATAGCAGGGCTATGTAATTTTTTTTTGCGAAAAGATTTCCAGACCAGGTGTGTGTTTTGCAGCAATGTCCGTGTTTCGTGGTTAGCTGGGTTTATTTCAGGTACATACTTATTGCCAGCATACCAATCATGCAGCCATATATTGCGGATACGATCGCGTACTGAATGTTGCCTGAATGGCCAGGCCGAATAGGGCAATGGCTTCTGTTGTAGAGAACAAGGGAACAAACGCCAGCACGGTCATACCTAATTGCAGTCTAATGAGCAATCAGTAGGGGCATGCATTATTCGCGAAATAATCTTATCTCTCAAAAAAAAAAAAAAACCTCCGTGGTTGAGAAATGCCTAAATCAAAATTTAATTTTTAAATATAAAGAAAACATAGAAATTTCTCAAACATGATGACTTAAATAAAAACAAGTAATTTCACAGATATTATAAGTTCAGAATTTATGGAATGGTGTATTAACGGAGTGGCGTATTGGGTATAGTTGCAAAGTATTATATTTTGAAAAAATATTTTTGACAATGTTGAATTATCTTGATAGCAATGGGATATGCTAGACTTCCATTTGCACATGCGGAGACGTGTGATTTTCAACATACATACTTTGCGACTATGCAGTTTTTAAGTTTTCAAACAAAAGATAAAGCACTTTTACATATTGCTATAGTTGTTCCGTAATGGGAATTAGTTACTCTTAACATGTATGGTGAATATTCCCAGCCACGTACGACCAAAAAAAAAAAAAAAATCAAGTTAGCCAACATTTTCCTTTCGAAAAGTTACGACTTTTAGTTTGTTGGGTTGCCACTGATTTCCAAAGAATATAAGAGCGTTAGTTATATCATTGAGTTGCAACTCTTTATCTTCCTTGCTTTGCAGCGACGCTCATTAAGTTGGAGTTCTCTGTACTTCCTTCAGTTGGAGTTCTCTGCACCTCCTTCAGTTGGAGATCCCTGCACCTCTTTTGGTTGGAGTTCTCTGCAGCAACAGCCAATCGCAGAGGCACCATGGGATTTCAGCCTGTATCGCGAGTGGGACCGGCGGATCTGAACGTCTCGTTACAGCGAGGTAAAAAAAGGGACGTAGAGGAGTGCTGAGATGATAATCGAGCATTGTCGAAATGTGTCGAGGGGAGAGCGGAGACTTAAGCACTCCGAGGAAAACCTACTGGCTCACTGCCTCGGCAAGTCAACCACGTTTACTGCTCGCGGAAAGATTGTGGGCTCGATCACCCCGGTTCATCCTTTCCTACCATTCAGCTGAACGCAGCTCAAGCAGCTCAACTCATCTCCGCTCAACTAGCCGCCGCCTTGGTGTGTGTGACCACACAGAAAATAAACTTTTCTGTGCTGTTATGTACAAGAGATTCCTTTGGAAACCAGTTGCCAAGAAACAGTTTGGAAAAACTACATGAAATATATTGTAACTTTGTACAACACATGGCTATCGTTATTATTGCATATATTAAATACATTTCTAGAGATAATACTGAGTATTTCTTACAAAAATTAAAGCATAATTTTTTTTATGTTAAATCATGTTATTTAAACATACCATTTTTTTAATCCAAAGATAAGATAATCATTGTACAACAATGTCTCTTTATTTGGTTTAACTGTGCAGTTAATACTGGAAAGCTATTCGGGCAAAGGTTTACGAATAACTTTAACTATTCGAGGTACTGGGACAACACAAAGCTTTAATGCCCGTGTAAGATTCAGAGCCCATTATTAACTGCGAACACAATTTTTTTCGCGGTACAGCTGTTTTCATGTAAATGTACAAATTTACAAAATATCTGTGTGTTTACATGAATAAATATGTCATAATTTATATATATATATATATATATATATATATATATATATAGTTTTAGTGAACTTACTGTATAGGAAAAAAATTTTAACTATGGAAAGTAGTTATGGTCTTATTTTTTTTTGAAACAGAGAAGTTAATTTTTTTTTCCGTTGCTGTCTTTTTACCTTAATCCTCCGGGTCATGCATCTCGCGAGCGTGCGCCGGCGCGGAACCGCCCCGACCATGTGGCCGGCCCGTCGCGCCCGCAGCTCGCTGCAGCACGTCCGTTGCTGCGACGTTCCTCGTCAGTCATCTGCCGCCGCAGCGAACCGCGGCGTGACCGCCTCGCGGCATCTGCGTCGCGCAGTCGGGACCCTCAACTCCGTCCTTCCAGTGCCGTGCTGAACACGTCTGCTTGCCGCTGTGGCAACTGTTCAACCCCCGCAGGCGTTTCCCCTGCGTCTACGTCTCTTGGCCCAACATATCTGGTTATAAGTAGTTTAGATCCAAGACCGGCGCGGAGTTAGCCATGGCATCGATCGCTGCCGTGGCTGGCCAATCCCCAAACATGATGAATGTACTAATATTTCTGCATGGCTGAAACCTAGCGTGATTAGGCGCACAGGCTTTGGCCAGAGACGCAACACAGTGTCTTCCCTTACCCAGACCCCTCTTAAAAAAAATTGCACTTGGTTTTTAGTTAGGTTAAGGGAAATGAAGTCTACTTCCGTCAGTTCTGGAAAGAGGTGCCGTCTATAGGGGTTTCTAGGTGGTGTTGATGATGGGATGTGTAGCCTTTGCCTCTCGTCATAGCTGGGACTCTGGCGACTTGCGCTAATTGTGGTTGAAAGGAGTGCATCTCCTTCTGGATGTGGATGAGCCATAGTTCATGTCCTTTCTTGATATGGATCAGGCTGTGACTGGGGGGAACTGGGAATATGCAGCCGGCCTGTGGCGGGTGCTAGGTGCCAGCACAGTGGGGTTGGTTCTGGCTGTAGTTCTGGTCAGCTGAAGTTTCAGCTCGCTTCCCACATAGGAACGTCCCGGCAGGGGCACTCTTGATATCAAGGAAGGATGTCCTTAGTGCCTGACTAGTGACGCCAGTACTCAGTCTCTTAAAAAGTTCTGGGCTACTGGAATGACAGCTATTACGCAGTTCTAACCCGATGTTGCAAAGGTTTTACCTCAGGACTACCCCAGAGGTGCGCTTGCTGGGGTCCATATCCGACAATCATCGGTTGCAAGTAGTCAGAAAACAATTCGCCAACTGTTTTACTGCGATTACGTGATAGCATCGCGTGAGGTTGTTGCGTGTCAGAAGGGTCTGAAGCTGGAGTGACTAGTCTAGTGGGACTATAAAGCACTCTCCCGGAGGATTCATGTGGGTTGGTGTTCGTTGGTAGGGGTGCCGGTAGCTACTATGCTTTCGGACTGCACCCTCCCTGATCATACTGTAATATTCATGTATAATTTCAGATAGTTGCAAATTTGCACATTAGCATGAAAACAACTGTGTCACTACAAAATAGTGTTCTCAGTAAAACTGGGTCCGGATTCTTACCCGGGGATTTATGATTTGTGTTGAACCAGTACCTCCGATCGTTAAAGTTATTTGTAAACCGTTTCCTGAATAGCTTTTCAGTATTAAATGCGCACATTAATAAGCATCACACAACAAAATTAAGCCCAATTATTGAATTTTCAGTTATCTTTTCCATCGTTTAACGAAATTATGCTTGTATCAAACATTAATTAAAATATAAAATTACGCGCAAACTTTCGTAGGTAATGCTCATATTATCTCGTAAAAAACGTATTTCATAAATGCAAAAAATAACCGTAGCCTTATTGTTGTACAAAGTTTGAATTTTATTTTTTTTTTCTGCGCACATTTGTATGGCATGTTTCGTTACAACTAATGTAAGAAATAAGTCCGGAGAGGAGCGGTGACTCCTCGTGAAGCGTCATGTGTCACTGCATTTTAGAAACATAAACATGACTCACTAGCTGTGGCCTGCGACCACGGCCACTGTCCCCGCGGGTTCGAACCCTTGATTCCCCGCGAGTGGGGGAACGTGGTTGACCAGTTACCGCGAGCCAGTGGGTTCCTTCGGAGTGCTCCTGTTCCCGGCACCCACGCGTCCCAGCAGTGCCCCGTCATCACCTCGCACGGGAAAACAACATTTTTTTTTTTTAATGGTGAATTGCGATCAGACCGAAACAACGCTCGATTGTGTGTCATCACATCATAAAACACCGAAATGCAAATTAAAAAAAAACACTATTAATTCACACAAAGGCAAGTTTAGTTCGTGAAATGAAACAGAATACAAAACTATAACTGAAATCACCAACATGTTTTTTGACGTTCAAAGTAAAAATAATTTTGTATGTAATTAATTTTTAAATGTTGATACAATTAAATTGTTCTGATATATACTTGAACCACCGCCAATTAGTTTGCCAATTTTATTTCTATTTATGGTCAAATGTGGCTTGCGCCACAATGAAACATACACTAATTAAAAATATATGTTTATTTGGTACCGCATAAACTAACATATTCTGTGTTTAAATTGCATCATCAAAACAAAATAAACATAAATTATAAAATAAAACCATAACACCTAATAGTTACAATTAAAAAAAACATAATTGTACTAAAAATGAAACCATAAAGTATTGTACATTCTCGACAACCTTCATCGTCTCAAATTTCCCCGACGTGGAAGGAACGTTAAAGAGATCTCCTGCTTACTTTAGGGGGACTGTTTTTAGGATCAAGGAAAAAGATGATCTCAAGTGACGTAGATATGACGGGCTCGACTGCATACGCTGAGAGGTATCGCTGAGCCGAGGGGAAAACGGTCCGTTATGAATGTGTAAACCCGGAGAGAAACCTTCCCACGACAGGACACGCCCAGTCGACTGGAATGTCACCAAACGTGGAAGTGACTCTAGTGCGTTCATGCGCAGAAAGGCATCGAACAGGCATCACGAATGACGAATTCCTGGGAGTAAAAAAGTTTCTCTGTCCCAGATAGCACGAGGCAGTCCGGAGAGTTAAGAGTTCAGGAAACCTAGGCCCGTTCGAGAATGGCGCAGACGTAATGACGAATCACGTAAACGGAGACGGATCCTTCGGAAAATTTCACTTTCTAGTCTGTTGCTTCCACAAATGCTCGGAAAAGTAACAAATTGCTACCAATGAAATCGCATTTCAAGGTTACGAAACATTAATTTAATTTAAAAACAAATAAAGCTTCGATATCATAGCATTCGTCGAATTTACATATATAATAAATGTTTAAAAAAACCTACTTCAAAATACACAAAAGTAACATAAGCTCACTAAAGAGCAAAAAATAAATGTTTTATGCACCAAATTAAGTCTTAATGGTTTTTCCCGTTAATTGTAATTAGGAACTTATTGTTTATAATGTAATTATTAATTGTTTTATAATTTTGAAGTCGGTGCCAAGTAAAAAAAAAAAAAATAGAGCGCGTGTTACTGTACACGCTATAGAAGTGGAACTTCCCTGGCATTTCATAACTCAACTAATTATGTATACTAGTGCCATCTTCATACGTCTTTGAGCAAATACCTTTTTTATCTCCTGGTCGCGTATGAAATGTTTCACAAAATTGTTTCACGAAAAAGTTGCATTAAATACTGGCAATGAAATTTTGATCTCATCGCGCCCAAAAAAGATTCATTTCAAAAGTACACTATAATTGTTATTTCTTGTCACTAAATCACAACTGTTTAAAATCAGCTTTAATGCTAATTAGGAAACAAGTGTCGCTAAGAGCGCGGGCGCAGTGGTTGCCATGGTTTCCAGTCAGTGTCCGGTAATTAGCTCTCTAGGCATTGATCTTAGTATTTATTTATGTTGGTTGTGTGTGTTTGTGATAAATTAACGAGGCTATATATAAAATATTATACAAAAAAAAGGTATATATATTTCGTGTTGTACTAGGCACTGACTTAAAAATAATAAAACAATTAATAATTACACAATAAACAATACGTTCCTAATTACATTAAATTTAAAAAAGTATTAATTTGGCCTATAAAACATTAATTTTTTTTTGCTTTCTATTGAACGTATGTTACAGTTGTGTATATTTAAGTCGGTTATTAAAAGTTGTTAATTTGTTCAATTTTTATTGATGGTAGACTTTGTAAAGACGCTTATTTAATGAGGAAACGACGGCTAGTTCAAACTGAAGATGAAGACGGAAAAACTTAGGAAAAATAGAAACAGAAATATTAAAATATATAAGAATGAAAGTACACAGGAGCGAGAAAATATGCTGTCGGGTGTGAGAGTTTATGTTTAGAATAAATTAAGAAAAGAAAGTCAAGAAGTTCATACCATCGCTTTACCATAATACGTGATAATTTAACAAATGAACACCGAGCTCATCGACTTGGTGTAGTTCGCAGGCGACTGGCCAGCGAAGCAGAAGAAGAATGTGCTCATCAGCTTAGTCAAATTCGCGAGAGATTTTCTAATGAATCAAAGGAAGAACGTGCTCATCATTTAAATTTGATCCATGATCGGCTAGCCAATGAATCTGATGAACGGCGTTCACAATAATAAGCGCATTACGTAATTCTTCCTCACAAAGGATGGTTAATGAAACTTCAGAAGAAATGCGACAATAATTGAATAATTTAAGTCAAGCAGCACACCGTTCAAGAAAAATATTAGAAGTTGAACAATTTCTATAATATATTATCGTTTTCGCAGATAGTGACATTTTCTCGATGATCAAATAATATTAAAAACGATAAGTTCCACCTCAAGCTTATTTGAATGAGATGGGAGTTGCTACTGTACCACGTGCATTACTCAAACCAAAATGTGTGGAAGCTACATCATTAAATGGAGTTGCTGCCCAACATATGTTTGGCAAGACTCTTCAACCCGAATTTTTACTTCCTATCAAAAAAGACAACACCATGACATTTAAACGTTTGACTGGACAGAAATTTTCAACAAGAGAGACGCAAGTGATACCATTTAAATTGGCTAGTAATTGACGAAATTTCAATGGTCTCCTACGAGAATTTAAGAATCATCCATTAACGTCTCCAAGAATTTAAAAGTGAGAAATAATTTGGCGGGGTTAACATATTACTCTTTGGTGACATGATGCCACTGCCTCCTGTCAAAGGTCACTACAACCATATTGTTTTGCAACACAAATTAATTTGTGGCATCAGTTTACATTTTGCGAGCTGACAATAAATACGCGCCAACGAAACGATAGTGAATTCATCGATCTGTTAATTAATTTGCTAGTTGGTGAATTAACTACCAATAAAATGCCATTGCTATGTGAACGTCGCAAAATATATTTAACAGGGGAGTTTTCTTATGGAGTTGCCGTTTAAATCCATCCCACTGTAAAACAAGTGGATGCCTACAATGATAGAATGACAGTAGCAAATGCGAAAACATGTAGCGTTTATACTACAAACGTTGTACATGAGTCTCGTGAAATAGCCACTTATGGAAGGACGCTACCAAACGTTGTCGTTCCAAAAGATGTCAATAACTGAGGAGGTTTATTATCAACGCTGACGTTGGCTGAAGAATTCCGGTTCATGCTACGGCAAAATATATCAGTCTCAGACCGGCTTCTTCATGGAGCAATAGGGATTGTGAAGAAGTTTAAGAGTCCTGCTCTTCGGAGAAAACAGATTGAAGAAGGCGAATTGCCAGAATGTGTATTAATGAAATTTGATGAAGAAACTGTTGGAAGCAGAATGAATTATGAAGATCGCTTTATTGCTATAACTCTTGTTGTTGCAACATTTCAAGCGACTACAGGATACGGAGACGTGGCGAATGTTACCTCTGATTCTAAGCTGGGCAGTCTTGGTGCACAAGTTACGGGGCACTACACTTGATAAAGTTGTTGTAGACCTAGGAAACAAAAATTTCGCTAAGGGCCGGGTGTAAGTAGCTCTTAATCGGGTGAAAACCTTGGAAGAATTAGCATTGTCTGATTTAGAATCAAATAAATTATAGAGTAGGCCACGCGACGAAAGAGCACTTTCAGAAATGATACGATTGAGAAGTCTAACTTCGTCCTGTAACTGACATTATATACTAACAAATAATCATTTTTACTTATAAAATATATTAAAAATTGGATAATTCACATACAATAAATCAATTTAATGTATTTATGCTGTTACTTTTGCTAAAGAGTTCCGATGCGTTTCTGCTTAGTTCTATAGTAAGGTACCTACCTATACGTAGTATTGACATAATATTCATAATATCTCAATCTACACATTGGTGATATTTGTCGTTAACCTTCGTAGTCCAGTCCAGTCCAGCATTTCCTTGACCATAGTTAGGTATCCACCTTGTTTTGAGATTGTCATAAACCTAACAATACCTCAATCACTATACATGTCATATTTGATTTTGAGGAGTTCCCTGGTGTATCTTCGAAATACAAGGTTTAATAACAATGAAATTAAAATGGGAACACCTTGGAGATATATTGAACCCGAAGAAAAAAGAATGATTAAAATGGCTTTATAAACAAGTGCTCGGCTCCTATTGGTCGCACGGAGCACCCTAAACGGAAGAGCTCAGCATTGCCGGGCTAATCCGTACGTGCTATTGTAGAAAATCTGTTCCATGAGATCCGTCTCCGTTTACGTTATTCAACTCCGCTTCCATGACATTGTGGAACAGGATTGTGTGGGAAGCTTAAGATTAACTAACTCCCCCCCCCCCCCCCCCCCCCCCCGTCGATAAACCACAAAAATATCCGAATTTTGTCGATAGGAATTTTGCGTGGTCGCCACGCACGTTAGAAGTAAAATTTCACAAATATAAATATAGGAAATTTAATGGGTAAACAAAAATTGGAGACACGTAGCTATACAAGTATTCAAGTATGCAAACGTAAAGGCGAGTGTATATGTATGCGAGTGCATAAGAATATGTACAAATATCCGAGTGATCAAGTAATAACATAAGGAACATAAAAAACATATTAGTAACAGTAACTTAAAATTCAGCTTTAAAGTCGTGTTATATTTTTGGAATAATTTTCTGTTTGAATAATCGTAGTTTAATGATCTTATTGTGTAAAATAAATTATCAAATGAAATTTTATATTTTTCAAAATGGGTTTGCCGTCTTTCTTGTTTACCGACTGCACAAGGACGGACGTGGCCTTAGACAATGGAAGATAATATTTGTTGTTTGGGGGCTACCTGAGTAAACAAGGCCGCAAAGAAAGGCCGGCCATAATTGAAAACGAGAGGCAAAAGGGCAGCTCCGTAAATGACGGAGCCGGTAATTTTTGCTTCGTCACCAGTTTGTGGAAGGTTCGAACAAAGCGATCGCTTTCGCCTCCACAACAAGCCGTCGCGAAAAATACACTCTAGAGATCAGTCCCGCAGTGCAGCCATGAGATAACACAAGAGCATCGCATTTAAAAAAAACAGTAGCTTGCAAGTTCGCAGTTTTCTTATGGGAAAGATCAGAAATTAAACCTGCTTGCACTTGAGCGATATATTCCGTTTTATGACGGGTTATTTCTAGAGAGCTTGATTAGGGAGGAGAAAAATTCGCGGTTTCAATTAGCTTCAGGATGGACTCCGACGTCTGTCGCAAGCTCCCACAATCGCCACCTGTTCAATGGTCATCCGCTTGAGAGTTTCCTGATCTGAGTTTATCGTGATTGATATAAATCTTTGTGTTCAAGGGTTTCCCTCGCTGTTAGAAAATAAAGTACATTTACAGACTTTTCAGGGAAAAATGTGCCTCAAATAAATGAATAGTTCTTCGTAATTTCAGATTATTGGAACTTCGTAGAGAATACGGAGTATTTAGACTTCCGAGTTGTACGTTTAGTTATAAACAAAGGAGAACATACACGTAGAAAAAAGAAGTGTGTTCTTGCTGTATACTTAACCTGTTTATAAATGTGTTGTTAATTTACCGAGAATATTATTTTAGATTCAAGTTCAGTGTAAGTGCACTCGATGTTCTAAACGTTTGAAGGCCCCTGAAAAATTAATAACCAGTGTTCTTCGTAAATTGAAGGTGAGCATTTTTAATCAATTTTTAATCCATGACTTATTCTTCAGACGGCCGCCAATTACAAGAGAACAATCGCTATCGCAGGCAAATCTTATTGCAGTGTAGTGAGCTATCAGATTTTTTCCCGCGTAATACGTATTTCTATCAAACACAAAATTACAAAATTTACATGATCCAATAAATATAGAACGGAGAAATTCGCAAATCCATTTCGCGATGTGCTAAATTGAAAATACTTGTATCTTTTGGGCTTATTCCGCAATTGGTTCATAGTTTATCTGGGGGACTTTGGGAATGGGAGATACCATCGACCAAAGAAGCGTCGAGTCACAAGGTTACCCAGTCGAGATGTCTCACACGTCAGCAGCCAATGAACAGGTACGTTTACCCGAGTAAGCTGAGGATTGTGGAAGCTCTCCTGCAGTTCATTGACCCCTCGAATTATGCCAAACCTTACCAATGACATGCAACCCGGAAGGTAAAATGCGTCAACAACCAACCGTCCTATTTGTGCACAAAAGCGTGGACTTCATCCTGGTGCCAGAAAACAACGTGGATTTTGCAGGTCTCTAGCGATTTGGACTCGAGTGTGCACGACGTTTTGGAGTCTACCTTGGAGTTATAAAATGACGTGAATTCTACAGGTGTACCTTCCGTCGTACAACGGATATTCAGGGATATGCTTAACTACTACACCGCTACTACTCTTGGTGTAATGTTATTGTTACGAGTGGGGGAAACGGGATCATAAGCTGAGCCCATTTAATTTTATACAGTTTTATTTATTACTAATATTGACATAAATATAAATCACCACAGTTAATGTCTGTTCACAAATCACTAAGTATCTTTCAAGTTCACCGTTCGCACTCCTCACTGGAGCTAGGCTCCACAGTGGTGCGCCCCTTACCACGCGCCTGTCCTCACACACACAGTCTTGGGCCACTCAGTCGCACTCGCGCGGTCCCGTCGCTCCGCGCCTGCACTCAACTCGCCTGTTGGAACCGAACTGCCGCGGAGGCACCACTCTTATTCCCGTGGCCGTCTTTCTGGAACTGACTGGAGGGGTTGTGACGTGCCGCGTCGTCCCGGGCTGACCCGACGTTCGAAGCATCCAGAACATCTTCGATCATTCACACGCCACTCCACGCGGCGGCCTCTGTAAGCCCACGTAATTCCCAGGCCACTCAGCGCCGAGGAAGGATGGCTTGGGGGTACCGGGTGGCGAGGCCGGACAGCTCTAATCCCCGAAGGTAGGCCCGTGTGACGTCAGCAGCCGTGTGGGCCCGCTAGGCCCTGGTACCTGGCGCGCGTCACGTCCTTGTCTCCCGCGTTCCTGAAAGTATTATCACACAGCACAGTTGTAGTTTTGAATATATATACTGTATAGAAGTCGCGAGTGGATAGGATTTACTCTACGTTTTTCAAGAGCGTAAAATGAGCAGCTTGGGAACTTCACCGCTGCAGTGCGCTGCCGTAACGCCCTGTATCGTCTTAGTTGTTGTGTACACGTTAGAATGCAGCACTGTCGCCCGCTGTCATTCCCCGCACCCCTCATCAATCATTCACTGCAGCTCGAGGTCGTTCAACGGGAGGGGGAAGGGGTGTTTGAAGAGTTCGGCACTTGTCCGCTAGGGACCACCACAAGTCGATGCCCTAGAGATGGTGGCGATTGCGGCGGTGAATTAACCAACTACCTCAAAACCGTATTAGAAATTTTAACCTGGGCTGGCGACTTCTATACAGTATATATATTCAAAGGTTGTAGTTTCACAAACTGTGACACGGTTTACGGGATAAGATTAACGGCGATGGCTAAAGTTTTGTGTAACACGGTTATGTTAAACAGCTATAATGCCCTCTCAAATGTCCCTTTAAGGGCCTGGTTTTTAAACCATGCAACCAGCAAAAATAAATTAAAAAACACTATTCAAAACATCTGCTTGTAAACTTCAAACTTTTTGCACTGTCAGCGTGAGTTTAAAATATCCTATTTTAAGGTGAAGAACTTAATATAAGATTTTCTGTAACATTTTACCATGTTGTCATTAAAAGTTAAAACTTTCGTTAAACAAAGGCAAAACATATTTTACAAGTAAACTATTGTAAATTCACGCCGACCGTTTAGTACAACCAAAAAAAAAAAAAAAATTAAAATTTTGGTATTTTAAAAACGGACGAGGAATCCTTGCGTGTTGCAACTTCTTGTTTTCTTGCGTGCGCGGTTTATAAACTTTTAGCCCCATCCGTTATTCACGACGCGCCGCGCAGGCGATAAGGTCGTAATTAAGGACAAATTAATGGCTAATTTCAAAGGTGGGTGTCCTAGGTGATGGAATAGTTTAGCGTGCGTGCCCGCGGCGCTTGTTAACTTCCGCCTGGTTCCTTCTCCCCTGGCGGACTCGCTCCTCCGCTGTGGCGCAAGAGTCGCTGTGCGTGGCGAGAGAAACGTTACCGAATAATAAAACGTCTCCGATAAAAGCGAATAATACTTGGAAAAAAAATACCGAACCCCGGCTTTTGATTTGATTTCAGACAAGGAGTTTTATTGAAATGTTGCCCTTCTTGTGAAAATTCATAAGACAGTTAATACAATAAGGTTTCCCTTTGGCTTTGTGAACTTTGATTTGCGCCAAAGCATCACAGAGGAAAGCGCCGTGGTTACACATGTAAGTTTATGTGATTTCCGTTCCATTCACGAAATTACTCCTACCCACATTCCGTATATCAAGAGCTGAGATGTTACACATCAAAACAGAATAGCTGACTTAAATTTTTACATAATCTTTTATACCTAACCTAAATTAGTTTATAATTTGAAATTCGGTTTTGATTGTATGTTGGTCAACTGTACCGGATTAATTACCAGATAATTAACATATTTATTTAAGATGATTACTAACACACGTTGCATTCTTCGCGAAATTTCGCTTGCTAAAATTAATACGTGTAAATTCCCCGTCATACTGTCAAATTTTCGCTTCCAATACCTTCCAATGTGATGTGTCAAACAAAGTAGGAAGGTCTTGGCGTCACTCAAAAACTTCATCAGTGGAGCCTAAATATGTTTGAAAAGTTGGATGACTTGAGTTTCCATAACATATTTTGCAATTAAGACCCAGTCACACTGTCAGATATTTGTCTCTAAATTTGGAGGCGTAGTATTGGTCGAAAAATGGCTTCAAATTTTCACCATCAAATAAATATCTTTTTAAATCATGCACACTACAAAAGTTTATTTTTATCTGAGCTATCTCAATCTTTTCAATTTTAATCTCATTTCGAAAATTAAATGTGTTTTTGATATACACGATCTTGAAAGATTGCATCCAACATATCTTAGAACTCGTCTTATATACAAAATATTTTAAGGAAACACATTCATCCAACTTGCCAAACAAATATGCCTGCGCTAGTTACGTTTACGATGACGTCTTAACTTTCCAACTTCATTCGACTAAACATACCGCAAGGTTTTGGAAGAGAAAGTTAGACATTGTGACAGAGCCTTTACTCACAGACCCTAAAAAAAAAGCAGCCAGAAGAAAAAGCTGTTCACAATAAAAAAAAATTACTTAAGCGACTGAATGTTCATACCACCAATGCGTCAATTCAAAATTGAAATCTTATGCATTAATTTCAGCAAGTGAAATTTCGCAATGTATCCTACATTTATTAGTAATATTCGTTAATAAATATTTTTAATATCTGATGATTGTTCAACGACAGTTGACCAGAATCCAATGAAAAATTAAATTCAATTTATAAACTAATTATTGTTATAAAAGATTATGTAAAAGTTTATTTTTGTCTGAGCTATCTCAAACTTTCAATTTTAATGTCAAATTTTTTTTCAAAGGTACTTATTAATGATATATCGCGAACATATTTTAGATCAAGATAGTTTTCGAAACACTGTAAGTTCATTGGCCCATTGAAGAGTATTTCAAATTTTTTCGCATTTATCACAGCCTTTTCAGTATATATTTTATATTTAGGTCTGTAAATGAAATAATTGTATAGTCGACGTAGCTGCTCCAGCAACGAATTCTGGCGGCGGGTGCGCAAACTATGCGTTATTCGCGTCTAGATATGTGGTTAAAAAACCAATTGCTAATATTTATAAAGCTCAGCATTATTTGAACGAATTCTACGTTAAATTTCAAGTCCGAGTTTCGTATTATGAGTAGGGACCGGAAAAATTCGCGGATTAAATGACCTCTAGGATAGCCTCCATTATCCTCTGCATTTATCAAGTAAACACGCGTGTTCATTGGGTACTAAATTGTGAAGCGTCTCCACTGGGTAGCTTGTGATTCGACGCTTCTATGGTCGATAGTCTCTCATTGGCCCAGAGAGCTCCAGTTAAACTGCGAGCCAATAGCAAAACCAGCAGAATTGTACACATGAATGAATTTCAGCCTATCACGAAATGAATCCGCGATATATTCCGGTCTCTAATTATGAGTGTGTTTGCAACTTGAGAAGTCACGAATTTACTAGTTTCCGAGGTTCGATGTTACACATCACTGGCGAGTACTGTAAGATTCGTTCACATATTTTTTTTACATTATAGATATCTCTAGTTATGTGTTTTATTCTGATAATAATTTACATGGTTTATTTTTAATGCAAGGTTTACCTGAGAATTTTAATACTGTTTGGACTGTTTCTCGCCAACATTTATGATGGGTAAAATTAAACGGTACCCAGCTCCCGACGAAACATCGCCTATTCTGATCGCATTCTCTGTGTCACCTTGCGTCACTCGTAGAAATAAAGTACATTAATTTTCCATTCATGCACCCACACGCGTTTTTTTTTCTTTTTTCTTTGAATCATTAGGTTAGAAAACTTGGTGGTCAATTCTGGTGCACAAGACCGATGTTCTATGTTAGTGTTAGTATTTCCAATTGAGAATCTACCTTAATCGGTGTTTGAAATGAAACTTCTCTACTGGCGGCAATGAAAATTGAGGTGATGGCGTCATCATAACGCACAGAAATTAATACAGAAATGAATTCCCTGCACTTTTACTTACAAAAAAATAGTTTTTTTAATACTGCAGGAAATATGTTGTAACTTTGTACAATACATGGCTATGATTATTTTTGCATATATGAAATACATGTTTCGAGATAATCGTATTTCTTACGGAAATTGGGTGCATGATTTTATTTTTAATTTACGTTTCATTTAAGCATAATTTTTTAAAACAATGGGAAAGCAAATCAAATATCCTACAGTTTAACTTAAGTTTGTTTTATTATGCTTACTAATGTGCACAGTAAATACTGGAAAACTATTCATGGAACGGTTTACAAATAACTTTAACCATTAAAGGTACTCGGACAACAAGAAAACATAAATGCCCGGGTAAGAATCCGAACCCAGTATTACTGCGAACACAATTTTGTTTTGATACAGGTGTTGTCATGTAAATTTACAAAGGTTTTTGGGTTATACATGAATATTTATTTTCTATTTACAAAACAAACGATGTGGCGTAACGAATGAATTTGTAACGTTCAGAGCATTACGGAATGTTAAAATATTTGGAGAAGAGTGACGCATAACTAACTGCATTGCCATTTGGTCCCATGTTTGTTCCAACTGCACTTCATTGGAGACTTGTAGTGACTTACAGCTGTCGATATTTAGATTCATCATCAAACACATTATTCTAAAACACAATTATTAACTAAATTTTACAATTTAAAATATATTTGGGAACCATTATTTAAATGTAATTTTTAATGTACTACATTAGCATTAGCAGTAAAACTCTATGAATCGCCAATTTATGTAAAATTTTCTGGCCTTCATGTAATTTTTTTTTTTAATCATAGACGACAATACAAACGCTACCTGCAGCATTGGCGTGAAACTACAACCAGCCCGTGAGGTTTCACTTCGAAACGTACGTTGCGGCCAAGCATCAACGAGTTGTTTTCTTCTTTCAAAACTTCAAAAGTTGGGTTTGTTAGTTCTTTTCCATAAATAAAAGTATCGTTAAAATCTTTGTTTGGTAAATTTTTGTATGGGCAAGGTTTGTTGGGTTAAGCGAGTTACCATTAAAAATACTCTGAATTCATGAAAACTCGCAAGATTACGTGGTTTTTTTTTTTTCAGATCGCGAAATAGTTCTACGAGCGAGCGGCGAATGTTGGATATGTTCGGGTGATAGTGACTCCTAGAAACTATTCAATCAAGTGTCTAGTATGTAAGTTTGCCTGCTTTTATTTCCTTTATAGTTTGAGTTGCTGACTGGCAGCGGAGTGAGTGAACAGTGTGTAGCCACTCACCACCAGGGGTGCGAGAGTTCCTGGTCATAAATCCAGCAATGGATGCGAAATTTGAAAACGAACCACGCGTCCAATATCCCAAACCCCCCGCATGGTAGACTCTTTTCCACTCTTGTCAAACTCTTCGTCCCTGCCATCCTCTGTCACCTGTATACTCTTACTCAGTCTATGCATGTCCTTGCATCCCGATTGTCTGTGCCCGGGGTTTTTCCCTGTGTCTATGCAGGATTTACCTGGGCCCAACTTAGCAAAGTTTTAAGATAGTTTCAAGAAAGTGGTGTTGGTCATGTCGCCAATGCTGTCATGGCTGGCGAATCCCCTCCTATCACACGATGCATGCGACCCTTCTCTGCATGGCTAATCCCAGCATATAGGCTTCGGCCTGAGACGCACCTACGTGCCTCCCAATACCCGGAACCTCCCAAATACACTTAGTTTTAGTTAGGTTCGGGGGAAAAAAAGCGAGCTTTCCCCTCAGCGAGGCGGACGCGGAGTTAGCGAGTGACAACCAACAGACGCTGGAAGAGTGAAGAATGGTTTTGGGGGGAAGGAAGGTAAGGGGGGAGAAGGTGGTGGCTACTTGCACCAAATTACCCGGGAGTCAGCATCGGCGGAAGCAGGGCATCAGTCAGCGGTGATGGCTCTATCGCGCCGGCCATGTGTGCCTCGGGCACAACCTCACCCCTTTCACGCGAGTGTCTCGTGCTCGTTGTTCGCCGCGCTGTCCCGCCAGCACTGGCTAATTTAGTCATTTAGTAGCCCTTTTTCTTTCCAAGATATAATTAGAGAGGACACCCCGATACAATTTGAATTCAGCAATTTTCACATTTATCACAAGGGAAGTTCCTGGGCAAGCTCAAAATGACACGTACTTAATTTCTACTGAAAATATCCCTGATGTTTAAATAATCGAACATATTTTTTTTTTTACGATTGTAACAATCAATAAAAAACTTCAGCGATTATTTATCTTTAATTTAAAATTCAAATACTAATAAAACTGCAATAATATAGGTACCATAAGAGCACAAGTAACAAATTAAAACAAAATAATTAATTATTGAACATATTTCTGTTCTCTGCAGAGTTTCAGGCATCTCCCTAATGATACTCGTCCTTTATCGTCCTTTCTTGGCGCGCCAAACTAACTTGGCCCCTGTCGCCACCCGGCGCTAGTGGGACGTTTGGAGACGACTATCTAGAGGGTCGAGTTCACAGGTTCGTGTGGGGAATCCGGCAATTTTACTGACCCACGGGTCCGTCGCCGCTCGCCAGCTCAACTTCACGATCGGAATGAACAGGGATTTGGAACTGCATATAGAAACTACTTACAAAATAAAATATGTCTGATTATTCCCCCATTTGCCTTTGACTTCTATACGTCGACAGTTCCTCTATACCTATTTTAATTAAACTAGCAATTGGAGTAGTGTGTATTAGTATCTAAGCCCTAGTTACATAGAATTAGTCTTAAATAATGTTATGAAATTTTAAAATATCAAACAATAAATACAAAAATAATAAATTTAGATTTGGTGTATTATATAACGTCTAATATCAAAGAAATGAGAGCCCACGTCTTGGCTGTGAGCTGTGCAATATCATAGAAGCTAATTAATCAAGTATCTGCACTGAGGGAAAGGTTTGTTTGCCGCAAACAAAAATATTTCTTTTTATTTATTCAAACAAATATTTTGGAGCAGAAAAGATTTTACTCGCCCAACCAGGGGCGGATCCAGTGATCAGTTTTGGGGGGGGGAACTGGTGCCCGAAGAACATTGAATGGTATTGACAACATGGTTCTTATGGAATCCTGGGCATAAAATAATTATTATAGAATATAACATAGGCATATAATAATACCAACCAGAAGAAAAAAAAATCAAAAATTTATTTTGAAAAATTAAATATTAAAATTAGGAAGCAAAATTTTTTATTACTGGAACAATTTATCTCAAGTAGAATGTAATACTTGGGGCATTTACAAAGTCATGGGGAAATGAAGTGGGAGTAATTGCAAATTATTCATGAAAAAAATTAGTTATCTAACTGGATTTCTTCAAAACTGGCTAATTACAAAATCTAGCTAATTTGAAAGTACTGCAATTTTAAATTCTTAGAGACCTTCCTCGTTTCCAATAAAAAAAATAAAAAAAATTAAACTATGTTTTTTGGCTGTAAAATATGTTTGGTAATTCCCGTAAATCTTTAAAAATAGATTGAGCTGGTTTTGAATAAAAACACTTCAATTAATGTAATATACACTGTTTATTGTGTATTATTTTATATTAATGTAATAATATTCGTTGTATAAATATGAAATGACATAGAACATGTAATATTTGCTGAATAAAAGCATATGAAATAAATTATTTTGCTTCATATTGCAATTTAAGAATCATCATAAAGTAAAAATATATAATTAGAGAAAGATACGGCGTTTGCCAGATTTTGAGAAACGCTCAATCACGTGAAAAGGGTCCACTGGTATGTCATAATGAATATGGAGAAGAGCGAGACCCTCAATCATTGTAGTTCGGAGCCACGTTTTAGTGCGACGTAACGTTGAGAAAGTTCTCTCTGCGCTGGCATTGCTGACTGGAAATGTGCAAAGAACATGAAGCAGTGTATAAATAATGTTGTATATGTCCTTGTCACAAGCAGCTAGTGCATCAATAGCTGTTTTGGGAAGTTCGGCACCACGAGCTTTTTCAGTTTTCCATGTCTGCTGCCAGTGAAAAATTTCACCTTTTAACTTTATTAGCTGAATTTCTTTGGTGCTCTCTAGTAATTGAGAAAACTTGTTTACCAGGAACCGAATTGAATCGTTTATTTCAGCTAAGGTTGTGTTCACTGTAAACTGTGGAAGTAGAACTGGGAGTCTAAATATATCAAGGACTTTAGAAGAAAATCTTGTCTTGATATCTTGTAATATGCCATCTAGAAGTGGTATGAATACTGAAATTCTGTAATAATCCTTTACAGATTGCGACTCTATTGGTACCGGGTAGTTACTGCGATGAACCTGTCGCCCAACAGTCCTGGGTTTCCGAAGCTCAACATTAAGTTTCTCTGCCATTTTCTCTGTCTCGGCATAAATTTCTTTGAAGTAATTGTCACAATCCGCACGACGAGTCTCTAAGACCGAAATAACATTTGTAATACTCTTAGAAGCATGTACAAGGTCAAGTGTTTCTTTTTGAAGAAGTTTGCTCAAAGGAAGTGTAAGGGCCAGAACATTACTAAGGCCGAAGACAACAACCAAAAATTTACTTTCACATAGAGCAGCTATACGTGATGCTGCTTTTCCAGCTACAGATTTGTCTTTCCAGCTAGAAATCTTCTCGAGAGCTTCTATTATTTCTGGCAAATCAAAAACAAACTGAAGTACACCGTCATGTCGTTCGACCCATCTTGTATCTGATAAATGAGCTAGTTTTTTTCCCAAGAAACTGAAGAAGAGTTTTACTGCGTTTTGGAAAAGAAAAGAAAGAGATAGTTTCTTTCATTATACCCACTGCATTTTGGACCACATGTATCTTTGAAGACTGAGATAGAGAATTGTTAAGTTTGTGATTGTAACATGGCATTTCCACAGCATTGGTTGTCAAAGTCTGCACTTCCTTTACTGCACCTCTGTCTTCTGATAACATGACAGAGCAGCCACCAGTACCAATTTCTACACACTGGAGGGGAAGAAGCTGCAATGATTTTATTTTCCTGATAATTATTTGGCCTAGTGACTTTCCTGTAAGAGACAGTTCTTCAGTGGCCGTTGTGACTGGTTTGTTTGTTGAATTATCTTCGGTACCATTCTGAAGTATTGAAAATTTGTTGTTTGTTTGGAAAGCTGTGGTTTCAGACATATCACCAAATGCATCTATAAATGAAACGAAATCTTCCCTTACAACCGTGTTCTGACCAAAATTTACATAGCGAAGGACAAGACTCACTTGGGATTTATTTGACATGTCACTGGTTTCGTCAAATATAATAGCATAAAACCCAGATAATCTTACTCTCTTGAGAATTGTATCTAATATGTCTAGTCCACAGAAGTCGATAAGCTCGTTTTGCACAGTTTTGCTGATATATGTAGCATTAAAATGAGCAGTTTTAATGTGATTTTCAAGTATTTTATCTCCAGCATCCACCCGAAAACGAAGCATTGCCCGAAAATTTCCTTCATTATAAGATGGAGCATCGGTAGTAAGTGGACCATCATCCCGATGACCACGGAAAGGAATATTTTGCCTTCCAAGTAGTATAACTGTTTTCACAATCGGTAGTAGTTTTTTTCCGATTTACCTCAGCCTCTTCCAAATGTTGTTCTTTGACAAGACTTACTACCTCGGAGCAAGGATTATGATATGTCTTAGGAAGTTCTTCCCCATGGCAACTGCAGTCATATGGTATTGATGGCTTGCATGTTGTTCCAAGTAACCTTTAGCTCCAATCAAATCTTTAAAATTTGTAAGAGGTTTTGTAACTAAAGTTTTGAGGGGAACATTTCTGCAGTACCTACCCACCTTCATTCCTAGTTGTAAACCATGGACAATATTTACAAAACAGACCTTTTTTAACATCTGATAGAACCAGCCATTCTTTGTAGGTTTGCAGATGACTCCGCCTCACAAAATTCCGCACAGGCTTTCCAGAGACAACACGGGTGGAATGTGGAAAGACATAAGATTCTGGTGGTTGCCACGGATTTTCTAGCAGAACGGACTTAGTGTAGTCATCAATATTTCCTCCAACAAAGTGGCCAATGTTACTGGAAACACTTCCAACAGAAGACGAAGAGCTTAGTAATGCTGAATGTAATATGCCATTGTTAACCTCATCTGGATAAGGCTTTTGGATATGATATTGGTCAGAAGAGCTTGAAGATGATGCAACTTTCTCATCATTATTGATAATCGAAGTAAAATCATTTTCCAAAACAATATCATTGTGTGTTTTACCACAATTCAAATCAGTTGGCTGCTCAACTGATTCTGAGGCATACTCAGAATTCACTTCCACACGTGACTTCTTCTGAGGTGGCCCAAAGAAAGAAGATAGCAAGCTTTGTTTTCCTCCTTGTTGAACAGCCTGTTTGGAAAAAAAAAAATCATAAACCAGTACAAAAGAATGTTGCAAATCAACATTTTGAGTTTCTATGAAACAGTGAAAAACACAAAAGAAAGTGATTGGCAATTTATTGCACTTTTGCCATGCCTATTTTGAGCTAGCCCCTTCACGACAAATTAGCTTGGACACGAGTGTAATGTGTAATTTTAAACAGGTGTTAAGTATTTGCGATATATTATTTTACTAACACCTAGTGGATATTACTTCAGCAGCTGACAATAATATCTTTAGTTTGGTGTAACACTCGAGTATACAACATACCCGCAAATTTATGTAGGCGGTAGGCCCCTAATTTAATGAACTTGCGCGAGACACAGCATTAAACATGTTTGGGTTAACTGTATAAATCCGCACATATCGTATACATAATTTTGTGACAGTATTAGACTGTGGTAATTTGTGAAGATTAAGAAAACAGTTATAAAATGTCGCTTACTGCGAGCAATTAAAATGTGTCTTTGATGTTAGAATATGAAACGATGGAGTGTTTTGATATTTGTAATGCTTTGGATGTAGTTGTTTTAAGGTATTTATATAAACTATTATATTTCTGTTTTTTAATATTTATAAAATACATGGTCACCTTTGACTTTGTATCACAGTTTAGTTGAAATCTGCTGACTGCCCTTTCTTATTAATTATTACTTTATAAATGCACATTTAATAGTTTTTTTTTTTTTTTGCATTTGACTAAGAAATTATTTACATGCGGATTTCTTAGCTAGGTTACAATTTAATATTCGCCAGATGAGACTTTTTAAACAGTTTGTAACTGTGGTTGGTGTATTAAACATACTGGTAAAAATATTATTAACTTCAGATGTTATTTTTTTGTTTTAATTAATTCAATTCTATTCATAACAGTTAGGTTTGCTTCTGCTTATTGTTTTTGCTTTTTTATAATTTTCGAAAGTTAGAGTATTTGAATAAATAATTTTTCATAAATTTTAGAAAGTTTACTGTTTGGGACTGTGGCCAGAGAGCCAGAGTTGTTCGCTGATGAAGTCATGAAGTGAGACACTGGTCATGGTGTAACAAACTATACTTAGTTCCAAGTCTGTGACTAGATGCTACCACAGTCTGCTCTATGCATTGCAATAGCATATCGTCAGTGCAGTATCACGTAATTCCACCACACTTGAAGCAGGTTCATGGGATATTATTCAAAGCTAATTTGCGCAAAATTAATATAAATAGAACTGAAAATATTTACTACGGGTTTTATTTTTGAGCTGAATACAACTTTAGTAAAATCTTTACGACAGTGTATTTCTCTCTACATACGTAACACATGCTTTATTTTTCCTCACTATAATATTCGTATTTCACAATTTAAAAAAAAAATCATAATAATACAAAGGACATTCAAATATCTTAAATATTTCAGGTTAAATTAATTTTAAGTTGAAAAAAGAGTCAAAATCATGTAAAAAAAATGCGTGTTAGATATTGATACACACATTCTGGCAGGATTATTGTCATTTAAAAACTAATTTTATGGTCCGATCAGATGTACAAAAAAGTTCTAATTTATTTTACAATGCTTAATTGACTTGTACTGTATAAAATAATGAGATGCTTCCGGCTGGTATCTCGCAAAAACTTGTGTTGACTTCACTGAAAGGCATTTGTGTAGCTACAGTATGCTAGTCTAAGAGACTCTCGCCATGCTCGAGTAATGCTTGCCACCATACACCTCACAAAAACATGATTTTCTATCACTGTCTTTCTGCTAGTTTTCTTTTAAAGCGCGCGAAACAATCTCAGACACTACAGTTATCAAGCAGAGTTGCCACATCCGAATTGAGAAATCCTTAAAAAAAAAAAAAAATGGCACAAATTTCCCATTCAAGATACATGCTATCATTATACAGTTGTTACCAAGCAATGTTCCCAATTTAGTTGTAATAAATTCCTCGACAAAATCATAAAATTGTAATATTTGATACAAAAAATATTTTCAGATCCTTTGACAAATGAATGTTCGGTGATAAAAAAACAGCATTCCATTTTTTTTTGCCACTGGCTTTTGGGGGGGGGGGGAATTTCCCCCATTTCCCCCCCCTTGAATCCGCCCCTGCGCCCAACAAAATGATTTTGTCAACTCAAATGCATATTTTGTTAGATGTAACATGGTGTCGCTTTATGTGTTGATTTTTATATGCTTAGAATTATTCGAATAAATTGGTTAACCAAGACAGGGAAAACTGGGAAAAGTCAAAGGATTTTCAGCCACAGGGAAAAGTGAGGGAAAAGTCCGGACATTTCGTAGGTAGTCAGGGAATGTTTTCAATGAAGAGGTTACTCAATAATATAATATATAGAAGAGACTATTTTGATTTTTACTGTTTGCAAATACAGATCCTTTCTCCATCCTTTCCATTCCGTAACTAAATGTTACAAACTTATTTCTCCCATTCCTTTTTGCTCGTTTAGTATATCAGCATTTAGTAAAATAATTGATAGTTGTCTGTGGCAATAGTAAAGTGTGGTAGCCTATGTACGAATTTTAATTTTTGATAGTTATTGGCTACTAACTAATATCGGTGGTGAGTATATATTTTTTTTCAACCTGGAATTATCAATGAAATTCAGAAAATGTTGCATCTAAGTTTTGTCAACCAACCTGCAGGGCGATATACACACGCGCATAGGTGTGTGTTTCCATAAATTACACATGCAAAGTAAAAACATTATATTGTCTTCGATACATAAATGTCTCCCCCTCCCCCATACTTGAAGGGTTGGTTTCCTTTTATTTTTTTGAATCTATAATTTAATTTGTTGTGCTTATGTTTTTAAATAAATTCACAACATAACTATAGTTGATAGTACATAAATGCTTTTATGAAGTTAACATGTTTAACATTTTAATTATATCGTTTCGTTTTATATTTCAGTTGTGGTTTAAAGGCTGGTAGAAATAATTTGTAGTAAAACGCTTTATTTTTATATCATTCATAAATTAATAAAAGATTGGTTTAAAAACTCTTGAAAAACTCATGTTTCTAGTGTTGCTCAAGTAGGCCCACTTAAAAGAAGAATATGACATTAGTATGTTATGATCATGGTAATATAACTTACGACTTAATTAACTTAACATCACTACACATCAATGATACAACTTCTTAAGTTACTACTTTTATCTATATAAATAAAAATTTACATGTTCCTTCATAAAAAATCGTGAATCTCCGAAATTTATTCACCGATTGCTTGGAAATTTTTTAAACAACGTTGCATTTGAATACGCGAGTGTTTTACATACCTTTTTCACACCTGAGACATGTAAAATGACAGATGAATAGAAATGTATAGAGATAGAGAGAGATGGAGAGATAGAGAGATAGAGAGAGATGCTTTGTATATGTGTACCTACTTCAAACAAATTACAAAATAATTTGTATGCTTTCTCTTTTCTTTCTTTTCCTTTGACCAGACTAAGCCACAGCAACGCGCGACCGGTACAGCATAGTTCAAAATAAAAAAACTTAGAATCTAATGATCACTGAAAATTAAACGGAGTGTCCTGGCGTAGGGGTCAGTCACTGACCTCTGATTCCAAAGAACCCGGGTTCGATTTCCGATTCGGTCGACTTGATATTGGTTTTCCATGGTTTTCTCGAAGTAACCCTAGGCAAATGATGGAATGGGTACTTAATTTACACCATGACCAAATCCTTTCTTTTAACTGTGTTGTTGAGATAAATCTATAATAACATCGCTGTCAACGAGATGCTAACCCAAGTAAAAAAAAACTATTCTTTGGACATACGTTATTGCAGTTTCGCACTGTTTGCCACGAAAAAATTTCCAAAAATGAAGTTAATAAATAAAAATAAAAATATAAAACCACAGAGACCAAGCCCAAATTCAGCCGGTGTCGAACAGCTGGACCCAACGATGAAACAAAACAGATATTTTGGACAACACAATGATGACAGCACAGACGAACACATTCAAACCTTAAATATCAGACAGAAATGGCGGCGTATTTCCCAATAATGATATTAAATCAAAATCCTCCTTGCACAAATCATTTAAAGAACGTAAAAAAAAAAATTCCTAAATTTATTTCTATACAGCATGGAATGAAACTGAGATGACCTATTCTTCTCAAACAAATTTATTGTATGCTTTCTTATTTACAGGATTATCATTTAATCGCTTATGACTAAAATGCCAACTATTACTATATTTATTGGGATAAATTAGAATTTTTTTTACCTAAATCTCTGTAGGTTCAACAGGTATACCACATCAGTATTCACAACAGTAATCAACAATATGTGAGAGTCGTCGCGAGGGAGAGGAAACTTCAGGCACTGGCCCTGTATCTCTATTCACTGGCGGCTGACTTCTTCGGAGAAGGCATCGAGAAGCTTGTGTTACGATATGACAAATGCCTCGATTTTTTTGGCGATTATGCAGAAAAATAAGTAAAACCCTGCTGTATTTTTGGTGATGTAATCATGTTATGTAAAAAATTTTTTTATAGCCCATCGGAGTTTTTTAAAAAAAAACAGCCCTCGTAGATTGGCCAGCTGGTGGCATGACCACCTCCTCCCTTACCCTAAAACCCGGGACGCGCGCCTCGAACAAGAAAGGGCAACAGGTGACACTTGAGTGTCTCCAACCAACCCCCTCCCCTCTTCCTCCACACCAAGAAGGTTTCCGCGACAAAGGGCAGAGGCCCCGGCGCTTCTGAGACGGGTTCCTCTTGCACGCGCCCCGTATTAACCCTCCCAAACTCCCCCCCCCCCCCCTTCATGGTTAGTGATGTAGGGGTAGTAGGGGTGGGGGTTGTGAAGTGGCGGGTGGAGGGGGAAAACGGCAGTAGTCTCCTAACCGCTGGGCCAGATGACGGTCTGGCGGTGATCGCGAAGGCGTAGCGTAGCGTAGCGTAGCGTGCTATTACCTGGAAACTCTATAGCAGGCTCTCTGTCTGCTTCTTTTGTTACCCGACACACCGACTCTATCTGTATGTGTGTATATATATAAAACTATATGAAGTACCAGTCGTTGCCCGGGCTAAACCATCCTTCTCATTTGATGGCTATGTAGGTACTATAATAAACAGAACTGTCGAGCTTAAAGTCTGTAGGACTTTACTTGAAAAACGGGATTTTTTTTAAAAAAAATATTTAACTCCCCTGGAAAATTTAAACGAAGGCGAAAATTGAATCAACAATGCAAAATTCGTTTTAATGGGGATTTCAGACCAAAAACGAGAATATTGATCTTTAACGCCCCCGAATACACGTAACTTTTTATAGCATTACACAAACTATCAGCGCACACACAGGCCCGTGTGCCAAACTTATCCCACAAGACACGCGCCCCGCCCGTTGATCCAAGTGATTCTACAAAAGTGTGGGGTGCACCTGATTTACAATGCACTAAGCGAGTTATAGAAACTTCGGTTTCTGGTCTCGCACACACTAACTGCCCCGGATGGCAATATGATAAATCGGCGAACGCCCCCGAGACCATCCGCTTCATTCTTAGGAGATGACTTTTCATAAATAATGTAACAAATGTTATTGTACACAGAAAAACGGGAACTTTTGGCAAACAAATAAAAATGGAATACATACAACAATACAAAATCTTATTGACAGTTATTGAACCATTACCACATCCCTTTTCAGAAACAACAATCCAAATTATCAATTTCTGAAAATTAAGTGCTTGTGATGGCATCCTTGTCTACGAATACATTCTTAAAATCTGTTGTTTAGGTTCCCCATATCGCTGCAACATATCAGCTGGGATGCCACGAATTTCGTCTTCAATTCTTTGTTTCAGTTTATCTAGTGTCTTTGGCCGAGTCATGTGGACCCGACTCTTGAGGAAGCCCCACAAGAAAAAAATCGCAAATCGACGAATCCGGTAATGTTGGGGGCCAAGGAATATCACCGAATCTTGAGGTGGCACGATTACCGAACAATTCCCGCACAGCTGCAGTTGATTGTCTTGCATCGTGCGATGTCGCACCATCCTGCTGAAACCCGGTTTCGTGACGTGAGAAATTGTTCAATGCGGTTGCAACGAAATGTTCGCAACATCTCAATATACCGATCCGAAGTGACAGTAACTATTATCTGGGCTTCAATTTATAGAAAGTCAGGTCCGGTGAATTTGCATTTCGTTTAAAGAGCTTTAAAAAAAATGTTTTTTTTAAATTTTTTTTTTATACAAACTGTACCTCCCATTTTCACTCCTTTAGGGATAAAATTTTAACGAAAATTCCTTCCTTAGTGCATCCCTAGGTTTCTCAGGTATATTTCCTCCAAATTTAAAATCCCTAAGTCGACCGGTTTAGGCTGTGCTTTGTCTGTCAGTCAGTCACGGTAATGTTTTATATGTGTAGATGGATGTTCTATAACTTAATGTCAACCCGAGAACAGTTGATAGGCCAATTAATTACGGTTCTGAATGAAAATTAAAAAATCAAGTTTTGTAGTGTTTGAGTAATATACAAGTTTTTTTTTTTTTCATCCTGCACGAACTTATTTGATACTGTGACTATTGATAACAATTCACACAACAGGGAAAAAAAATTTGCATAACTTACACGACAAAAATTTTGAATCAGGTTACTTTGACTACTCGTATTGTAAAAAAAAAAAAATGGTTGTCTGTAAAGTCGGTTTACAGACGATAGTTTAACGTGACAACGTCATAACAAAACACTGATGAAATGATTGCATACTTTTATGAATAAAATTGAATCATTTTTATTGAATTATCACTATTTTGTATGGACACAAAGAAGGAGTGAAATGAAATCTACAATTTAATTGATAAATTTACTTTTATTTGCACTCACTAATTCAAATATGTTTATTACTTTAACGAAGAGATCATTTTAACTATAACATTTACAAATGTTTGCTATTTAACTTCTTCCAATCTGTGTTATTCTGTTAAGGATAGGACGATGATAGGATAAGTAGGAAACGAATGGGAGTGTTTCAAGTTAAATGTGCCTCGAAAAAGTCAAATCGATGGTTGTTCCAACTGAGTGGAAGAGAGATAGGTGCGGCGCAAGCGTACAATGAGCGTAACGGGACACAGCGTATCGGGACAATGTGCGCTACGGGACACTTTTTCGTGCGTGCAGCCGGCGTTCATCGATTTATTAGACGTTGTCACGTCAAAATGGGCAATGCAATCTGAGTAAGTTATTTGGCGATGCGGGTAGCTCGGAACGTGTGCGCCCGGCTCGACGCCTGCTGCCCGCGCAGCGTGTGAAGCGCGCCCTCTCAGCCAGTGGAGGGAGCAGCGGCTCGATGCGCGCGGAACCCACGTCTGCGCGCTGCGCTGCTTCTCGCTCCTGTGACTCCGCAGGCCCGCGTTGTCGGACATGACGCTCCTTAGCAATACTTGGCTTGTTTCGGCATTCCTTGCCAAGCACTAACATTACTATCCCCCGCGATTTCCGAACATCCTGTGTGTGTGTATGTATGTACATGGGCGGAAATCTGTAGGTTTCGCAACGGGGGTTGGGCGAGGAAATTCTCTTTCGTAAGAAGGCGGGTGTCGATGCGTGGGTTTCAACCGACACAAGTAATCTCTGTATTAGGGCGCTCGTTTGTTGTGTACTGCCTTTATTTCGACACATATGCATTAAATAAGCATAATACATTGAAATATACAGAAAAGTTTCCAAAAGAACGTATGTTCTGACGTTTACGTTTATCAAACCCCCGTTTTAAAGTGACGATTTTTCAAGTGCAAATTGGCCTCATCTGTGGGGGGGGGGGGGGGGGGCCCTTCTTAATTCCAGGCGGGTGCCTCTGCACCCCTCTTCCAACAATTTACGCCCTTATGTATGTATATACATTCACACAAACACTACTATAACCATTCTTTTTTTTCTTTTTACGTTTGTTGTACAACTTTGATCGCCTAAACACTATCCAGACGCTCTTGTGTTCCATCTTAAATACTTTCTCTATAATTTCCAATGAGCCAAATAATGTCCAGCTACAACTTCAAATGAGTATGCCAGCCTTGCGAAGCACCTTAGACCACGAGTCGTGTCTTAAATACGTATGTAAACTGTGTTTCAAACTGGTATTTCGCAACGAACCTGCAGCACACCGTTTGTGCGCGAGCGTTCCCGGGAGCGAAGACGCGTTCGCGACATTTTACAGAGCGTATTTGCGTCCCCCCCCCCCCCCCCCCCCCCCCACCCAGCGCCCCGGGACCATCCCGCCCGCCCGCCGGGAGGCTAATGAGAGAGCCCTTACGCTCGCCTCCACGCTTGGCCGGCCAACCCTCGGAAACCACACGAGCTTTAAAATTCATCCCCTCCCTCAACCGACTCCCTCACTGCGGAAGGAAAAAAAAAAAATATGCACATAACTGCCGGCACGCGTGCAGATGTGGGGTGGCATCCACACCCGCTTGACTGGCCAACCGCGCGCTGATCGCACCGCGACGATAACCCTCCCCCCCCCCCCCTCGCCAACCCGTGCTCGGCACGCGCCGGGCTAATACAGGGGCACGCAGTGTTGCTTACACTCCCCCCCTCCCCTCGGCGAGTCCTCTGTGGCCAGACCGCTTGGCTCGCTATCACCAGGGGGACGGCTGACTCCAGCCCTACTCCTCTGCTAATTGATTTAAGGCACCGCCGCCAACGTGCGGTGGCAATTCACACCTTCCTAAGGACCTTCCTTTGCACGTAGTTAAACAGAAAACAAGTCCCTTCATACTCACTAATTTGTTTCTTTCGGACGCAATTACATTAATATCAAAATACCTATTTTCCTAATAAATTTATTCATTACATGAAGATTTTATTTTATTAACATACCACTTTAATGGAATATAAGTATTTAATATTTACTCCTCAAGTATAACGACCTATTTAAAATTTACTATACCTTATTTAACAAAAAAAACGAAAAAAATTAGTATGGCTCACTAATGTACGTATTTAATTTTTTATCAGAGTTTTTAACGTGATTTAAAACCTATTGATTGATCGAATGGTCATTATGGCCATATGTCTCTTCACATTATCCTGCAGATTTAAGTCTGTTTCATGACGTATAACTCTTAAAATTTTACTTTTCAGGCTGAATAATTGTTTGCACTATGCATTGGTACCCACTTATGTACGTACTTTCATTATCGCTTTTTTTTCCAAAGGATATTACGTTACACGACCCCAGAAAAGTCCTTAATGGATGTGATGCAACGATAAATTAATTTATGTTACGTGCTATCCTTAGAAATTATAAGAACAATTTTTAATTGTGTTTTGAGTTGCTTACGATGTAAAATAGTTCTTGTAAGGAGGCGATAATATTTTTTTTAATATATTATGATAAAAATTGAAATATAAATAGTCAATCCAATTTCGAGCCTGGTTCATGCAAATGCATGCGTATGTGTACATTTGCCAACTAATGCCTTTGGCCTATTCAATATTATGTGTCCATTAATAAAACATTAAATTATTTAATTTACATACTAATCCTCGTAAGATTCATATTATGCACAGAAGAATGTCAGTATCTCCATCAGTACGTACTTTGATGTTTTGTATGCGTTTAAAATTTCTCCTTGAACATGTCAATTATATTCTATCTAGAATTTTAGTTTAAACATGTTGGTATTAGTCAATTTTGACGTGTATGGGAATTTTTCTTTATGTTTAATGCTCAGTTGGTGGTACTGATTTGTGTATTACCTTGGAAGAAGTTATGTTGCATTAAACGCAGTCTTGGTGAAAGTCACATGTCGTCTTATGTCTGTTGTGTGCTACGACTTTCCCATAAGAAAACACTTGTATAATAACATTTTAATTGGTAGTTGATGTAAATTCTAAGGATAAAATTGACTTTTATAAAAGGTTTAAAACGTAAAGAAACATTTTATATGTATGACATACACCTTATGAGTTGTGTAAAGGACCTTAAGAATTTAGTAACTACTTTGTAAAACAGCACACTAAATCGTACACCAATTGATATTCAATGTGTCTCCCAGAAAATATATTTAGCAAGCAAAGTATTTTTTCTTACATATTAAAACATTACATTCATTTAAGTTACTGAATTTTTTCTTCCCTGGTTTAATATGTACGACATACTCGATTTTATAACTTTAATATTCATTTCCGTTGGCAAAATATTTTTTTTTTGTGAGTCAGGAAAACAGTAAGAAACAACTGTACACATTTGTCTGGTCTTACACGAACACATGTTGTTCAATCGAACATACTTTTCTCTTCCCTTTTTCCATTCTTCTAAGAACAAATTTTTTTTTCAAGTGTCGGCTTCATACCCAACGATTGATTTTTATTTTCAGATTTCAGATTTTTTAAAATCAAAAATATCAATTTTTATTTGGGCTGTGGAAGTTAAACTGTATGCATAAAGAATGTGTGGGAAATTATAAAATAGCATTCTAGTGTGTAACCATTTCTGACCCGATCGCAGGCTGAAAACAGTTGATGATGATGATGGTGATGATGAAAATGATGATGATGGTGATGATGTGAGTGTGACCAAACCAATAGTCGAGCAGACATTTTAAATATTAATATAAATTATGGATCTGGCGATAATATTGGAATCAAATACTGTTATGCAATGCTTATATAATGTAAACTCTGTAGGAATTAAAATTAAAATAAACAAGAGAAAGAACCCAAACTGAACATGAAGTGTTGGCCTCACTCCTTAAGCTAGGTAACTGCATTTTCAAGTCATTATTTCTATTTCTGCTATTATTTCTCTATATAAACATTGAACTTTACGAGTACATTATTTGTGGCCAATTTTGTCAACAAAATAAAATGCTACACGATGTTTGCTATTTTTAATAACCAAGTAATAATTAATAGTTCTTTGAATGGCTTTGGCAATGGGGAATATTAAGTTAAGATTACTTTTTCGACATATGCCCTTGTTGGTTACAATATATGTCATAAGAAACCTCAAAAACAAAACAAAAATAACACGAATGTGCAACCAAAAATAAAATAAGCATAAATCAGCCCATGGAAAAAAAAATTAAAAATACACAGCACAGAAAACTCTTTGGACGAAATTAGTCAAAATTATATTACGGCACGGGCGGACACAGTGGGCCAACAATGACGGAACTTTTTCAACAAGAACATTAAATAAAGACCAAAAAAATCTTGGAAAACACGACAACACATAGACGCACAGGCGAACCCAGCGATGTGACAAAACATACATTCTGGACGCCACGACAGCATAGACGAAAACATAAGACTTCCTAAGACGACAGTTAAGAATTTTTTTATATGCTGATGTTGGTTTGTATTCTGTGGGATTGTACATCCATCATTATTGTCTGTTTTTTTTTTAAATATTTATTATGAAATACAGTGTGACTAGCAATGGCGTGTGTCCAAAAAAAATAAACAATTTAAATGGAATATTAATAACTATGCATATTACTTCTGTTTTGTTGTTTAAGTAACATTTAAACTCTGTTAGTTCATTTTCTGCACGTTCTCTGTTGGGTAAAGCGTTTAATTATTTAACTTCTATAGATACATTTTTTTAAAAAATAATTTATTTATAAATATCTGCAAAAAGGCCACACAATAAATGGCCTTGTGCCATTGCTGCATACCCGCTGGTTGGCGGTTTAGAAAATTCGTGATGATAAGGAGAGGAAGGAACGAGCATAGGCGAGGCGTGGGTGGGGAGTGAGGAAGTCATTGCTGGGCGCGTGCCTTCTGTGTGATAAAAAAAGGGGAGGAGGGGGGGGGGAGTCCCAACCTTTTCACCACCTGCCGCAAAAACACTGAGTTATCGTGCGCTCTTTCAAACATAACCTCCCCCTCCATTCCACACTATTTTTCCATCCCTTTCTCCGTGTTTTATATCCGACCCACCGGCCGGCGTCGTAAAGCCAGGCCTGGCGTAACACGAGCCGACATATGGCGGGACAGTTAGCTCCTCCCGCTACATTATCCCCGGCGAGGGAGGGGAAGGCCAATTTTCGGTTCGTTGATTTACACCCTCTTCCCCCTCACTACCCCCTCCCCCATCTCCAAACCACGTGAAACGTCACGCCACGTGCGCCCGAGTTTACAACTCTAAATAAATTAGCCCTGTTATTGGCCGCGGATGGCTAAGGGTTGCAGTGTCGTCTGCTACCCCGAATTTCCTTCCCCCTTCCTTAGCTGACTTAATCCCCCCCCCCCTTTTCCTTTCATTCTGATTCATCACACAGGGCGACACATGAGAGCGAGTATTTGAGAACCTGCCAGTGATGTGTAGACATCTAACCTCGGTAACGAGCAAATTCGTGTGTTCTCATGTTGCAAATACACTTATAATACGAAAATTAGACACGAAATCTGACGCAGAATTCTTTAAAATAATGCCGAGCGTGATAAACAAGTAAACAAATGGTGTTTCCGAGTGCATTTATGGACGCGAGTCACAAGTTAATTCCACACCCGCCTCTAGAATTCGCTGCTGGAGCAGCTACGTCGACTATCAAATCATTCGATTTGCAGAGCGAAATATTTTTACTATATAATTAAATGGCTCCGACAAAAGCGAAAAAGACTTGAGAAAATACTAAAACCGCGTCTTTGAAACTGATTATCGAAAAGGAATTTTTACTAACATACTGCCCATCTTCTTCAAATTCGTTGTTTTTCTTTGGCTTTGTGAACTTAGGTATGCGCCATCCGCCAAGATGGCAGCACCGTGGTTACAAATTTCCGTTCCATTGGAACTTCCATTCGATTAACGAAATTACTCCTACTAAATGTCGTCAATTGAGATATAAGGTGTTACACATCAATAATAATTAAAATTATTCGAATTCACGTTGATTCAACATGTCTTCGGTATAGCCGTACTTCTTAGTGCTGTTTGGTTGCACGACGGCTTTCCATTTGAGAGATTATAGTTTTGAATACCGGGTTAGGCATATGCGTTAATTTGTAATGTATAAATTTGGTAGAATGATCGTTAATGCGTTGTGCTCTTGTGACGAGAATCGGTTGTTCGATCGTTACCTTCCGATTCGAACAAAATTACTGAGCACAGATTTGGTGCATAAGTCGCTTGCTGACCATATCTGTGTAACAAGCTACTCCGAAATATAAACTAATCTTTATGTGACCCAAATACACAACTTCAACTTATAAATAGTATTTGAATTCCAAAGAATTGTATTGAACTTATCGTTATTTTAAGGTACATTGCATTTACAACAGTGCTGTACACTAACTATAGCTCGCATGTTCGCTTATTACTTTCTCATTACAATAAGTACTTAAAGACTAAACGCCGTAATGATATGCGATGATCACCAATTAGCGTAATGAAGCGAAATTATTAATCTTGAAACACAGGCTGCAGAATAACTAGATAACTCGCATGAATTCATAAACATTATCTTTGTTTTTTACTCTCTTTCTCAGCTGTACTGAATTTTAAGCTTTCTTTGTGGCCCGTGCTTCCTTGTTTTGTTCTTCTTTCTTCTTTTTTTTCATGTCTTTTCTTTCTTCCCAAACCAGAGCAACTGTTGCACACCTGTCCTACGGAGAAAGACTCGGAACACTCCGGAAAACAACCGGATATCTCGCGCAATTACCAGGGACTCTTATCTTTATAAAAAAAAATCATATCACTATAATTTCTTTAAGAAGTAGTTAGTCCCCGAATTTTTCAAGCATTAGGTCGTTACGCCTAGTTCAGTTTCCGCTTTACATTTTGTGAGTAATCGTGGCACATAAAATATCTTTAGACTATCGTTATAGACAACATTCTTGGATTGGGTTAGTCAGTTTTAAATGACGGTATGGTTTTTCTTTCTAAATAATTAATTATTTTTGGACGATGCGCGATGGTTACATACCAAAGCCTGCACCTAAATAACAAATTGTATATATGTGTAAAAGCTAAGGAATATAGGCCTATTAACTATTTCCACTTCACGCCTGAAGTTGAAAAAAATAGTATCAAATGAAATTACAGCAAATGATTTAAAGATCCAAAATGTTGGGAAGGGTGGAGTACATAGTTCATCGGGCCGGGAAAAGGTAGGGGCTCTAAGGCCAGGCTTATAAACTACGGAAAAACGCAAGAACGGAAGATGAAAAATGTTCAGCAATTACATTATAGAATAACGGTTTAAATAATACGCAAGGCGTAAAAACGCAACACAATTATTGTTTAACTTCCAACTTTCTTTCGTTTTGGCTAGCGTTTTCGGCGGAAAGGAGTTTTCCGAAAAATTTTAAAGACCAAACTTTTTGTGCGTAGAAGCTACTATATCCATCATTTTTAAATTTGTCAAAACATTCATAGGATGAAAGAAAATAACACTTTTTAAAGAAATAAATGCCATTTTATTTTCATTAATAACATGGACAATCAAGAGATGCCTGTGAAATAAATCTGTTTTCTACTATATAAAATTTAAAATTGTACGGTTTGTGGCGTCTTGCGACTAGCGGGCTCTATAACTACCGTGGTTTTCTGGCGTTGTAAGCGTGTTGCGTTGTTGCGACGTTGCGGCCCTTGCGTGGATTATAAACGCATCCTAAGGGCGACACCATCATGTGAACGGAAAAAAAGATCTCAGGGAACAGTGTTTCTACAACAGGACGCATACGGAAACGGACCCGGTAATGCTCAGAATATGTGCTTAATGAAGGAACCCCCCACCCCCCCCCCACCCCCAGCAGACTCTCGTCTGACTGACAAGGGGATATCACCATCGCCAGTGTGGACATAGGGGCCCGAATGCCGCAACTTGGCATCGAACCCCGCGACCCTTTAGGAGTACCAGGTCGCGTTCTGCCACCCATAACCTCCAGTTCTCACCTATAAAAGTTTTGTTTTGGCTTTTTCTAATAATGTTTTCTGAATAAGCTGCGAAGCTGTGATGAATGCAAATGGCCTGGAATATTTAAATTTAATTTCGTGTGTTGACTCTACTTGCTGAGCCATCCCGTTGACGTCGCTCCGTGCGACCAATCAGAAGAGCCGAGTGCTGGGCTGCGGTGGCTCGGATCAGTTGCCCGTGCTGACCACACAGTCTGTGCGCCCACAGCCATGGCGGGCCGCCTTGTCCAGAGCGCTCGGTGTTCTGGCCGCAGACCGAGGGCCCACTGGAGAGTCCAGGGCCGCGCATCGCCGCCGATTACGTCCAGGTGTCGTCTTGGAGTGTTGTCGGTAGAGACCGGAAAAATTCGCGAATTCATTTCGCGATAGGCTAAAATACAAATAGTTATACCTCAGTGCTGCCTCTGCTATTGGCTCACAACTCACCTGGATGACTCTGGGCCAATTAGAAACACCAAACAAAAGCTTTATCGAATCACAGGCTGCTACGTTGGGACGTCTCACAAGACAGCAGCCAATGAGTGGGTGACATTTGACCGAGTGTACATATAACTATGGAGTTCATCCTACAGGGCATTGAACCAAAGAATTTTTACGGTCCCTAGTTATCGGTTTTGGTTTAATGAAGGGGGGAGAAAGAGGGGTGGTATGTGGCCCGGGAACATTGTTTAGAAATTGATTTGGGGGGGGGGGGGGATGTTTGTCTGGTCGCAGAGGTGCATGCTGTATCGGGACTGTCACGGCTGATTGCGCGAGATGAGACGGTGATGCTGTGGGTTGTGGACTTGCAGGTCTGAGTGGAAGCTGGTTCATGTCGTGATGTGATCTCCGGGTTCTCTCCGGCTCACGGCCGTGGGCAGTACGGGCTCCTGGGGAGACACCCGGAACCGGGAGGCGCGAGTGTCGTCCTTCGCACGCTTCGGAGTTCATCGGCGTCCAATCCGATGGGTGGTTTGTGCTCGTGATGGTCCGGGGATGTGGTCTTGGTCGGGTTGGCCGAGAGAGTTGGGGGAGGGTCGCGGGTCACACGGTCCGTGGTGGAAGGTGGTTGGCGCACGGATCACCCCTATGCTGTGTTGTTCTTCAGGGATTATCACTCTCTTGTCGTTTTTAACCTTGTCCCATAGGCTGCTCGGGTCCTAGGTTAGTGCCCGGTTGGTCCACATCCGGTTATTTGGAGCAGGGGGGCATGTTTATACCATGTCCTCGGGCGTGTATGCTGTGCCCCGGGGTCCGTGTATAGCCGGGATGGGTCTTTGGGTCGAGTCACTGTTAGGCTTGCGGGCCAGTTTCCAAACTCCGGCCCTTGGGTTTCCGACTTGCTGGACATGGTTTCTCCACTCTTGAACCCGCAGGCGTTAGGTGAGGTGACGCACCCTGGTCTTTAAGTTATTGTAGCGCCTATTCGCTTCCAGGGTGCGAGTGTGTTGGTACTCATGCCGCACAGCATTTTTGTGCTCTATGAGTAACTCTACCCCCAGGTTTTCCTCACTAAGGCGGTCTGCAATGGTAGCCATGATTGCTTATGTTCTAATTACGTAAAATCTGTTACAAGTAGAAGCATATCCAGCGTTCTATTTTGATTTTGTGGTTTATTTTTGTTATATATGTAAATTCTGCCCTAGGTATGATCTAGAAGCATAATATATTTTTAATTAAATTAATATTTCGTAACCTTGAAATATAATCTCGTTGTTTGCCATTTTTACGTTTCCGTGAGTTGTAGAAGCAACAGAGACGCGATATTGAAATGTTCCGGGAAATCCGTCTCCGTTTCCGAGCCATTATAGAACGAACCTAAGCGGTGAAAGTAACATTTTGTGGCGGAGTATTAAGGATAAAGGCTCCGTCCAGATACCTTTCTCTTTCACAAAACGTCTATAAAACCCATTTTCTCAGCTTTTTTTATTTTCAAAATACGTGATATAAAAGAAACTTGTTTAGGCACGAGTTTGTTAGAGTACTTCAAGATCTTCAGCGATTTGCGACTAGCATGCGATCGCCTGGATCACTAAAACTCCCGCAACGTTTTTTGGCTGACTATATTTTTGTTTGACCGTCTCTCAAGAATGCGCTAAGTAAATTTATCAAAATCGAACATGAAAACAAATCCAACAACAATTGTTGGCTACTATAAACACCACGCGTTTATTGTCTTCTAGTTATAAGTTGGGTATTCTAGAAGTATTTATTCAATATATGATATATTTACAATATATTGTTAATAAAACTAAAAAAATCTTCTTAAAATTTTATATTTGTTTTGCCGTAGCTATTGCAGTGGTCGTTATAAGGTTGTGTTTTTTTATTATCTTTTGTTTACTCTTTCACATCTACTGGCTGTAACTTCGTACAGGTAACCATGTAGGATTATCTAAGAGGGCTACTATTTTTAAACTTTTCGATTACTCCTGTGAAAAAAAAACCAAGAAACTCTCCAGGGTCATGTCATGCGCATATTAAACCATTTGCGGAGGAATAATGTAATGTAAACAACTGACAACAAGAATTTCACCGAGTGGTCAGGTTCAATAGCATAGTTTTGACACCGACCTTTGGCGGCCCAGCCAGGTGACCACCAATGAGGCAAACAATGATCATACGTTTTCACCTTGAGTTTACGAAGAACACTGATATCTTCATACATCTTTATATATATATATTTCTTGTGTGCGTGTGTATGTCACTGAACTCCTCCTAGACGGCTGGACCGATTTTGATGAAATTTTTTGTGTGAGTTCACGGGGATTCGAGGATGGTTTAGATTCACAATTGGATATTTTATCTCGATTCTTAGTTAAGAAAAAACTAAAAAAACACGCTTTAAAAGCAAAAAAACTAAGCATTGTTGATAATTAGCCTCCATGGCAACGGGCTTTTGCATTGTTGTTGCCTTCTGCGTAACCATGGGAAAGGTTTTTGGTAACGGCAGTGGCGTGCCCAAGAGGAGGGGTATGTATAATGAGAAGATACAAAATGTCCAGCGTAGAAATACTTACCGCCATATCCATATCTCACAAAAAGTACATTTGGGCAGGACAATGTCTGTCGGGTCCGCTAGAAAGATATATAGAGATATATATATGTCTGTCGGGTCCGCTAGAAAGACATATAGAGATATATATGTAGAAAGATATATAGAGAGATAGAGATATAAATAGAAAGATAGAGAGAGTTATAGAGATATACATAGAGAGATAGAGAATTAGAGATATAAAGAGAGATGCTTAGTATACGTTTAAAAAATTACAAAAAAAAATTTATTGAGGCATTGCAACGCATGCCGGGAATTATCTAGTATACTTATATATTTCTGAGTTTATAGACGCTGAATTAACTTCATTTGAACATGAACTTACAAGTCGAATTTTATATACTTATTAAATTAATATTTTTTTTTTGGTTTACAAAAAAATCACTTATTTTAGTCTTACTTGAACGTTTCCCGTGTATGTATCCAATTAACCACAGAACTTGGAAGCCTGGATACGGCATTGTTTCAAGAAGATTCAGTAACCTGAAACTCCGAAGAACTCGTTTATTTTAGGTGAATTCGTCGTTGAGAAAGTTCGTCTATTCAATGAGGTTTCTATAGTCAAAAATAACCCAAAATTACACAACTTACGTATCTCCATATGCGCCAAGGCAAAGTTCACTTTAAGGCTGCGTACATGGGTTCCAAATTTAAAAATAATAATTCATGTTTGGAACAACTGGGACTCAAACCTAGTGAGCCTAGTTTGGTGGAGTGTGGTCTGATAGTTGCGTTCTTCTGACTTACTATGGTTTTCTTTTGTTGGTATGCATGGATTTTTTTTCGCACACGTTTATTTTTATTTGTAACATTTTAGCTTACAATATACTGCATTTGGTAGGAGTAATAACGTGAATGGAACGAAAGTCGCATGGAACAGAAATGTGTAACCACGGTGCTGCCATCTATGGTGGATAGTGCTAACCAAATTTCAAAAAAGAAGGGTAAATTTATATTAATAATGGTTTAATTAATTTTAACAAATCCTTGTCGAAAATCAGATTCAAAGCCAGGGTTTAGTATTTTTTCAAGTCTATTTCGCTTTTTTCGAAGCCATTTCATTATATATTTTAAATATTCAGTTTGCAAATAGAATGATTCAATATTCGACATAACTCTTCCGGCAACGAATTCTAGTGGTGGATACGGAAACTTCGTGTGATTCGCGTCCAGAAATGTAGTTTAAACACCACATTTGCGTATATTTTGTTCCAATTTATTTTAAACTATGTCAATATTATCCTAAAACTTTGTCCAAAACCAATTATTATACTTCCACGTATTAGTGCAAGGGATAAAAAATAGTTTTTGAAAGTCAAAAAAAATTCACTAATTACTTAGTAGGCATAATATGAACAATCGTTTAAGCTATTCAATGCTGGATGCAGTGAGTTGAAAACATTCGAAATATTTTCGCTGCATGGAATATGAAAAAAATGTTTTATCGATAGTTTCTGAATAATGGAGAACATATAGATAGGATGTTATGTACATGAAGTGTTTCAGAAGTTTGTAGAAGTTTCCAGAATATTTCCAGGATAAGTAGTATTTCGAAATCTACCTACACTTTTAGGCTGTGCCGAAAGGGATTTTTTTTTTTTTGAAACTTGCTGTTCCAAGTTTTAAATAATTGGATGACAGCGTCAAGTATGCGCATTCGCGAGGACTTCACGAATTTTCAGCCACAGAATTACTGTAAACTACCTTTAGTACGGTGTTCAGTGAAAGAACCTGAAATGTTTAAATTGGATTGTTCGCAGAAAGAGAGAGAGAGAGAGAGAGAGAGAGAGAATAATGGGTGCTGGAACAAAAATTTTGATAATACCACAGTCCGTCTAGACAATACAGGGCAAGACCGAATTAACCGTCAAACTTCGGTTGCAGGATTATAATGAAAAAATAAGTAACAATTATTTTAGAGTGTTTAAAGCTAACAGATTAGCTGCTACTAATATTTCCCCCAAATGATGTAACTTGCGTTTAGTACAGAATTCTTATTTTAGAATAACTACAACTGTAATAATACTGTCAATGGACACTATTTTATAGCCTCAGAGCATCTATTTGATGTGCTATCTCTGTCTTAACGCAACATTTTAGTATTTAAAAAAATATTAAAAACCTTGAAACTGTTGAAACCAAGATGATATCGTTTTGGTCCAATCTCTTAGTCTTGAACGGAATCTAGCAACTGTATGTCATATTTTTCCCACCAGGCCATTCCCGAAGGAAAATGTCTTGGTGAAACAAACAATTACATTATCAGCAGTCGGAGTGAGAACAAATTAAGTAATTCATCAAAGATACCGTTGTTGTCTAATTAATACCAGAAGCGCCACCATTCACATCATTGTTTTAAATGCAGAATAACCAATTACATTTCTTCTGACTGTCCATCACCTCTGTAGGTGGGCTCAGTTAATTATTATTTTGGGTGGTCTACCGCTGTTATTTTCAAAGATAGTTTCGGGATGTCAAATTGTTCACGGGATGTACAAAAATTAGAGCGAGTCTTTTAGTACTCGCCAGAGATGTGTAATATCTAACCTCGGTAATGAGCCAATTCATGTGTTCCCATGTTGCAAATGCGTTCACTTATAGTATGAAACTCGTATACGAAATTTAACGCAGAATTCTTTAAAATAATACCGACTATGATAACTATACGTAACTTGTGTTTTCCACTAATTTTCACAAGTAGTTTCGCCACCCGCCGCTAGGATTTCCTGCAAGAGTCTCTACGTCGACCATCGAATTATTATATTTTCAGACCAAAATATTAAACTATATAATAAAAAAAAAACGAAAAACCTAAAAAGACTTAAAAAATAAAACACTAAACCCCGTTTTAGAACCTGATTTTTGACAGGTAATTTTATTAAAATACTGCCCATCTTGTTCAAATAAATTGAACAGTTAATATTATAATATCACCACTTGACTTTGTGAACTTTGGTTCGCGTCATCCGCCACTAATGTCAGCACCATGGTTACACATTTCCGTTCATTCGACTTCCGTTCCTTTCACGAAATTACGCCTATCAAATGCCGAATACCGAGAACTAAGACGTTACACATCAAAACGAATGGAGCGACAATTCTTTCAAGTGTTAATCTGTGTAGTGATATGTAGAGTTCAATGATTTGAAGAACAACCAAAAACGTTTGAAACAGGGAAAAATGGCCGTTAGAAATGTACGATCAAGTTTTAGTTATTAGAGTATATAAATGTAGATCCGAGCTCTGGATTCAGGTGTTTGGAGCTGGAGCCGATGTTCGCCATACTGGATTATGAAGTCATGGCGGCCATCTTGGATGACCTTGACCTTTGACCTTCACCTTTACCCCGGCTGTCAACTTGGATTCTGACTTCTTGGACTCTGCCATCTTTAATAATGACATCACATCTGCCATTTTGTTTTCCGCCATATTTAACTCTATAACATTGCACTTTTCGTTACAATCACCATCTTGTATTCTAGAATGTTGCACTTTTCGTTACACCCACCATCTTTAATTTTTACATCATGTAAGCTCTCTTGTATCTGACATCACAATCACTTTTTCGATTTTTATGTAATATCTTTCATCTTGTTTTCGTCTGCTGAAGGTCACCTTATTGGGTGATGTCACGATCGCCATTTTGGTTTTTATTCTCTGCTGGTGGCTGTTATTTTAAATACAGACATCTTTGATGAATTTTGGAATTTTTCCTGAATTTCTAGCTAAATAATTACATATTTTAAAGATAGTGGTCAAGGTGGCCAAAAAGATGCCAGATGCTACAGCAATAATTACTAATGCACTCCAGCAGAAAAAAACTATTATGGTGGCAGTGCCCTCTAGCAGTGGGTGTGTGTACTACGTGACACTATCGCACCTGGTATCGAGTACTGAAAACAAGATGGTAACAGCACTCTTTAGCAGACGCTGAGTGTACTATTTGATACTAGCGCTCCTGGTAGCGAGTATTGACAATACGATGGCAAATGTCATGTGAGAATTCAAGATGGTGACCTCCAGCAGACAAAAATAAGATGGCGGATCCAAGATGGTCGACATGACGTAAAATACTCCTTGGCATTAGTGGTGGGATGTCTTCCATGGAGGAAGGATACATCAATATGTTTTCCCTTGCCCTCATCGGGTTTGAACTGAGTACATCAAGCCGTAAGTTCTTTTTTTATCAAAATTTTATCAAAATTGTTTATATGTAAGATTTAAAAATGTGCCCAATTTATAGCATAAGAAAAACGGATTTATAAGTTTGTCGACATAACATCATGGTTTAAATATGGTGGCTTAGGTCAAGGTCATGATTTCAGCGGCTTAGGGCAGCTTTTCGATGGGGAATTTAAGCCGCTTTGGGGGATATTGGTTTTTGAAAGGCAAAAATATTTTGAGGCATTTCGAATTTCAAATTTTTGAAATTTTTACGGGTTTTATCCCTGACTGTTCGGTCTCCAACATGTGATGCTATAATTCCTTCGAATTCAAAAAATGTAGAAGTCTGAATATGTGTTTCTATATACCTTTTTAAATTCTCAACCAGGTAAATGTCTCGATGGCGGTGTGGTTAAAGGCATATGTTTTCCAAGCCAGAAGTCAGAGCTGTCATGGTTCGAATCACAGCGCTTATGTATTTAGTAAAAAAAAATTAAATTATGTATGTTTATAACGGCCACAACAACATTGGCAGTTAATGGAACATCTACCTTATGTGCATGAGGCAGAGCGATTCTGGGACTCTCTAGCAACAGCAGAAACAAAAGATGTCTGTATCTAAGGTGGCGGCCTCCAGCAGAACAGAAAAAACCAAGATGGCGGTCGTGATGTCATCCAAGTTGGCAACCACCAGCAGACGAAAACAACATGGCAGACATGACGTAAGAATTGAAAAAATGGTTGTGATATCAGATCCAAGATGGCGGGAGTGACATCATAAATCAAATTGCGGAGGTGACGTCAAAATTAAAGGTGGTGGGCGTAAAGTAAAGTGCAACTTTCTAGAATACAAGATGGCGACTGTAACGAGAATCACAACATTCTAGAATCTAAGTTGGCGACTGTACGAAAAGTGCCATTTTCTATAATTTAAGATGACGGAATGTTTTAGAAACCAATACGGCTGAAAACAAAATGGTGGATGTGACGTAATTATCCAAGGTGGCGGAATCCAGAAAGCGAAAAACAAGATAGCGGAATCCAAGATGGCCGCCAGCGTTAAGGTCAAGGTCACCTAAGATGGCTACCTTAAAATCACACTCTAAGATGGCGCACATCGACTCCAGCTCCACACCCAGAACACAGAGTTCGAACCTACATTATATACTCCAGTTACGTTATTTTTAGGCATGTTTATTCCATATTGCCAAGTGATTTGCTATCTCTATTATCAATAAAGAGCGTTGAGAATATTCTTTGTTGGTGTGCAAGACTTCAGAGACATACCTGGGTTTTTAATTTATTACGTTAGTGAGTTTATTTTATGTGCTCATTTTATTTGTTGACGTTAAGGTATGCTCCTTTGTTACCACTTAACATCGCGAATTTTTACAAACTTTAAAAATATAGTAGGAAAGGATTTTTCAATATAATAATAACTTCTATAATAAGAACGAAATAAGTAAATTATTAGCAAGTAAAAAATATCCTACTTGAAACGCATGACACTTAAAATAATCAAATCAATAAGAAATCGTAAAATAATTATAACTTATTACCGACTGTTAAGAAATGTATAAGCTATTGAAAAAAGTAATAAACTACTATTGATTATAGATTATAGATTTTTAACTTTAATAACACGTGTTTTATCACCGTCAATTTAATAAATACTAACAAAGATGTAACTATCCTAAAAACATTTAACACGTTCTTTAATAAAATTGTTGCATCTATTAGTTGGACGCCCAAAACATTGCCTGAAGTGTATTTTTGCATTGTGGAAACATTTATAAATTAATTGTTTTGATTTGTTTAACATCTTAGCTCTCGGTATACGGCATTTGGTGGGAGTAATTCCGAGAATGAGTCACATGGAACGGAAATGTATAACCACTGTCCCTCCATCTGTTGCGGATGCCGCGAACACATCTCCCAAAGCCAAAGGGAAACTTTAAAGTATTGACTGTTTTATGATTTTTAACAAGATTTACAGTATTTTTATAAAGTTCCTTGTTGAAAATCAGAACTAAAGCTGTGGATTAGTTTTTTTGAAGTCTTTTTCACTTTTATGAAAGACGTTTCATTATAAAGTTTAAAATTGCTGCCTGCAAATCTATTGATTCTATGTTTGACGTAGCTGCTCCTGCAGCGAATTCGGGGGGGGGGGGGGGGGGAGGGGGGGGAGGTGAAGATAACAAGGTGTAAGTTGAGTCCAGAAATTTAGTTGATACAATTTGGTTTATTTATCACGCCCGGCATTGTTTTAAAGAATTCCAAGTAAAATATGTCCAAGGACCGAGTTCAGTCGTGGCCGAGGTTTGATGTTACACATTACTGGCGAGTACTGAAAGTCTCGCTCACACTTTTTTTTATTTATGAAATTGACTGTTTTAACGACGGAGATTCTATTTCGTACTTACTAACCATCATCAGATGTTATCAAGCATCTTCTCAGGAATGTATTTGACGGGAAAATGTGGCGATGGCGAGGTTAAAAAGTGACTTAAACTACGTCACAGCATGCCGTCTCCTGACAATTCTTAACTCCGTGAGCCAGGTGGTGGAAATCACGATGCTATTGGTAGACCTGATTCTCCACGCCTTCGGTCTTGTTGCGGTAACTTCCTTCCGCTGCATGGTGAACTAAATATGTAGACTGGAAATAAAGATGAACGCAATAACATTTAATAACATACTTTTACCGAAAGAGTACACACTAGTTTTACTAATGGCTCGTCTACCTGAACATACATACGGTATGCAGAGCTTCAGATAAAACCACGCGATTAAAAAAAAACTGCTTGAGTTACCCCAGTAGTGTATGTTAACAAAAAATATATTAATAATACCCTTAGGGCGGGTGAGTAGTTTTGTTTCCTTTTTCGTTGTTTTTTTTATGTCAGAAAATTTAAAATTGCTATAACGTTTTTTTTTTAAATAATATTTCAAGCATGGAACACCTCGTAGTGCATGGCGTAAAGACTTCCGCGCTAGTTCAGAATCTTGCGATTAGTGGCGATACCGCGCTGGAAGTAACAGAGCACAAACGCACGCACATATTCACACGCCGCCATCCAGCATGTGTAATTACGTACCTAATTACAAAACAATACTGAACGGAGGCCAATAGTTAGCAATTATTTACCATCCTAGTGAATATTTCGAAGATCATTTGTCGTTGAGTTGCGGATCCCCGATACGTCACTCGCGAAAAATTGTGTATTGGCCTAATTGTGTATTTTTGTTTGTGCATATAAATACAGCAACATAGACGACCATTAAACTACTTATAGCGTGTCCGAATTCAAGCACACAGTTATGTGTTTTATGATATTGCATACTTCGTTTGTCCCAGTAATCTACTAGAGAAACTTGGACGTACACATTTTTTTGGGCTTTATAAACGGTATAAACCAGTCAAACATGTTGGCATTAATATTATTTAACGAATAAATTTAATTCCAACAAACATTTTAACTAAAATTAATAATTTTGTTCATTTATTAACTGACACATTGAATTTGCTGAAACCTATTTTATAATCCCACATTTTCTTCCGTAAGTTAAGATATAATAATTGTGAATTCATTATTTGAAACTACTTTATGAACATGTTTTAATATTAATTTTTATTATTAATTTACCCAATTAATTTAAAATGTATATATTTTGCGAGAAATTAAATGTTCTGCCAAAATTAACCTACAAATCCTACAAAATTCATACCTGCATTTTTTACTTCCAATTCTGACCACCTTTGACTTTTTATTTTCGGGGTCAAGTACATATAAGCACATTAAGTTAAATTTGGACACGCCCATATGTCTTGGTAATTTTGATCATTAAAAACCGTTTGATGGCTTGCGGGTTCCAAACAAACAAACAAAAAAAGACGTGAGAATTTTATTTTCACTCTAAATTGGACGTGTGCACATAATGTTTAAAACTAATCGTATTTCCGTCATGTAAAAAAAATGCGTAGGGTGCACTGTTAAAAATGTTACCTTTAATCAACGAAGAACCCAGTTTAAAAGGTATTCCGGGATCTTCATAAACTAACTGCTATCTTCGAAAATTTACGGACACTGATTTCACTTCTACTTTGGACCAGAATCCAAAAGAATATTCTTGGTATATAAACAAATATATATAGTAAAAACACTCTTTTTTTTCCACGTGTTTGATAACCTTTGTTCAGAACGAAACATGCAACTCGGAACTCGAAATACGGCGTAGTTTCGACGAAGATTAAGTAATTTTAAATTACGAAGAACTCTTCGTTTACTTTAGTTAAATTTTTCTTTGAAAAGTCTGTAAATTTACTGTAATTTCTAAAAGTGTGTCTTTTTTAAGGAACGGGTGGAAAAATTTGATTCTGATTGAGACGTTCTCAATACAGGGGCTAGTGAAACTGTCAACGAGCAAATGAAATAAAATATGAAGACAAAGGGTACCCTTCCCCGATTTGAATACGGAATTAATTATTGTACATCAGGATTCACGGTGGGATGAAATCCAATCATGTGGTCAGACACGTAACTTTTAAATGGGAGAGAGAGAGAGAGTCCAAGTATCGTTGTCTTCATCTTCTCAGAGCAATAAGTAATCCTTTTGGAACTGGGAGGCGCATTGATATTCATCAGCACTAGCTGCCAGCTCAATTGTTTTCTGTCGTATCTCTTGGGCCGACTCCGTGTGTTGGGATTGATTGATGGCTTCAAAAAATGTGAGCGAGACTTTCAGAACTCTCCAATGATGTGTTAACATCTAACCTCGGTAACGAACAAATTCATGTGTTCTCATGTTGCAAACAAACTTATAATACGAAACTTGGACGCGAAATTTAACTCAGAATTCTTTAAAATAACGGTGAGCGCCATAAATATACGAAAATTGTTTTCAAGTATATTTCTTGAAGCGAAACACACGTAGTTACCACACCCACCGCTAGAATTCGTTTAACTATATATAATGAAACAGCTCCGATAAAAGCCAAAACTGCTTGAACAAAATACTAATCCCCAGTTATGGACCTGATTTTCGACAAGGAATTTGACCAAAATACGCCCATCTGGTTAAAATTCACTAAAAATTTAATACTATAACGTTTTCCTTTGACTCTATGAACTTTGGTTCGCGCCAAACGCTACAGAAGGCAGCACCGTGGTTACACATTTCCGTTCCATGTGACTTACGTTCCATTCACGAAATTACTCCTACTAATTGCCATATACCAAGAGCTATAAATTGAATGAATATCACTCGGACGTAATACTAGGAGGCCTAGGCAAGTGATGCCCAGAGGATGCACAAGTTTCCTGAAAAACAAAATTTAAAATGTTTTTAAGTTTACGTGCAGAGTTTTTCCCAGAAAAATTACTACTCGAGATGTTTCTTTATGACAATGAGGTACGAAACCAAAAACGGTTTTTTTAATAATAAACATAAATTTTCACTTAATCAATTAAATATCGTTAAAAAAGATATAAAAAATCATGTATACATACTGGTATCAAACACGAGTCGCCAAAATAGTATTAAAACGCCCTAACCGCTGACCTTTTATTTATCACTTTTTTATTGACAAATAGTTTCAGGCAGCTGCCAAATGGTACAATTACACTGGACATTTGTGAGCAGAGACTCAAGTACGCATGCCAAACTCACTTTTACACATCGTACATTCACCAGGGCATTAACATTCCATGGTTTTATTTTCAGATCAAAAGATAAGGAGGTAAGGGCCAAACTTTCGTTGAAGATTTTTGGTTTAGATCATAGTCCAACGGGCACTACGCAGTTTTTCTACAAATTCACGAACTAAATAAGGCGTTTAGGTGTGTACGGTAAGGCCAATCTAGTACATTACTGGCCAGGCTATAGCTCCCAGTTTTACAGGTGAAAAACTAAAAAAATCAAGAAAGCATTGTAAACAGTGAGCATGTTTACAGTTAATGTTCCCATATTTTATTATAATTATTATTTTTAATTAATCTATGTGTTGATGTGATGATCTGTGTATTTAAGTGAACTAGAACAACCTGGAAATACCACATCTCATTGCAGCTAGTCATTAATGTGATTATATTTTAATTTTTTTTTGGAGTCTCATCTACGTATTTTTTTTGTTGAATATTCCGTTTTATTATTTTCATGCACCAAGCACAATTATGTAGATGTTTTCATTCCTCCAGGTAGTTATAAATCCAGTCTTCAGCCAGTTCTCTTAGCAGCCTTGTTCCTTGATTGCCACAACAAACTGTACGATAGAAGTTTATTTCAGAACGCAATAAGGATAAGAGGTCCGGCACTGAAGGAGCGAAGACGTTGTTCGTGTATGTGAGGAACTCTGAATTCCCGGAGGCCTGCATGAGCGACAACAATATTCGTACCTACCGCGCCACAGATAGATCTTTAATAGTGTTGAATAATTTGGGACATCTGATTTTACCTGTGTCAGATTCAGGTAGTCTATACGACCCCGTTGATTCCTGACCATATTATAGTGATTCAGGATGAAGACTAAGCTGAGCAGTTAGTACGAGATCGACACTGGTGAGAAAGTTCCTGTCTAAAGGATTTTTTGCAGCTCCCAAGGAATTCGCTTAATTTCGGGTCCTGAAGCAGAAGTTTTGAGTCGGAGTCTTTAGACATTTCTTTCAGCTATCCTGCTGCTGTTCTTCCATTGAGAACTTACCCAGAGGTAATGGATACTACGACCTGCGAACCTACCGACTGAAATTCAGCTAGCCAAAAAAGTCTGTGTTTGTATCATAAACCCTACCACTAGAAACATCTACTATTAATTACATTGAAGGACAATAACTAAAAAGGCTCTTACTGGGTTGTCTCTAGCTTCACGATCAATTATTTTCAGTAATATACTTTATTTTAAATTAAGTATTGGTACTGATATTCATATTGTGGGTGTGTTAAAAAAAATTGGATAATTTTAGTGACGTAATTGTGTAACAACGAAATAGTACCAAAAAAAATTTGGTAATTTTGTAAAACCCACTGATATTTGTTTCTTAATAAAACTAGGAACAACAGTAACTGAGAGTTAACTGAGTGGAATAATTAGTTTTGTAACCTTTGCTATGTGTTCGTTATGTTGGTATGAATTAGAGAGACACTTGCACACAAGTATAATGTTGGAATATTAGTACTATTTTTGTTTCATCACACAAACACCACTTGATATTAATTATACGCTACAGTTGTTGCCTCTCGAGCTATTTGCTAAGACAACGTGCTGGTTAGACTGCCGGGCCAAATACAGAAAGATAAAATTCATTTGTTTGCAACTTGTGAAAAATATATCTCAATCCAGCGCCACTATAGACGTGTGACAGCATGTTTTCTCTACATTAATGTCATACTCACGCTGCCTAAGCAGTTATGAGTGCAACGTCCCGGATATAAACGTTTGTACCTCGTTTTTTTTTGTTCGGCTCTTTCTGGAGAAGGATTAAGACTTGGGTTTTCTTTTTTTAAAGAGTGCATCGTTAGTTGGGAAGTAACACATTCTCACAAACAGATGACAGAATCGGCGACCCGAAGTTTAAGCCCTCTCCTTGTGAATAGGGCGTAATGTTGTTATAAATAACAAAAAACACATTGAATTGTGTCTCCCACTATTTATACACGGAAAATATCGATAAATTGTTACGTGAACACTTAACTCTTGTCTTTAATAGCCATTTTAGCTTTTTATGAGGAAATTTTTCACAAATGGGAACAAAGAAGTAGATTTGTGAGCGTTTCCAAGCTGCGGAAACTCAGGAGATGAACCAGTGAGCGACCACAACGCATTCAGCTAAAATCATGTCTATGAATATTTGTTTGTACATTAAAAAAATAGCATAGAAAATTTAACGTATATCTAACGACAATATTTGTTACTAATTCCAAAACGCTATGTTTATAACACAGCGGGACATCCGTAGAAATTTTCCTGTATAAAAAAAACCACATTGGTTCCTGACCAACCATTTGTCGCATTTCTAATGCCAACACCGACACCGGATCCAACCTTAGAGTTGAGAGTTTAGAGTTGCGAATTATGAGTTGCAAAAGCATGAAAAAAATACGTAAATGGTTGCAGAAGTATGCCAAAGTATGCAGAAGTATGCAACATTATGCATAAGTACGCAAATCCTGCAAAGTTTTTTACATTTGTCTTAATCTCTACTCTGTTGGTTATTCTCCTCCCAAACTTCATTATTAAAACCGCGCGCCATTGAGCGATATTAATTACATAAGTTACACACGTCAACTCCGATACCTACTCACCTCAGTTACCCTGTAATTATTCTCATTTTACTCTACCAGCTGTAAAAAAAACTTTCTTTTTTCAAAAATAATAGCAACTAGACCACGTCATATTCCAGTGAACAAATAACATTCATTCTTAAACGAATCAGCTATCACATAAGATACAACAATAGGATATTATTTGATACAAGTAAAAATTTAAAGAGTTAACTACTTTCCGTAATGAAATATAAAGAAACTTCGTTGAAAAAGTTGTTTATAATTATCTCCTTGAACATAAAATTTATTAAATAAATTCGTACTCATCTCATTCAGCATCAAAACGGACGTAGTTTTTGATGTCTGATATCATATCTCTCCGTATTCGGCATTTGGTGGGAGCAATTTCGTGAATGCGACGGAAGTCAAGGAACGAAAAGCTGTAACATCCACAGTGCTGCCATCTGTGGCGGGTAGCGCGAACCAAAGTTCAAAAATACAAGAACTACTTTATAGTATTTACTGTTTATGAATTTTAACAAAGTGGGCAGTATTTTAATAAAATTCTTGATAAAAATCAGGTCCAAACCGGGGGGTTAACATTTTTTAAAGTTTTTTTTCGCTCATATCGGAGTCGTTTCATTATATAGTTAAAAAATTTCTGTGCAAATCGAAACATTCCATAGTCGAAGTAGCTGCTCCGGCAACGAATTCTAGCGGTGCGTGCGGAAACTACGTGCGTTTCGCGGAATGTTATAGTTTTAACTGTTTATTGAGTTTTAACAATATTGGCTGTATTTAATAAATGTTTATTGAAGAAAATCAGGTTCAAAGCCAGGATTTGATATATACATCTAATATTTTTCTCTTCCATCGGAGCCGTTCTCTTTTATGTAGTTTAAAATAATTTATGTTTGCTAATTAAACGATTCGATAGTCGACTTAGCGGCTCCGGCAGCGAATTCTAGCGGCGAGTGCGGATAATGTGTGTGATTCGCGTGCAGCAATGTAGTTGTAAACACAATTTGTGTACATTTATCACGCTCGGCATTATTTTTAACACCGGCGAGCAATGAAAGACATGTTCATATATATATGTATATATATGTATGTATATATATACATACATACATATATACATACAAAGTCTCACCACAGAAAATTTTTAAAAATACCTAGTTGAAAACGAACACACCACGTGATGTTGTTTCAGAAGCAACTTAGCCTTGCATAAACTTGCGGCATGACTGATAAGCACAATGCCTGCACCTTGGAGATATAAGTCTACGGTGTGGGGGGGGGGGGGGTGTCTGTTATAATGATGAAATCACTCTGGTTAGCAATATTGGTTTTCATAACAAACCATTAGCTAAACGTACAAAAGGCTACTTTGTAAAAATAGTTTTGGACTTTTGCAAGGCTATTCCTTGGAAACTCAGTTGGCAAAGATATCACTTGTAAAATTGCAAAGCAGAGCTTTGTACCATTTGCAATTTTTCAAAGCTCTGCCTTTGCAGTTTTACAAGTGATACCGTTGGCAAATGGGTTTCAAAGAAATTTCCTTGAAAAATATGTATATATATTTTTTTGCTGTGTAACGCCAGTAGTGTGTTAATAGCTTGAAAGAAACCCACTAAACGGGGGATCGTAAAAATGCCATTAAGAAGTGAGTGTTACTAAACAAAGATGTAAACAACAGTTCAGCAAGGAATTACTTTCTTCATTTTGACTTCAGTTACTAACACGGCAAAGTTCGCACGAACCCACCACCTAACATTTTGCCTCCGTTGTTTGCGCCGTGTCATCCGAAGAGGAGTTACAGCGAAGGATCCGGGACACTGTTGTTCTGTCGGCCTTGTGTCCTAGCGGTTTCTTCATGACCTTGTAAAGGAGATGATAACGATAGGGTCGACAGGCACACTTTCACGGAGCGCATCTTTGCCCTTAAGGCCGGGCTTCAACCAAATTCACTCCGGCCGCGGTATAGGCATTTACATGCAAAACAAATTCCCGCGCGATTTCTACAATTTTTGTGAAAATGGCGTCAAACAAAAGCTATGTTGTAGATTTTGAAGACCTTAACAGCGCTATATCTTTAAAAGTTTTAATTTTTTATTTCAAGATGGTGATATTATGTGATATAATATTCAAAGTATCATATTTTTCAGGCTATTCATTTAATCGCTTAAACGGCTGTACTGGAACCTTGACTGAGTTGAATTCTTTAAAAAAGTCAGCGGGACTGATACTCTATCTTTAAAAACATAGTCACAGGATGATTATTTGTAATGGAAACATTGAGGCCGCGAGGCCCAGCACGTGGTTGTGGGCGAGGGGTGCCAGGGGGGAAGAGGATGACGCGCTAGGTGGCGGAGACAGGCTGCCATGTTGCCAGCTCCTTCCTGGAAGGTCACCCACCCCTCGCGACTGTGAGCCAGGGAGACGGACACGGGCTAGTCATCTGTCACGCCTTGCGCGCGAGGTACTGACATTTCTGACAGTTCTGCATTTACAACTTCACTGGTTAGTGTTTAACTCTTTACAGGACAGAAAATAAAAACAAAAACTGATAGCATGATGGTCATGTATTAAAAACAGTATAAATTGTTCTCGCGCAGTTCGTCTTCACAAATTAAATTTGTTCATTATTTTAAATAGCTTTTTCTGTGGTCGTTTTTTCGTATATAATTTAGGAGGATTTTATGTCACACTGTTATGCACACCGACGCTTCATCGAAACAATCCTGTCTAAACCAAATGTTTATTAAAATTTTTAACTTCACATTTATTGTGACACAGATCTCAAATTCCTATCTGAATATCTACACATACTTGATCAATTTTTATTTTAATAACGAGTTTAAAAAATAACATAGAATAGCTTTTGCTATCTTTAGGTTTAGGCTTCTCCTGAAAATGCAAATGTTTCTGAAGACGCACAAACTATTACATTATGAAGGTTTGCTTCAAACTTTGATATTATTGGTAGACCTGAGTAGATAAAAAAATATAGCGACACTCACATTCTGTCAATTAGAACTTTTTGTAATAAATTTTTTTTATGGCGTTGAGGCCCGTGGTTAGTTGCGCCCTCGGCTACCTTGCATGAGGGGAAGGGATGGGGAAAGGTGTTTGGCGCCAGCGTCTCACCGAGGTCACTCATTCTCTCTTTTTTAGTATTAGTGTGACGCTCGACTACGTATGACTTATTCAATGAAATTTATCAAGTCTTGGTACGCAGTGTGCGATTATCGGCAGCACAAAATGTCTCAAGAAACGGCCACAATTATCAAAGCGAAAGAAATCCGCAAAAAAAGAAAATGATTCTGGCACGTAGGCCTACTGCTAAAAATAAAAAGTATGTACATGTGTTATATATATATTATATATACACGGATATGAGACATTTATATTTGACATACTGTAAAACTTTTAAAATATTATTGAAAACAGAATACTGGAAATTAATTTTTAACATTTGTAAGAGTTGTTAAATATATTTGCTCTAAAACCATTTCAAACGAATTTAACGTTTCATTTTATGCGTAAAAATAAGCCTATAGTTTGAAAATGTATTAATGATACATTACACATTTGTTCTAGTGACAATGTTAGCCGTAAAATTGCGGATGCATGCGGGGCAATTTTGATTTTTATATGCAGCTATAAATACCATTTTTATTAGGATGCAATTTTGTCTATAATTTTTTTGTAATCTTTACTGTCAATTTTACGAGCTGGCACTTATTTTCAGCGACAATAGATTATAAAACAGAAACTGAGAAAACAATCCCGAAATATTTCTGTAAAATATGCTTTATGTTATTCATTTTTTAAATTTTACCATGAATAAATTATTTTATACGTCTATGTAAAACAAACATTTTATTAAAAATTTTAATTTAATGTAAAAATCAATTTACGTTAAAAGTAGTAATAATTTAGAATTTCTGAGTTTCGGTGACGCCTTTGCCCACTCACCGATGGATTGCCATTGTGATTATACACACGTCTTATATTTACTATAATGTGACTGAAAAACGTTATATAATTAACGTTTATTTTTATTTAATAGTAATGAATAGTATTAAAAATGTATATTATTGTCATGTTATAATTGCATGTCTGACATCTAACAGGTGCACAAGTTAGTATATTTAGGAGTATTATTTCTGTGACAAAACAACTTATGTAATTAATGTTGATTACATCGAATCACTGCAAGTCACTTTTGGAGAAAGAACTAATATCGTGAAACGAACAAAAATGCTAGCTGATTGTGAGCTATGGCACAAAATGAGACGTGTGCGGTTAAAAGTCAGTAATTTCGGCGTTGTTTGTCGCCGGAAAGAATCTATGTCCTGTTCAAATCATGTTAAACAGTTACCTACTTTACATGCCCCCGTTTTCGACACTGGCAATGGAGTACGGTGGTCGCAATGAGCATATTGCCATTCAGAGGTTTCAAGCACAAACCGGATTAGTTGTACAGAAGTGTGGTTTATTTTTGGATCTCTAATACGGATATTTCAGTGCTAGCCCTGACGGACTTGACCAAGGGCTCCAAGAAACTGCAATAAGAAAAAGAAAGTTTTTTCCACGTGTCAATGAAACGGAAGTTTAATTATTAAACGTTCACACCTTTATTTTTATGAGCTGCAAGGGACTTTAAACATACATAGCGCGAATACTGTTACTTCATGGTAATGTCTGTTGTTCGTCAGAATTTACAAGTAGAAAGAGTAGAAAGAGATGAGCTCATGCGGGAAACAGAAATGTTGCCGAAACTGACTAGATTTTATCGTAGGTGTTTTCTGCCTGAGATAGTGGTGCCAAATCAAAGCATAGACAGAGCCATTAGAGAACCAGGCTACATTTTGGAAGCTGAAAGAAGCTTGGCAGAGAAACAGCAATCAAGACGTCAAAAACTGACCCGGAAAAAGCAAGGGATAAATGAATGTAAATATAATTGAAGTAAGATATTTTTGTTCTTTGAAACTCTAGACGATTGCCATAAAATGTTCTGTTATGTTCAAATTTGTTCTAACATCGAAAACATTAAGTTAAACGAAAGAAAACAATTTTTTTTTGGAAGTAACTGTACATGAGTTTTTATAAGGTTATAATTTTATCTGAAGTTTATATTTTAATTCTGTGGAGACATACCTTTTAAAATATTGTTTACAATGAATTCCGAAGAACTGATTATAGTTGTTTATTTTGATTATAGTTATTTATTTGTTTTGTATGTAGTAGTAATATACGTGTCTTTTGGTCTCTATGCTGATATAAACTGTGTTTCTACTATCAGTTATAGCCTATGGTTTTTCTTCTCATTTTTCTATTTTGTATGATATATTATACTGAATGAGTAAATGTCACTATTATTTTGAATTCTTTGTAAAATATGAAATATAAAACATGATTTTCAAACCTAATGTATTTTCTTTAACTGTGGTTCACATTTCGCAACAACTTAAGAAGTGGTCATTCTACGTAATAACTATTTGTAGTACCGGTAAATGTAATAATTAATACACGGTTACCATTAGTTGTAGGTACAATCATTAGCATTAAACATTATGGCAGAGGGAACATACATTTTTTAAAGAAAAGTTAATCTAATATTGTGTTAATCCTGATTTAGACACATTTTTCACAATACCAATCTTTTGAGCATTGTCATAGCCACATCCTCTGATAAGATCCTTCATAAAGATTAACTCATATCGCTGAATTTACTGATCAATAAAGAAAAATATTTGTAAAATTTACAGCTTTGAAACGTATGGAACCGTATTTATGTTTCAAAAATACATAAAACATTTCTTGTAATTATTTTGACACATTCTCAGCTGATATTAATTGCCTGAAAATAATTTTTAAAAATCAACGCAAACAACTTTAATTATTATGTAATACTTTAGCTGTGAAGTTATATGTGGATGAAAATTATACAAATTCTGGCAGGTTTCATTAATGTTTTATTATTATGAGGTTTTTTTTCTTGCAGCAATTGAATATTAAAAACGTAAATCGGTTTCAGCTAAAAATGCCCTACACTTAACTGAAATTAATGATAAAAACATATAAATACGTTAATGTGTAGTTCTTACTAACTTATAACAAACTTCTTTATCTTGGAGAGATCTCAGTTTCGCAAAAAACTTCGTTTTCAAAGTATAGTTATATTTCAATGATACATACAAACACACACATACATATATATATATGTATATATATACATATGTATATATATGTATATATATAATTATTTTTCATGCATTAAGCACAATTTTACTCTACTGAAAATCTCTGTGTGTATTAATAAATGCTGATTTATCATTATTTGCTTGGTAATGGGAAACTAGAAGGAAATATATATTTTTTAATGAGGTTTGGATGGCCACTTCTAGAAAATTGAGAAAATGACAAAGTAAATACGAACCTTCGTACACACGTACTGATTTCACGTTACTTCTATGTAGGGACTCGGAAATTTCGTGAATTAATCTGGAATCAGGATAGAATTAAATGTTTTAAATGTGCTCAACCCATGTTTGCTTTTCCTTTGGCTGATTTCTTATCCTAGTTGATCAGCACTACCTGATTTACTTTTTTTTCTTCTCCTAGTTGGGCATCGCAGAGGGGTAGCTAATAACTATCGCCCAAAAATGAACTCAGTGGAACAGTATAAATGTTTTCATACTAGCTTGCGACAAAATGAATGCGCGAAATTTACCTATCTCTATTTATAGGCCTATACAGACTGATAATACTGGCTATGATTCGATTCGCCAGTAGTATAGGAATGTATGTCCGGGCACAGGCGCCAGGCGCTGGTGTCGGTGCCGGGTCAGTGACCGACCGACCTCTGAAGTCACGGCGGCCATCTTGGACTAAAAAATTCCTTAAAATTTCTCAGAAATGACTCAAAATGACTCAAAATGTCCCATTTTCCAGGGAAAAATTCCCGTCTCGAGGGAAAATTTACCGTTTTTAGATCTTAAAAATACCAGCGGGTAGAAATATCCATATTGAGGCTTAAGCATCCATGTCTACAGCTTCCGATAAGCCTCTGACGTCATAATTTAATATGTCATCATGTAATATGACGTTACAGTTGCAATTTCCGTTACGGCAGCCATCTTGAAAATCATTATTTATTATCCTATTTTAATGAAAAAATTAATAAAAAAGCTATTTATGAAAAAATTTAATTTTTTTCATTAAAATCGGATAATAAATAATGATTTTTAAGATGGCTGCCGTAACGGAAATTGCAACGGTGACGTCTTATTACATGATGACATATTCAATGATGACGTCAGAGGCTTATCGGAAGCTGTAGACATGGATGCTTAAGCCTCAATATGGATATTTCTAGCCGCTGGTATTTTTAAGTTCTAAAAACGGTAAATTTTCCCTCAAGACGGGAATTTTTTTCCCTGAAAAACGGGAAATTTTTACAAATTTTGAGTCATTTTTGAGGAATGTTTAGTCATTTTGAGGAACTTTTGAGTCCAAGATGGCCGCCGTGACGTCAGAGGTCGGTCTGTCATTGATCTGGCACCGTCACCAGCGCCGGCGTCTGTGCCCGGACATACATTCCTATACTTCTTTCGCCTCTTTTTACTTTTCCGTCCCTGTTTCAGGTAAGAGGTTTAACAGATTTGGTAACCAACCTTGTTTTGTCTAATCTGGTATTTGTCAGTCTGCATTTATTGTAGGTCTTGTCCGCACTGGCCTGTAGATCATAAAAGACCAACTATAAAAATTTCCATGTTCACATATTATATAGTTCGTTAGGAACGCTGCATCTGCAAAGTTGTTGACGGCTCGTCAAGCATAACTTTACCGTCGTTACAGCCAATATATGACTGAAACACTGTTGATTCTTATACTGCAAAGCTTAGACAGTACTCTGTAATTTTTTTTCAATCAAACTGAAATATTCATGCACACAAAATTACAGATATTTGTAAATATGTACATTTGCACGAAAGCAAATCGCTGCAAATGTGGGATTGTATTATTGCCCGGGCATTTATTCTTTGGGTTGTCCCAGTACCTGAATTAGTTACAGTTATTTATAAACATTTCCCTGTATAACTTTCCACGACTAAATGCGCACGCACAAAAGCACAATAAACAATTATGAAGTCCAATTTCTAAATATTATTACATTTTCCAAGGGTTAAAAATGTACCCTTGTACAAAAAAGTCGTAATATAATATTATATTGCAATATTCGTAAGCGCGACAGTAAATATCCAGCTTTGTTTAGAAAAACGCAAATCATAAATTCAAAAATAACCATAACAATGTTTTGTAGAAATTTACTATATTTTCTCTAGTAATATTACGAAATATTTCTTGGCAACCGATTTCTAAAGGAATTTTGTGAAAATGTCCAAAAACATTTTTTTTTCTGTGTAAGGAATACTATATTTAATTATAATAAATTATTTTTATACTACTAATTAACAGATTACTTCAGTTTACAAGTTTGCAAGCTAAGAACACATATCCATGAACGATACGGAGTACTTGATTTACCTATTGTACTTGCACTTGGCAATTCTTTTATAAACTCTAAGTTTTAATACATACTTGTATTAGGTCCTCATTTTTTACATTTCGTTACATTGCCAATGTGTAGCAAGTATATGTATGTATGTACATCGTATTTTATTTCTTACGAAATATTTGTGTCTTGAAATAAATAAATATATTTCAAGAAACGCATCTCGACTACTGTTAAATTTTTTAATAAATGACAAATTGTTTAATGTTATGAAAATAGTCCTGCCCTATAACTCATATATATATATATATATGTGTGTGTGTGTGTGTGTTTGTATATATATATATATATATATATATATATATATATATAATCATGTTTATATATAAACATAATTCAAACCTTTGGTCACAAGTGTAATATTCGCATACATTATGTGGATAAGTTAAAATATTTTTAATTAAAAAAAATAGGTTTGTTCATAAAATGAAATGTGTGTGTAGGAAAACCCGCCAGAGTGACGGGGCTTATGTTATGGGACGTGTAAGTGCATGTCATCCTTGAACGTGACATGCAATAGATTTCAGTTTAACTGACCATTGGTTGTAGGATTATAATTTAAAAAAAACGTTATCAATGTCGTATTATCAGAATTCATCTCCAAAAAAATCCTGCTCTATATGATGCCTAATGAAGATTCCGGCTGTCCCGGGCACCGGGCTTCTAGTGCTGAAGCTCTGCTGAGTGGGTGTGCCTCGCCTAACCGTCCGCCCCTAGCTAGGCACGCGGCTGTTCTCCTCAGTTGGACACAGAGCTGGCAACACCGGATGAACACCTGATCCCGCCGGCGCCCCCCTTCCACCCTTCTGCTCACTCGCTGCCACGGTCTTATCTCTGTCTGCGATCTCTCGCTCTCAGCTCCACCCCAGAGCTATCTGGTGACCGTGATTCACAACCGCGACCTTGAAGCTTGCCCTTAAGCCTGGCGAGCCTTCCAGCCTCACGTGATAACGCTTGCATTCAATTTATCAAATTAAGGATTTCAACTAGCATTTTTTTATTGTATAGGCGTAAATAATGGTTTTGTATATTCATATTTCATTGTTAAATCGGTGGCACGGCAGTAGACGTAAAATCGTTTGACCGATATGCATTATACCGAAAGTAGTTTGGCCGGACGTCATTTAACTGACAAGGCAGTAAATGGAAAATAGACATGTATTTGACCTAAAATTATTTAACTGAAAGTCTTTTAATTGACAGGTAGTAGGCGGAAAATCGTTCGACTGGCATACGTTTGACCTAAAGTCTTTCAGCCGAAAGTTATTTCACCGAAAGGCAGTAGACGTAAAATGGTTTGACCGACACGCATTACATCGAAATGCGTTCAGGCGAAAAATGTTTAACCGACAGGCAGAAGATGGAAAATCGTTTGACAGACATGCATTTGACCTAAAATCGTTCAGCCGAAAGACAATTAATTAAAAGCAGTAGACCAAAAAGCGTTTGACTGACATTCATTAGACCGAGATTCGTTCAGCCGTAGACTAGAAATACTTTTACCGAAAGGCGGTAGACTGAAAGTAATTAAGACGAAAATAATTTGACTGAAAAGTCTTTTGAACGAAGGTCTTTTTTCACCGACTGTTATTGGACTGAAAATCCCGAAAATGTATCTCGTGGGGAAATTTCCTAACTCTATAAATCTTGATCGTTCCTATAGCATTCTTTTAAAAAACATTACAAAAATAAAGTTATATTGTTTAAATTATTGTCTAAACGTCAATGTATAAAAATAATGCAATGCGAACTTATGCCTGTTTTTTTTTTTTTTTTTTTTTTTTTTTTTTTTGTTCTCGAAGGAAAAGGAACGTGGTATCTAAATAAATTTAGTTTTGGCAGTGAAAACTGGACAGAATTGCTGCGAGTCACGTCGTGGGCTCCCGCCGACTCTCGGGGCGGGGTGGGGGGGGGGGGGGAAGGGGAGTTTAGGCTCCGAAGCCTCCCCCTCCCCCCACCCGGCCGAAGTGAGACACGCGTGTTGTCCGAGCCGCGGAGCCGCACGAGAGACCGCAGACGCCATTGTGTGCCGGGACGCCGGCATTGTCCGGCGAGACTGCAGCGACGGGCGTAATTGGTGTGCGAGGGGACTTCACCGCTGCACTGGGGCAGACACGCACGACCAGACATCCCCACCCGGTAGGTCCCTCTGCCAGGACGATCTCAACGCCCTGTACGGAGCAGCCCCGAGCTTCTTGGCAGTAGGCGATATAAATGCCAAACATACACAGTGGAACTGCAGACGCACCACAGCAAATGGTAGGCTACTGTTTGCCGACCAACAGAACAAAAACTACCACGTGCATGCTCCCACAGAGCCCACTCACGACCCAAATAGCATTAATTGCTTGCCAGATATTCTAGATATCGCCATAAACAAGCGTGTCAACACGGGATTCGAACTCGAGGTTGTCCGCGCCCTTTCCTCAGATCATTTCCCTGTTCACCTAATTTTCGATGACGCGAACACAGACTCAAACCCGCCACGGAAGTATAGAGATTATAAAAACGCGGATTGGCGCGGGTTTAAAAATTACTTGACCACAAACCTTCAGGATGTGGCCGAACTCACTATAGAAAATAGCATTAATCTTGAAACTGCGATAACTGAGTTCACAGTGAAAATCCAGGCCGGTATAGACGCGTGCATCCCAGAAAAGGAAGTTAAGTTAGCACATGACGAGCTGCCAGCTTACATCAGCGATCTTATATCGCAAAAAAACAGATTACGCCGTGAATACACTCGGCGGCGCACACAAGCCACAAAACGCCGGATAAATGAAATCCAAACAGTCATTTCCGACGAAATTTCCCTCTGGCGCAGCAGCCAATGGGAAACAAAGATCTCGCAACTCAAGATCCAGGACGGGAGTGCCTGGGACATGACGAAGCGACTCTTAAATAAAACGGATAAAATCCCTCCCCTTCAAACAAACAACGGCATAGTTTTTCAGCCCCAAGACAAGGCACAAGCTTTCGCTAATGTCTTAGAAAACGCCTTCCAGCCCAACATGGAGCCCTGCGATAGGCCGTTCACAGCGCAGATTTACCGCGAACTACGCGCTAAACTGCACCAGCCCACAGTCTCCGAGCCCCTATTAACACAGGCCCAGGAAATTAAGCGAGCTATCAAGCAAATGAAGCCGCGTAAAGCACCAGGCAACGACCGCATCCAGGCAGTCGTCCTAAAACAGCTCCCCGACGAAGCACTAGAATATTTAGCTGAATGCATAAACGCAATGCTCAGACTACATATTTTCCCTACCCAGTGGAAACAAGCACAAGTAATTGTTTTCCACAAGCCAGGGAAAGACAAAACCCTGCCTCAGAATTACAGGCCAATAAGCCTACTAAGCACTGTGTCGAAAGTCGCGGAAAAAATCCTACTATCCAGGCTTAACAAACACATACACGATCACAACTTACTGCCGGACGAGCAATTCGGTTTCCGAAGTACCCATTCGACAGTACATCAATTAGTTCGTCTCACAGAAGAGATCACTAGCGCATTTAACGCTCAAAACTATGTAGTTGCGACGTTTTTAGACGTAGAAAAAGCCTTCGACAGGGTATTTCATGCGGGGCTGATCTACAAATTATTTCAAACTAATTTCCCCGACTGCTATATTAAGCTAGTCGCGTCCTACCTCGCAGACAGAACCTTCAGAGTGTCAACTGAAGGAGCTCTGTCTGATATTAAACAAATAAGAGCTGGCGTACCACAAGGCAGTATTCTTGGCCCTGTCCTATTCAACATATATACATATGACTTACCACGCCCTGAACACCGCCTAGTAAAGATAGGTTGCTATGCAGATGATACTATACTTTACAGTAGATCATATAACCTCCAGCTGGCCACGGCCAGACTCCAGGATGCATTAGCTGTGTACCAGCAATGGTGCACATCCTGGCGAATAAAAGTAAACACAGCTAAGTCAGAGGCTATTGTGTTTACCCGCAAAAACCTTCCGCCTGTAGAACGCAGGCCACCCATACATTTGTTCAACGAACAAATCCCTCACAAGGACGTAGTAAAATACCTAGGCGTACACATGGACAGGAAACTGCTCTGGCGCCATCATATTGACGCCAAGCGGGCTCAAGCCCATGCTAGAATGAGCTCACTATATCCAGTCATGAGTAGGCGATGTGGAGGCACAGTAAAAAATGGTCTGCTGCTCTACAAAGCACTCATTCGCCCCATAATTACGTACGCAGCCCCAGTATGGGCAACTGCTGCGAAATCGCACTTAATAAAGCTACAACGAGTACAAAACAAATGTATTCGGGCAGTTACAGACGCCCCAGTGTATTGTGCTGTAGCAGCCTTGCATCGTGAAACGAAGTCGGAAACCTTACAAGACTTCTACATCAGAACTACACAAACTTTTTACGATAAATGCGCAAATAGTTTAAACCCACATATTTCTACATTAGGAAATTATGATCCAGACATTAATGAGAAATATAAACGCCCAAAATCTATCCTGTCACACCGCCCGCCGTAGACGCGGACGCGGCGGGACTGCTCTCTGATTGGCCGGCAGCCCGCGGACCAATCAGCGCGCCCCCTCCCCCTGCTCCGAGCGCGAGAACACGCGCGCGGAGCGTACGCACACAAGCTGGCAGCTCACGTACATTAAGTTAATATTAAGTTAAGTTAATATTAGGCCCCAATTATATATAAGCACACATCATCCCACTACACACTGCACAACACAAACTATCAGGCGAATCAAATAGTCGTGCTTTGGCCCAGCGGGGCCCTAATGGAATAAGTAAATTATCCTTCGAAGATTAATAGCGTAGATGCTAGGCTAGAGTCTTTCAATGACAGAAGGTGGCAATTTCTCTAACTGACCGACTGCCTTTTGCTGGCAACAGGTCGACCTGAAGCTATGTCACCATTCTGGAGTCTGGCTCGATGCCCTGCTCGCGACCGCAGCTCACACAGCGTAGTACTGCAGCTAGGACTTTTCAATGACAGATGGTGGCAATTTCTCTAACTGACCGACAGCCTTTTACTGGCGACAGGTCGACCTGAAGCTATGTCACCACTCTGGAGTCTAGTCCGACGCCACAGTTCGCGACCGCCCCACTTACACTATCATATTACACAGCCACAATGAGTGCTAACTGGCAGCACGACGGGAAACGGCATAAGCCGCCCCCAAAAAGACCAGACCTGACCAAACCAATGCGGACTAAAAGTCCAAGTGCCCCACCCCTTGCATAGTAGAACTTCCACCACGCCCCACTCTTCTTCCAGGACCATCCTTCTATTCCTGTAATCCACCTGCTTGTAATAATGCATGACCTTTGCATCCCGCATGTATGTGCCCAGGGTTTTCCCTCTGTCTATGGAGGTTTTACCTGGGCCCAACTTATCTAGTTTTAGTCTAGAATTAAGAGTGAGGGGAGTTAGTCATGGCGAAAACGTCTGCCATGGCTGGCCAATCCCCTCCTAGCACATGATGCACGTGACCTTTTCTGCATGGTTAAAAACCCGCATGTTTAGAGCGTATAGGGCTTGCCCTGAGACGCACTTAGAGTCTTCCCTACCTAGACCCCTCCCTTACACACTTAGTTTTAACTTAGGTTAGGAAAAAAAAAAAAAAACGCCTTACGGAGTGGCCGAGGGCGACCGGGAATCGAGTTCCAGGCGTCTGGGTTGTCCGAGACTACTTCCCCGTCGCTTGGCGAGCGACGAACTCGCTCCGCCTACCTGGGCACACACGCGGTGCGCAGAGCTTCAGGAAAAACAACGCGATTTCAAAACTACTCAAGATATCGTGGTGGGGTCTGTTTACGAAAAGCATTTAAGAGTTCGCTGAGGGCAAAAAAGTACTTTCGATTTCGTATTAAGTTTTAAAACTCTATTTTTAGAAGACTTAAAATGGCTAAAACGCATGTTTTCGGAGTAATTTTTAGGCGTAAAACAACCACTACAGATTCTTGAAAGCACTTAAGGGACTTGCATTACACATTTATCTTCATTTCTCGGCCATATAATGTTACGGTCACCGCTCAAATTTCACAGTTATCCTGTGACGACGAGAAGACTGCGCGCCAATTCAGAGTCTTGCGCTTAGAGGCTATACCGCGCTGGAAGCACCAGCGAGCGTCGTGCTTATCATCCCGCCTCACTAACACACACACACACACACTCCTGACGAGGCGGGCCCCTTAATAGAAGTCCCCACTAGAATATATGTATATATGCCTGTCTCCAAGCGCATATATATATATATATATGCCTGTCACCAAGCGCATTAGAAATCCACTTAAACATGAAATTAATAATTCACCTGAACGATGAAACTAAACAATGAAGTACGCACAGGAGGCTCGAACCACACTATAATTGTTTTTTAAAATTGAACAGAAATATTTATGTAAAATTACAGATATTTGGGGGAAAAAATTGTTAATTTACGTGAAAACAACGGTATCGCTACAAAATAGTGCAGTCAGCAGTTATTACCCAGGAATTTGAGGCATGTGTCGTTTTGCTTAAAAGCGTTTTGCCTAATTTTAGGCAAAACGCCGTTTAGGCAAAACGCCATTAGGCAAAACGCCGTTAGGCAAAACGCCGTTAGGCAAAACTCCGTTAGGCAAATCGCCGTTAGGCAAATCGCCGTTAGGCAAATCGCTGTTAGGCAAAACGCCGTTAGGCAAATCACCGTTAGGCAAACCGCTGATAGGCAAAACGCCGTTAGCTTAGGTTAGGTTAGGTTAGGCAAAATTCCGTTAGGCAAATCGCCATTAGCAAAATGCCGTTAGACAATTCGCCGTTAGGCAAAACGAGGTTTTGTCATCATAGTAACATTTTAGGCAAAACGCCGTTAGGCAAAACGCCGTTAGGCAAATCGCCGTTAGGCAAAACGCCGTTTGGCAAATCGCCGTCAGGCAGAACTCCGTTAGGCAAAACGCCGTTAGGCAAAACGCCGTTAGGCAAAACGCCTTTAGGCGAAATGACTTTAGGCAAATCGCCGTAACGAATCATGTTTAGGCAAACCGCCGTTAGGCAAATCGCCTGTTACTCGGAATTTGTGATTTGTGTTGTCCCAGTACCGACAAGGGTTAAGGTAATCTGTAAACCGTTTCTTTTGTATAGCTTTCCAGTATTAGCTGTGCACATTAGTAGGCATGATAAAACAAAATCAATTCCAGTTATTGAATATTCGATTATTTTATCCATAGTTAAAAATATATATATATACTATAATTGAACATAAATTTGAATATAAAATTATGCACCAATTTCCGTGAGAAATACTCAGTATTATCTAGAAAAAAATGTATTTCATACGTGCAAAAATAACCATAACCATGTTTTGTAAAAAATTACAATATTGTTACAATTTATAATGTGGGGAGAACTGGGTTCGTAAGGGGATAGCCCAATTAGGTTTATTTCACAATTTTATTGATTACTAGGCCTAATATTTACAATAATATTAAATAATTGAACTTAAAAATGTCTGATCACAAGTCACTGGCACTTAAACATGTTTATCCTCAAGTCACCCAATAACTTTCAGGTTCCGCAGTTCGCACTCCTTACTGGAGCTAGGCTCAGCAGTGGTTCGCCTCTTTACCTCGCGCCTGTCAACACACATACAACCTCGCGCCACTCAGTCACCGCACTCTCCCGATTAAGTCGAACTCCACGTCACGCCACTCTGAGAAGGGGGTGGGGGGGTGATTGTTCTATCACTCTCTTCGCCGATGTCGCACTTCCCTTCGCTCGGATTCCGCTCGGAACTGCCGCGGAGGCCGGCGTCGCGGCTTAAGTAGTCGTCGGTCGTCTTTCCAGAACCGACGAGCGCAGTTGTGACGAGTCACGTCATTCCGGGTCGACCCGACGTCCGAACAGTCCAGAAAAACAGCGTCAATTCGCTGCGGCGACCCGCGGAATTCCCCAGGCCGCTCAGCGACAGATAACAGCGCCGAGGTGCGGAGCGTTATTCGTTATTACCATGCCTCTATCCACTTGCTCTTTATCGTTGTGCTTTTTGTTACGTTCTGATGAACCATCGCCTCGAATTACCTTACCGTTTCCCTTCAAAACAATAATTTTATATGAACACTGCTTTAGCGTTACAGTACAAATAAAGGACTGTCGTAACTTAGAAACGCACACCACATACAATGTTTTAAGCCATGCCACTTCTAGTTTAGGTATGTAGTTGTGTTTAAATCTTGCAATAGTTATAAATTGTGTTTTTAATCTATTGGTAAGCCTCCAGATATTTTGGGAACGTAGAAAAATCGATATTCGAGTACGAGGTTTACTAATGCAACAAATCAAATCCCGAGAAAAAATTAAAATATTTTATGTAGGCTTTAGTTTAAGTTGGAGTATTTACCCCACAATCTAATCGACGCAAGATACACTGATCGCTAAAAGTAAATTATGAAACAAATTTTTTTCTGAGAAAACTTTTGACAAAGATCAAAATGAGCTGGTGTTAAAAAAATATATATTTTTGAAAAATAATATTTTTGAATAAATAAATTAATTTAATTGAACTTAGAGTGACAAATAAATGCAATGTTCAGTGACGGTTAAAAATTGTGTGGAATTTCCCAAAAACTTTAAGTTTTGACTGTTCTAAATTTGTATCGCCATCCAAACACGACTGAAAATTTTAGCCTAATGTGCAGTGCAGGAAAGCCTATTCGATGTATTTGTCAATTTGTACAAATTAATGGAACGAGGAACCAACTTCCATTGCTTAAATTTAGGATCTCGGTAGTAAAAAAAAATTTTTTTCAGTTAGTTAGGAAATGTATCAAAATGCAAAGATTATGGGGTTAATATGTAAGACTAAAATTTTATTCAAAAGGCTAATGCCAATGGTGTTAGAGCAAAAAAAAATATTTTTTGTAATTGTTTACACAATACGTAACTTCGTCTATCTGTCTGGTTCATCAACTTGGTATAGACCTATTGGTGGTCAACTCATTGTCCCATTGGCTACATTTGGCTCACCAAGGCTTGCATAATGTTCCATAACACAAATGGGAATACACCACTTGACTTCCATTAGATTTAAAGCAAGCAAGATGTAATAACGAACTTGCAAAATTGTAATCTGCAACTTAACCTTTCATTAACAATAAATCCACAAACACCAAAATACTTTAATACAAAATCAGAGCACTGAATCTGTGAATGCTGTGAAAAAAATTTCTACTGTATATTTTATAAACTCTGAGACTTCGAACAATTTCGTCTTATCTCTTATGCAACCAAATGCTACATCTCCTAAGCTAGCTATGCTTCAATGGATGTATGTCCGTATAAATCCTTCTATACAAAAAATATTGAACATTTCTATTCTTGAAGATATTCTTGGTTGGATCTGAAGGAAGTGTTCTTATCTGAAAAATAAATCCATTATGAAAATAATATATATTTAGCGTTTTACAGGAACATTGTTTGCGTTTTTAATATTTAATACATATGTGAAACGCTGTAAACGAAGTGGTATATGGCAAATATAACCCATTTTATTTGTTTAAGTAATTTACTCTACATATATAATGATATACCTTTTATATGCTGTAGGTTAGACGTGTACTTTTACTGACATGATGCTCGGTTTCTTGTAGTTATTTTCTACTAAAAGCCAAATAGAATATAATCAGCAAACATTTAAGGAGGGATTGTTGGTTTTTTCTACTAACTAAAATATTCTCATTGACCTGCAAATTATTGGAAAAAAATTATAAGCCCCTAATATTTATAATTTTGACACCTTCTGGCCAAGGCAAAAAGAACAACAGATCATAACAAATTTTTATTACTTGTGTTACATGCATAGAGTAAATACAGAAGTATTCCACAAACTGTGTTAGGGAAAAAATTCATTTTTTTTTCAACATATGCGATGCATTCAAAACACGGACCACGTGCGCTTTACCAATCAGCATCGAGGATGTATACCGTCCGATAAATAAAATGGCAAATAAAATATTTATTTTTTACACAAAAATAACATTAAGAACCCTTTAACCTGTACATTTAAACTAAAACATTAAAACTGCTTCAATATTTACGATTTTATCATATATGTCTGGGAACTTTCATGTGTAATGGATTTTCAATAAAAACACAATGCGAGTTTAAGACAAAATTTAATTAAAGTGTGTGTATGCCAAGGGTCAGAAACTAAACATTTAAATTAAATTAAATTATGTATTTAGTTTATTCATGAAATAACTTGTAAAACAAAACAAATCCTATTTTAATCCATTAACCTACACGAATAACCTAATATATTTATCTAGAACTCAAAATATTACCCTCTTTTAACAAATTTGTGTTTGAATCCAATCAAATTTCCCGAATTTAATGAAAATTCACATATTCATTTTTATATAGTTTCTCGATCAAAAGTTTAGGTTCTAGCAATTTGCTGAAATATATAATTTCAGATTCTAGTGAATATTTACTCAAACGTTTGTAATTTTTTTTGTCTTTTAATACTATCAATTTAACTACAAATAGCACACAGAAATGTAAGTAAGAGTAGCGTGAAAACGTCTAATAAGTCGATGAACGCTGGCTGCACGCACGAAAAAGTGTCCCGTTACGCACATTGTTCCGTTACGCTGTGTTCCGTTACGCTGTGTCCCGTTACGCTCATTGTTCCGTTACATTGTGTTCCGTTACGCTCATTGTTCCGTTATGCTGTCGGCGAGTGCAGTAATAATAGGTTATGTTACAATTGACTAAAAAATTATGGTTATTAATATAATTGATGATAGATATTTGATTTGATTACAGTTTATTTATATGAAAACTTGATCATAATGAAATTTAAACTTTATAGCTAAACGCTAGTTTTTTTAAATTAATTACAAGTCATCTACACGTGAACTGTTTCGTCGACTGTTTATAAAGTGAAGTGAAAAGTTAATGTGGTTTTCATTGCTTATTACAATAAATATTTTCGGCAATAAAGGTTAATTATTCTTGCATTTTAAAAATCTGATAACTAGTATAATTTCAAGTATTTATTGTTTTATTATTAAAATAAAAATGATTCAATTTTATTCATAAAAGTATGTAATCATTTCATCAATGTTTTGTTATGACGTTGTCACGTCAAACTATAGTCCGTAACCTGACTTTACAGACAACCAATTTTTTACTTACACTTTTAAAATCACAGTTACTAGGTAAAAAAAAGTAATACATTTGTAACTGCGAAAATAATTGAAGTTATAAATTTTTTGTTCAAGAATATTTTCTTTAATATTCGCTACCGACAGTCTGAATTTTTTAAAAAACGTTAATTTTGCTCAAAGATGCAGTATCAATGATACCTAACAAGCACATACAACGGATGAGTTAAGATTTAACATTTGGCATCAAGCTTTCTTTTCTTCCAGGAGCCAATGTGGTGCTCTTAAAATTGAGTGACGCCGGACAGAGTGATCGACAAAGGGTAAATACTAAAGAAACTAACTCTTGTTTGGAAACGAATACGCACTTTAAAATCATCTTCATTGTAGCCGGCGCGGCGCCGAAACACAGGATAAAGCGACTGACTTTCGAACCTCTCCATTAGTTGATAAAGTTTTTATGTCAGAAAATAACTAACTTCTTCACTTCCCATAAAGATTTTTTTATTTTTATTTTATGAATTATTATGAGAATCTTCTCTTCGGAGGATTCCCTTCGTACTGAATGGAGGGCTCGATAGTTCCCATAAGGTTCGACCGCTTGCCTTATTAACCTATTAACCCTCCGTGGTACACTCTGTTCACGTGAACATTCGGAAGATGTGCCTATACTCAGGGCTAATTGTTCTTTCAAGCAAAATGATCCGGTTGCAATAGCAATCACGTGTACAATTTACAATACTTCTCAGGCGCTTTTTTTTAATAATAAAAATTAAAAACTTCAGCGAGCATATACTTATAATATAGAAATATTTTATTGAAAATAGTTTTTGAGGCATAAAAAGTAAAGAAAAATTATTGACAAGTCAATACCCGATTAATAAAAAATATATATTTGCAAACACACCCCCTCCCCCAATACAATAAATTCAAAACGTCTTTCACTGCTGGGGCCCACTGGTATTTGAAGAATCTTAACTGTGAAACATGAATGATAAACGTAACTACCCTCCCCCCTTTTTTTCCTGTGGGGAATCCATATATTTTCGCCCCTGGTTAAAGAAACTCGAAAAAAGGAATTTTCAGGGACCCATAGTAACTAAGGTAAGGAAACAGCCCAGTATTCGCTCGGAGTAATTTCAGGAGATCATTGAAAACCATAATCGGGATACAGCTGAAACAAGATTCGATCCCAAGTCTCCAATCAGACGATTCCCGAAGCCACGCCCCTGCGCCACGTCACTCGGAGATTTATTGAAAACTGAGAATTTTTTACAGCCAATTATTTTTTGCTGATCTGTTTTAATAATTGTCAAATCCCAAAATAATTCCGAACAGATAAGGAATAAAAAAGTAATTGGTTTTACACAATATCCCATCACGCCATCAGACGTACTGGTCTCGCATCATGCTACTATTGGTGTGCCACGTTAGAAACATAAGATTTTTGCATAGAAATTTAATGTGCATAAAATGTTTTTTTGAAAGTAGTATTATTAGACAACAATTTGAGAAAAAGTTACTTTATAACACAGACGTTTTACTTATATCGACCCACTTACAATTTTATAAACAGTCAACATTGTTTTACATTTTTATATAATTAAAATGAACTAAGTTAACTTACACACGTAACACGAAGACACCTTAAGTATGATTTCAAATCAGTTTGGTTTTATACTTTTTTTAATAATCTTATTTCCAATGCTTGTCTGCCTTGCATTCACATATTAGTATCATCAGTTTAGTATTAAAAAAATTGCATTTAGTTGAAGACAATCGCGGTGTAATAGCGTTTGCATCAAAATTAAGGGGTCCACCAAGTAAGGGATGTTTTATGTTAGTGAGGCGGGATGATAAGTGCGATTCTCGCTTGTGTTTTAGCGTGTTATCGCCTCTAACATAAGTGTAAGTCTTTCAACTGGCGCGCAGTCTTCATCGTGCACAGGGGAACTATAGGATTTGAGTGGTGACCATTACATTATACAGGTGAGAACTGAAGGTAAATGTGTAATGCAAGTCCCTTGAGTGCTTTGAAGAATCTGTATCGGGTATTCCATGCCTAAAATATTCTCTGAAAACCCACGTTTAAGCCATTTTCTCTCGTTTCAAAACAAAATATGGAAACATGACTACCCATCCGCCCTCAACGTATGCTTTTCGTAAACAGACCCTTCTCGGATATCTTAAGCAGTTTTATAACATACACTCCGTAAGTGTGCCCAGGTAGGCGGGGGCAAGTATTCTACACCGAATGAAATTGATTTGTCTGCAACGCCTCTTCGACATCGGGGGTTTATGCAGACGATGAAGTGTGAAGAGATGTGAATACGACATGAGGACACCTAGAAAAACCCGCCGGCCCAAATCAACGTCTGTAACTTTTCACAAACGTCGGAAACATTCCGGATTTTACTCCGATGGGAATCGAAACGTGATCTATCTCCTTTGGTAGGAGGTCATCAGATCTGACCGCTCATCAACCGTGGGCCCTACAGGACACGCGGGTAAAATCATAGTTCTGGAAGACGGAGGATGACAACATTGACAGTGAAACTGTGTTCACTCGTCAAGTCCACGAGCTTCACTTCTGCATTTGCGCGGTGTGTACCCGACGTCAATCTCCGGATCCGTTTCCCAGCCCTTACCTGCCCGAAGGATTACAATCTTCCCCTCGCCATCTGAAGGTGGCGGCCTCGCCCAATCACTTAATTACAGACATTTTTGACGCCCGTGGTGTTGGTTTTCTGGTTCCAGGGACCCCTCACAGCCCCCCCTCTTCCTCTGGCCCCAAAAAAGTTCATTAAATCACCGCTAATTGGGGTTGCCTCGTCCCGGTGTAGCTTACTTCCAGCCCGTGCTTTTTTTTTTAAGAGCTCAAGAAAACGCGGCTCTCCAGCGCTCCAAGCGGGGTAATCGCGAACTCGATCGCCGGAAGGGCAGAACCAGCCCCGGAAAAGACCGATTTCCCCCTCCGCAGCGAAGCGGAAATTACGGTAGCGACACCTTGCGCCCGATCGGTCCAAGTACGAAGACTTCCTGCCCGGGCTAGCACCATATGGATCAACCTTCACTCCCTCTTCAGTCCGCCACGGGGCGCATGCGGGCATGTAAAGACGATCAAGTACTACCACAGAGTGGACCCTCATTGCTATTGAATCTTTGATTTTTTTTCCACCTGTAGTCGCTATACAAAATCGCAAACTTGGCAAACATGAAAGCTGTTTTCCCTTGCCTTTTAAAATACGATAGACTCAAAGTAAATCAATATACTAAATAATCAATTAATAAATAATACATCTTATATGTATTTATGCAAGTAATGCATAAAATACGTATTACAAAAATATAGTAAAACTAAGGATTATTTTGATCATTAGCACCTGAAATTAATTTTATTCTTGAGGAATTTTTTATTCATTTAAAATCGTGATGGCAGATTGAAGAAGAGCGTATCAATGCTGTTTGATCTTCTGTAGATGTGTCTTTATGACAGAAATTACAATTAAAATTTTTTTTTATGTTATTACAGGAATCTTAAAATCACGCTCCGTATATACTCTGTTGAAGTGGTACCGCTCACTTAAGGCTGTTATTTTTTTAAAACCAGTTACAAATTTTACCGCTGAAGACAAAGGCAAATATGTGCTTAGCGAAAGCTTTTAGGTCGACCTCGCATTCATCCTTCCCGTTAAAAGGTTACGTGGTAACCCTATTAACTCTTAAGGCTCAGTCTCATACGTCATTTTGATTTTTTTTTGTCATAACTATTATATAAATGCTATTTCTGAATTTATGGCACGTTAAATCCCTTGCATTTGTTCTTTCAAATGTATTTTTTTAAGTTATTAAGTGTAATAAAATGGGTGTAAATCGTCGCACAAATGATAATACTTATGAACACTTACGTGACATTTTTACATTACACCCGTATTACGCTTTGAGAAAATCTGATGAAAATATTTGTGATATAAAAACAATTTCTACTGAGGTATCGAGTTATAATTTCAGAATGTCCCCTTAAATAATAGTAATGATTATAAAATGATAAAATGACCGAGCCTTAAAGCTTGGATTTACTTGTCATGTTATGTGTAATTTCCCTAAATAAACATTTTTATTAATACTTTTTTAAAACTAAGGACATATGAGGTATGCTATTTACACATCCATCTGTGGAAAAACAGAAAATTATCTTCAAATTAGATACTACAATCAGTTATATGGCTGTTGGTTACAACACAAGTCAGACAAAAAATATATTAATTCTGACTTATTAGAAATAACATGTAACGTGTAGCTAAACCGTTTGTAATAAAATATAACGTGCAATGATTGCGTAGAAAATCATCCGAAATAATTACACGAAAAGAAAAATAATAACATTAACATGTAAAAACCAAAAATAGCGGACGAAGCCAATCCGTTTGGCAAATATTTAAAGTTTCAGTACAACAGTGCTCTACGTGTTCGTTGAATTCAAAAATGTTCCTTGCATATTCTTTAGTGCGTAATTATCTGTTAGTATAACCTTTTTTAGAACTATACCTTAACTAAGCTGGTTTAAATTCAACACCATAATATAATTCATGCCTTTATAACTGACAAGTTTGTTCGTAAATTTAGCAAATACTTGATAACGTTAATAAAAACCTTTATTTGTTTTTATCAAAAATTATTAATAAAAATAGCTAAGAATACACGTAAGGTAACACTATGGTCATCCATTTCACACAACTATCATTTTAACCTGTTCAGCAGGCGCGGGGGTATTATTTTAAAAGCACGGTGAACTATTGGGGTGGGAAAGTAGGGTTGGAAAGGGGAAAGGGGAAGGGGTTTTAGGGAGGGAAGGGTCAGAACTCGTGTCTTATCGGATCAGTAGGCCTTGAAAATGAGGGTTGGTGGTTTCAAAGAGGCGTCGAACTGGTCTTCACGTAATAAGATTGTGTAAACATAGCAGCCATTTACTGCAGGGTTGAGAAGGTCGGCGTGCGATGATTGGATTATGAAGGAGAAAGAGGGTGGTTTACCTGCAGCCTCTTCTCCTCTACCCCTTCCGAACTAGCTTGAGTGGTTCCCAAAATGTATGAATGAACGAATGAATGAACTCCGGAGACGGCGTTAAACAGTAGATGAATACAAATTAAACTACGTGGTCATGCAAAGTGACGTCAAAAATAAAGAAAGGATTCGAAAGTCAGGAGCTTTGCGAAGATCTCACATTAACACTGATGAAACAGTATTTATGCACGTGTAGTCGTAACTACAGGTTACCAAATATTATAGCAACGATATATTACAACTGGTGCCTACTCTTAGTTTATGTCGTTACCGTGGAATTAATAACTACATAAATAGATAAATTTACAAATAATTACGTCATTCTAATTCAATTTCAGTTTACTACTTGCATACTTAATGCAAAAAAAAAAAGACACAAACATCCATATTTGAGTTGGGTTCACGTCAGTAATATACGAGTATTGGTCTTACTTTAATGTCCTGCGTAGACTTAATGTAAATATTTCAAACTATGTATCTCTAAATAACTCCTATTGTTCTCGCATTGTAAATTTAACAAATTTATTACGATTTGACTTCGTTCCAGCCAACTTCATAGCTCAAAACTAAATTATGTCAAGCCATCATGTTAGTGTAGTATTTATGACTTAAAAATAATGATTTTATAAGTAAAATTTTTTTTGGTACCAAACAACATCGGTCACTCGTCGTTGTTTGGGCTACCAGTATGTTCTTTACTGGTTTTAGATAATACAGGTAATTCATAAGTTAAAAATTACATAGGTATCACACTTTGGTTTGTAGTATTGAAATGGAGACTTTTTAAACTCCTTGAAAATAAAGAGAATATCTTGATAAAGCCTTAGATAGATACTTGAACATTTTTTATAGAAGCGTTGACCACTTTGTTAATTTTGACAATTTTTGTGATTTTTTGATAATAATAATAATAATAATTAATTTTAATAAAACCATTCGTATGTTGTTTTAAATTTTCCATGCCATTTTTTTCTCTCTCCAAGGCTTTAACTGTAGGGATTCTAATGTTGTTTTGTTTGAAAAAAGTAGGCCTACTTAATTTTTTATTTTTTCAATAATAAAATTGATATGTTTAGTTTTTAGGTAAACAAGTAATCAATGAGTGAAATTCATTCTGAACGTGTAATTTCAGTCAAGGTTTTCGTATTTCAAGGTCAAAGATAAGGACCAATTTCAATTAAATTCAAGATGGCGTTCGGTCAGTGATCCAGCTCACATCCAAAGCGTTGATCCCTGAGCCCGTGGCCTCTCAAGTACGCTACTGCAATAATAAAACAGCGAATCTCTGATGTGCAAAGCAAAGTGTCATTCGAACTCATAACCTCATCAACGAACCAGCTGGGCATGCGATCACATACGTTCCTGACTTTTGTGTTGGCGAACGAAGTCGTTAAATTCTAGTGTGTCTTCTATTCCCATAGTGGTGTGCTCCAGCACCTCTTGTGTCTGTGGGGTTGGGTGGGAAGCACCCTCCCCCGTAATCAAATAGTTGGGGTGCTCTAGGGCAACATGCCAGGGTAGTTGGCCCGTGACATGCACGCAATCCTTCCCGAATGTACCTCCCGCTTATCCTTCACAAGATGCGCACGTAGAGACTATATCTACGGGATGGTATCCTAAATTAATTCGCTCCTAATATTTCGAGGTTTTACACATGGTTTTAATGAAATTAATAATAATACTATACTTTATTGCTTGTAAAAACTTTTATTGCTATTAATTTTTATGTCAGTCCTAGCAAGTACTGAATTAATGAAATCGTGTGGTATATCGTTTTGAATTAACCGTTCGTATCTATATTTGGCCTTGGAACTCTTAAAAACTCAGTAAAAATTAGGTTTTTATCAAAACCATAGAAAACAAATGCTTAGTGTCGGCATGTAAGTGCAAGTGGATGCAGTCTTCCTGATCGTCGTACTTTCCATAACGCTCTGAGCGTTACACATCTTTTCGTTACGCCACTTCTCATTACGCTGCGATGACGTCATCACCTCAACTCACCCTACTGGCTTGGAACAAGTTTCACTTCAAAAATGTTTTGATTCATTGGTAATTTTCTTCACCAACGAGATGTTTTAATTATTCACATTCATTTGTTTGGTATCAAATCTTACTGGTTTTGACATTTATTATGAGAAAGGGTTAAAATGAAAAATAAACTTAAAATTATTATTGAAGTCTTGGCTATTAGTTAATACAGGATCGCTAAGAATGGAAATGCAATACATTCATTCACTATTACGTCATCGGCCATTCTCATTACTATTAAGTTGTTTATACTTGATTCAGTAAAATTGATCATTGGTCAATACCTAAGAAGTTCAATATTTCCAGCCATGTCTTATCTCGGTTCGAACACAGGAACCCTCTCATCCAAGGCCGGCGTACATCCAACTGTGTCACGGTAGACTGCGCGTCTTACCGCACAGCAAAAAAAAAAAAAAAAATCCGTACTTTTACAAAATATTCCTTTGTAAACCAGTTGCCAAGAAATAGTTTGTAATACTAAAATAATTTATATGTCTATTGTTAATTTTGCATGTATGAAAAACGTTTTTCGAGATAATACTGAGTAGATATATCTTACGAAAATTGGGGCATAATTGTGTTTTTTTTAATTGTATTTATTTTAAACCATGTAAAATATAATCGAATATTCAATAATTTGACTTTATTTTGTTTTAAGTATGCTTATTATATGCGCAGTTAATACTGAAAAAAAGCTGCATTACAGCGAACAGTATTTTGTGGTGATACATTTGTTTTCATGTAAATGTACAATTTTCTGAAATTTTACGTTAACATTTCTGTTGGACTTACAAAAATAAATACAGGGCGAGTGGGAAAGTCACTTGGGCGGTTCTTCCTCCGAGCAACTGGAGGGTTGTGTAAAAGGGCGGGGGGAGGGGGGGGGGCACAGTGCTTGTTTGCTCGCCGGTGCTAATTGACGTGTTAGTTAGCGCCGCTTCAAAGAGATCGCGCCCGCCGCGACGCCGGCCATTTCCCCAACCAGTTATGGCGGGCACGCCCCGTCCTTCCTCGCATGTGACCAAACACGCCGAAGAACAACACCGGACAGTTACAACGGGACGGTGACGACTCCTGCCGGTCCCAAACAAAGTTTGCGTGCTAAAAGGAGTGCCAAGGCTGGGACGAAGCGCTTCCGTGATGTTAAACTAAAAAACAAAAAAATTGTTTGTCTGTAAAGTCGATTTACGGACGATAGTTTAACATGACAACGTCATAACAAAACATTGATGAAATATTTGCATACTTTTATGAATAAAATTGAATCATTTTTATTTTAATAATAAAACAAATAAATACTTGAAACTATACTAGTTATCAGATTTTTAAGATGCAAGAATAATTAACCTTTATTGCCGAAATTATTGTTGTAATAAGCAATGAAAACCACATTAACTTTTCACTTCACTTTATAAACAGTCGACGAAACAGTTCACCTGTAGATGACTTGTTATTAATTTTAAAAACTGGTGTTTAGCTATAAAGTTTATATATAATTATGAACAAGTTTTCATATAAATAATCTGTAATCAAATATCTATCATCAATTATATGAATCACCATAATTTTTTAGTCAATTGTAACATAACCTATTATTACTGCACTCGCCGACAGCGTAACGGAACACAGCGTAACGGAACAATGAGCGTAACGGGACACTTTTTCATGCGTGCAGCCGGCGTTCATCGATTTATTAGACGTTGTCACGTTAAAAAATTGCAGAGTTATGGTAATAAATTACTAAAAGAGAGACAAGCGCCATTGTACCTCAGCGTTGTTAAGGTTCGGACTCACACGCCATATTATTTGTCTTTGTTTTCATTTGTCATTACGTTTTGATGTGTAAACATTTTTAGCTTTCGGTATAGCCTACAGTTATTCTTGGATGGAACGAAAGCCGCATCTGTAAACATGGCACTGCCTTCTGTGGTGGATGGGAAACTTTGTAATATTATTGGTTTGATGAATTTAAAAAAAAATGAGCAGTATATTAAAAAAATTCCTTTACGAAAATAAGGCCAAAAATCGAAATTAAGTATTTTTTTCAAGTCTTTTTCTCTTTTATCGGAACCGTTTCATTATATAGTTTAAAATTTCGTTCTGCAAATCGATTAATTCGATGGTTGACGTAGCTGCTCCGAAAACGAATTCTAGTTGCGGGCGCCCAAAACTACGTGTGATTTTCACGTCCAGACAAATTAGTAGACAACAATTTGAGAAAGAGTAACTTTATTATGTTACACTTGGAGGTACAAATATATTCAACAGATACTCACATATCATATCATGTAATATCATCAGTGTAAAATTTTGCACAAGTCATGTTAATTACGAAGACGCGCGCCATATTACATCCACGATATTACACTGAATATATTTTGAAAATAATTGTAGTAGAATAACCAATGAAAGATAGATATAGAGTTAAAATTGTATAACTAGACTTTTAATAAAAAAAGTGTTTTAAAAAACGAAAACAAATCAACATAGCGTGTCAGACCGAACCCTGAGGGCCCCGCCTACCGGACACACAAGCGGTGTTTAGAGCTTCAGATAAACATACGCGATTTGCAAATTGCTCAATATATCAGTTTTGTGTATGTTTACGAAAAGCATACAATGTTATCGTTACCCATCCGAATATCATAGAGTAGGTATATGTGCGCGCCAGTTCAAGCCTTTCAAGGTGCAAAACCGCACTAGAAACACCAGCGAGCGTCGCACTATCAACCGGCTTCATTAACGCAAATAAACCTCCTGACTGGGCCACTTAACCATCTCACACTTTTCAAGTGATAAATTGAAAATGGATTGTAAAGAAAAGTCGGTTTTAACACATCGGTGTTGTCCTGTAGTTGAAGTCAACAAAATCTAATCTCCGAAGTAAATTAAAGCGAATAATTGAAAAAGAATAACCTTCAAAAGAGATAGAATAAAATATTATAATATTAGTGAATCTAATCAAGTTATTTGATTTATTTCTACTAAACTAACTAATTATCTACTTACACGTACGATAAGAAATTAAGATGCGAATCTTTCAAAAATCATAACATATTGTAATGAAGTGACTAAGGGGGGCGTTTAATAATAATAATTCCATTAATATTCAAATTATATGAAAGTTCAAATGTCGGAGATGACAAAATATTAATTAAAGTTAAATATGTGCGAGTTTCACAAATTACAAAAAAAGAGGTAAGGAATGTGATTTAATCAAGGTGATATATTATCTCAGAACCTACTAAAACGAGTTATAAACTATATTTAAAATTATTCAATATTACTTTTTACAACAGTTAAGAATCGAGTGGTTAGAACATCACGATGCAATAGCCTGTGGGTTTTCTCGGGGTACTTCCATTTGCCCCACTAATTCATGCCCCATTTCATCTCCCCTCTTGCATTCTCCCTCGCATAGGGCAGCCGGCTCCTGTGAGAGTCAGCGTCACTCCATCCATGCAGACCCTCCTCTGTCGATTCTCGAGGTAATTTTTATAATGATGATATTTATAATAATTAAATTCAAACTTGAAATATTTTAAATACAAAAGTAAATTATTAATGTAATGTTTCTTGTTTGATTGAAATTTAGTTACAACATGCAAAACTCCTCGACTCCGGAAAAACCTCCGGGTGGCCTCCGCATGGGGAGCCCTAGAAAAGAAACGGGCTCCCCATTTGGAAGCCACCCTAGATGGATTTTTGTTTCCACCCACCGTCTCTTTGGTAGCCTGACTTGTTGCAAGCGATTGTATTCCTATCAGACAAATGCCGCCATCTGCCTGAGACAATCCGCCTTGGAGGAGCCGGGGCGCGAACCCGGGTTCTACAAGTCACAAGTCAGGCGCTCCACCCCAGATCCAGAGGGTAGAGCGGTGCAGTGGTGCAATATCAGCAGTATACTGATGTTGCCACGAGCGAAGCCGCTGTTTATTATATTAAATAATTAATCCAATGGATTTGATAATATCATAACAATAAGATAAACAAATAATATATATTCATCTATATTTGCATAAAGTATAATTTGTATAATCCACATCTCTGTTATTAACAAAAAAGTTAAAAAAATTCCACTGATGTAGTTTGAACCACGTCAAAAAGTAATCCTTGCGTTTATCAAACTCGCATTCTACCACTTTTTTTTTATTTTTAATAAAAGCTGGTTGGCACACCGGCAAGTTTTACAGTCACCAATGTGCCAATCATCTTCCCCCCTTAATGTTATTTTTATGTAACCCCGCGTCGTTGTGAAATTGTAGTTGTAGTTTTTGGTGTATAGGTAAGCGCCGAGGAGACGATAAGGACAACACAAATTACAACCAAGTCTTACCCGGGATTCGAAGCCAGAGCCCCCGCACCGTATCCTGGTGCGTTGCCGACTACGCTACGGAGGCCGACTTCACTATCGAGTCAGTTGTGGTTAGAGAAAGGAGAATAAATAATATCAAGAGTGTAATGCCATCTTCATCACTATCATAAAGTATAATTTGGCATATCAGTACGTTTGGTATGCTCTCTAATGTTTACGAAAATTACTATATACGGCTATGCGTTTACACGTGGATACCACTTCTTTGTGTCACATTTCCGTTTACATTCCATTTTCACGAAATTACTCCTACCGAATGCCGTATACCGAGAGCTTACAGAAAGAGGAGGAACCACATGGTCCTCTTTGGCCATCTCCGACCGTCTGCTGCCCCTACAGACAAAAGCTTCACGGAAATGCTGGGGTGACGTAACGCGTGACGTGAGCCAATCAAATGTGAGAAGTGGGAACAGCATGTAGCAAACAAAGAGGAGAACCGTAATACTGGACAGCTACAAGATATTGTCATCACATCAGTGCAAATAGACGATAGAACATAGCAACCGCAACGATATTTTAGTCTACAATATGACTGCGCACATTACATTAGCAAGCAGACCGCTTAAACAGCGCATTCCTTTACCACTGCCTTACTTAAGGCAGATTTATATAAAAAAATGTTCAAGAATGAGATCATAGAAGTCATTTCGGAGGTGTTACACAGCTGTGTAACTCCAAATGATTTTAATTAAGATTATTTCCCTGACCTTTTGCAAATAGAATATAGCATAAACATGGGAGAAATGAGGTTTTTAAACAAAGGTCAAAGCCGCCACTTAATAATTCTTGTCTTCTGTGTTGAAAACATCCATGGAAAGGGTCTTCAAAATATTTTTTTTTTTCCCGTCTGTATGTAAAAGGGTTCTTTTTCCAACTTATGCAGCCAGGCTACATTTGTTGCTAATTGCTCCAACTGGCTAAATTTGTAGCCAATCACAGGTATTCGTTAATAGTAATTAATTTTATAATATTCTGAGTTACACCTGGAACGTTCGAGTAGGTAGTCCTAAATCAAAAGTAAAGATATTTAAGTTTCCTTACTTAAATAATTCTCATGAAAACCAACCGCGTTCATCACTTTTTCGACTTTCTTTATAACTGTCAGTGCGTTGTTACATTCCAAGCTTCAAACAAATATTATAAATTTATTCTGGGTGAAGGTACACCCACCAGGGTGGGGAAAAGTTCGTTGTTCTCTGGAAGCAAGGTTGTCTATAGCCTTTTGGAAGGCAGTGTAATGATTCCGACCGGCATCCTCGATAGCTTCATTAAGTAATTAGGCCCTTCGGCAGTCTCTGGGGGCGTGGAGGCTGAAGGGTCACTAGCCGACCCCTAGTTAGCGTTCAGGTCGATTCACAGACAGAGCCCGTCTTCCGTTAAGGGGGAGTGTTTGGGACTGAAAGACGCCGGTGTTGGTTTGAAAATTTGTTAACCAAAACCAATTTTAAACGTTTAATAGTCAAGATTTGTCTTCGCTGAGACAGTGATCACACCCTGCCTCAGGCGGAACACTATCTGTCGATTCTCGAGGTAATTTCTATAATGATGATATTTATAATAATCAAATTCAAAAGTATTTTCAATATTTTATGTACAAAAATAAATTATTAATGTAATGTTTCTCGTTTGATTGTAATTTAGTTACAACATGCAAAACTCCTCAACCCCGGAGAAACCCCCACATGGCCTCCGCATGGGGAGCACTAGACAATAAACTGGCTCCCCATTTGGAAACCACCCTAGAAGATGGATTTTTGTTTCCATCCACCGTCTCTTTGGTAGCCTGACTTGTTGCTAGGGATTGTATTCCTATCAGACAAATGCCACCATTTGCATGAGACAATCCGCCTTGGAGGAGCCTTGGAAGGCCATGACCAATGTTTTATTGACTATCTTTTGGATCGCGAGTAGCAGGATCTGGAAAGAACTATACCACGTGACAAAGGCAATTCAATAACCTAGCTACCTACAAACATAGCCTGGAAAAGCATTTCTGGAAAACCTACTCAAATTGATCACTTCGTGGCTTACCTGCTGTAAGAATGTGTGAGTGAATGATTTTAATGTAATACTATCTTTAATTATGCTCCATATATTTCACATTTAATTACAGTTTAGCAGGTATGTATGCCAATTTAGAGTTTCATATGAATTTATTTTATGTTTATATTTTATCTTTGTTTATTTAGTTGGAATTCAAGATGGTTTTATGTCAATTATTAATTTGCTATGTTTTAAAATTTAATTTCTAATATTCAATGTGAATGTAGTGAACTGTATTTTTTAATGTGATTCAGAGTAAGAAAAGGCATATCATCTTAACTTCGCCACAAATAAGGAAAATAATTTAATTAATTAATAAAACAAGGGGTTTAACGTGCCGGGCTTGGCTGTATTTACTCGCGCGAGGGCTAAAACAACATCGACCCGAGCTCCCTGGAGCCGCAGGGAAATAGATACGCCATTTCAGCGCACCTTGGAGGTATGTGATGAGGAACTGCAATGACAGGCTGAGACAACCCATTCCAGCATCGCCACCACCCATTACCCCTTAACCTAACTCGGCTAACCTGTGGATTACACAGAGGAAACCGAGGAAACCACATCCTATGAGTATCACAAGGCGCTTAGCCATGTCTGTCAATAGAAAGTCCATGATAAATGTCAATCGACATTAACATTTTAAGCATAATGATTATATAATAACGAATTCAACACTAAACGCCAGTGACTTCACAAGGATAACTATTCGCAGAAGCAAGTCATTATTAACTTCAGGCACACCACTATACAATCCCTAATAATATTATAAATGCGAAAGTTTGTTTGTCTGTTTGTCCTTCTTTCACGCAGCAACGGAGCAACGGATCGACATGATATTTTTTTGCATATAGATAATTTATTTGCCGGAGAGTGGAATTCCATCCATAGGGAGTAATAAAGATGTAAATTAAGTATATTTCATCTTCAGATTCAGCGATATAGACGTACAGTACGCCAACATACAAACGTTTTAGCATTTTATTTTTTAACGTTATACGAGAGCAAAATACAACTGTATATATTTTTTTAAGTAGAGTAGTAGTTTTGGTAATATCCCAGATAAAAACGTCCTCTCAGTATATTACCGCTTATTTAACTCTGAACGTATTGTTGTGAAGTGGTGAATTTGTTAACAAGATATAAATAATTTCATAAGAAGTAAGGATGACGATATAATTAAACACCCACAATAGGCTAACAAGTAAATTAAAATGCGACATAGGTGGCAGTATTTTTTTTAATGTTATTTTATTAAATGTTATTTCCTACATCTGTTAAGACAATTTGTATTTGGTACTATTTTTAATTAAAATTTTAACTGTGGGAAAAATAAAATATATTACATAGCAGTAAGTTATTACATTGACTACACAAGAACATTTTAGTATCCGATACGTCTGAAATGAAAAAAGCTCGTGGAGGGGAAATCAAAGAAGGTACAAACGAAAGATAATGGGAACGCATGAGCCATGGGCGTCGCAAGGATATATTTTTGGGGGGGACTTCAATTGATTTAGTCGTTGAGGAATATCCATCCCCTGGGGAAAAAAAAGTGGGGGGTCCGGGGGTCCTCCCCCGGGAAAACTTGGGGTTTGAAGGTGCAAAAAGGTGGTTTTTAGGCATTTTTCTTTCCTAAATATTCTAGTTATAGTTGGTTGCAATATATAATTTATTTTTTATAAAAAATATTTTCAGAGAACAAATTTTTAAAAACACAATTAACATATCTGTATTCGGTATGGGACCTGATTTTGATTTTACACGAAGATCGAATTAAAAAGTGCTCATATTACCACGATTGGATTAAATGCATCATGCTCAACATATGGGTTATATCACAGAAATCATATTTTTAATATAACTACGAAACTAAATATATTATTGGAGGGGACGAAATTGAAGACTTTTATTATTGAGGGGGACGTGTCCCCCCCCCCCTCCCCCCCCCCCCCCGTTATCCCCGGTAGCGACGCCCATGCATGAGCGAGTCTTTTAGCACTCGCCAGAGATGTGTAACATCTGACCTCGGTAACGAGCAAATTCATTTGTTCTCTATTGCAAATGCGTTCACTTATAGTATGAAACTCGGGTATGAAAATTAACGAAGAATTCTTTAAAATAATGCCGAGCGTAATAAATATACGCAAACTTCTGTTTTCAACTAAATTTCTGGATGCGAATCACAAGTAGTTTCCCCACCCGCCATTACAATTCGTTGCCGTAGCAGCCTACGTCGACTATCGAATTTTCGACAAGAAATTTTTATTAAAACTCTGCTACATCTTGTTAAAATTCATTAAAAAAAATTAATCCTTTAAAGTTTTCCTTTGGACGTTACGAACTTTGGTTCGCCCCATCCGCCATAGACAGCACATTTTCGTCCTTTTTTCTTCCGTCGTATTTACGAAAGTACTCCAACCAAATGCCGTATACCGAGAGCTAAAATGTTTACACATAAAAAAAAAATTGTATCGTGACTTAACGAACAAATCGGCATCCAAACGAAAGGCGTTTCCTTCCTGTTCCTCCAACTTGTTGTTATTTATTTGTTATTTTTTTACGTGAGCCTTTTTACTTGGCGAAGGCACCGGGACAGGCCCAGACCGATATCGGCCGCGTGATTTACGAGCCCGGGGGAGAGATAAGTGAGACGACTCGGCCGCGGAGAAGAGAAGAGGGCAATGCTGACGGCGGAGATAAGGATCGAGGGGCGAGTGCCAAGGGAACGTGGTAATTACGGAATCAAGTATCAGGGGGGGGGGGGGAGGGCCAGTATCGCCAACCCAAGAGAGATAGAGAGAGGGGACCCGGTGTTTAGGAACGCGGCCAGAAGCTGGTGGCGGCTGGACCTAACCTACGCGGTCGGCCAGAGCGAGAAAGCTCTATGTGACGTACTCTCACTCCCTCGTAGTTACACTGTTGAAAAGGTTTTACCTTCAATCTACGAAGAATTCATGTTACAAATTTTCCGGGGATGTTCATAAATTTACTGCTGTCTTCGTAATTTTACGGACAATGAGCTCTCTCACTTTGAACATGAATCTAAAAGAATAGTCTTGGTATATTAGCAAAACATTCAAATTTTTTTTTAATCTTCTACCTTTGTTTAGAACGAAATATACAACGGGAGGTCCAAATACGGCGTAGTTTCTACGAAAGTTCAGTTATTTGAAACTATGAAGATCTCGTAAATCATTTAAGTTACATTCTTCACTGAATTTACTTTAAATTATAACAGTTTACCTGAGCTTGTATTAATTATTAACAGGGTAAACAATGTCTTAACCAGGAGGAAAACATTTTCGAGTGCATCGTTAGAAATTTCAGTAGGTTTATGTTTTTTTTAATTTTATTTACGAAAACTGCGCCTCAAACAAGCGAAAAGTTCTTTGTAGTTACATATAACTGGAAGATCGTAGAAACTACACCGTATTTCAACCAGTTCTATGTTCCGTTTTAAACAGGATAAAAAGGAATGTGGGAGGAAGAAGAAGGTTTTTTTTCTGTATACTTAACAAGTTTTTGAATGTTCCGTTAGTACTCCAATACGATTCTAGAGAGTCTATGTTCAAAGTAAGTTAGCTGGAACCCGTACATTTATGGAGGATATCCGTAGATTTGTGAATATCTCTGGGCAAGTTAACACCATTTTATTTATAAAATTAAGGTGGAAATTTTTAACAGTGTGGTAATATATATCATTTTTAAATGCAAGGTAGAACCAAAGGGGCTGGGTCCACAGAAAATTGTGAAATTTCTTACCAAGGTAACAGTGTTACTAGAGAACATGCCAGAAAACAAGAGAAGATCATGGGCAATTCTGTCGATGCATTAAAATTCCAACATGTCCGGGTAGCAGGCACATGTATAGGTACCTACAGGGCCTTGCGGTAAGACATTTTCGTAATTTTTACAAATAAATTATTTGGAAAACAGTTTGCAAATAAGTTTCTTTTGTAATCTTCAAACATAAGAATGTAAATTTTAACTACATTCCCGTGTTATATATATGAAACTAGTGATTTACCAAAACAAGTCACTATTGTAGTCTCCCGAATCATGATGAACATGGAGTTACTGCTTATATTTTGTAGGTCCCACAGAAATGTGCCATAAGTTTACAAAATATTTCCTTGTGAAATGCGCGACATTTCTTTTCAGTTCGTTCTATTGCATACCTGCGACGGGAATGATGAAAACATCAATGCTAGTGGTGGAAACAAATTGTTTAGCACTGACTGCGAAACATTTTGTCAGTATTTACTAGAAGTAGGAATTATTTTTCACATAGAAAACGAATTTAAATCTCACGTTGGTGCTGTTAGCCAAACGCCTATAGCCGAGCGCGTAAAGGCGAAGAGGCATATGGTGAGCGAGCCAGTGTCACCCTTAGAACCCATACGCTTTACGGGGGATTAAGCCTTGCCATCTTACAATTACAAATATTTTGATAACGCTTGCAATAAGTATTTTTTTCAGTTTGTTATGGCATTTTACTTAGCTTTGGCTACTTGTTGAAGTGAAAACTTGCGAACTGATGTGATTATCATGATAGTTGTAGTCGCTTACAGACTAGAGCCTGTTAGTAAATACGTAGTTGAAACATATAGCTTTTCAGTATTAAATGCACATATTAATAAGCACAATAAAATAAAATAAAGTCGAATTGTCAAATTTTTAATTATCTTTTCCCATGGTTTCAAACAACTTTGCTTGAATGAAATATCAATTAAAATATAAAATTATGCGCCAATTTTTGTAAAAAAAAATACTCAGTACTATATTAAAAAACGTATTTCATATATGCAAAAAAAACCATAGCCATATACCGTAAAAAAGTTACAATATCTTACTTGTAGTACCTACTTATATTACAAAATATTTCGTGGTAACCGGTTTCCAAAGGAATCTTTTGTAAAATAACAGAAAAAATATTCTGTGTAATGATGTACATAATTCAGGTTGTTATTTCCGTGCAAAGACAGGGAGTTGTGTGAGATGTTGTAATTTATGTCAGTTTATTTTAGCGTTGTAGCACTCGGGGCTTGAACCCGCGCCACGCTTACTGTCAACATATCACTGGAAATCGTCGAAAATGTGTCCGGAAGTTAAATTAGTGATATTCGGGAGTTTTGGTTCGAATCCCTGCAGAAGAATGTTTCAGCTGAGCTGCCCGTCCAACGTGCCTTTTGCGAGTGTTTTTTCGATTCGTGTGTCCACTCGCTGCTAGTTTGGAGTGTACCGGCAGGGTCTACCAATTATTAGCACAAATTTTGCAGTCATAATAACACACGGAAACATGTAAGGTTGTGGAGATGACCTCAGAGAGAAGTTACGTGAGTACAAACCATGGAGGTAATAGTCTGTGGAGCGTGCGTGTCTGTTCTGAAGTTGAAGTCAACTGCTCAACAATTGGATAGCAAAACAAATCGTAGCTGAATTAAGGCCAATATGCTATAAATTTGTTTATTAGCTTTAAAATAACTCGCTAGGAAGAATCGTACAGAACCCTAGTGAATATTGATAAACAAACATAATACCAAAACATTTTAAATAAATTAGCGTTAAACTTCTATTTCCCAAAAAAAAAATGGTTTTGCTATGCATATTTTGACTTCAAATAATAACGTGGACTATATTGAACACACCAACACCCTTACGTCTTACCAACTTGGTAGAAACACAATTTTTTTTCTCGTTCATCTCTGACTATTTACGTCGCCTTGACGGTATGTACAGGAAACTTTGATTATATGTAAACGCTTTTCGGATGATGCTACGCTATATCCCAGGTGTGAATCATTAGGTGGCATCTGGAGTGAATGAAAGCTTTAGCTATAAAATTTTACTAAAATAAGAATGAAATAGTGTGGAATTTTAAAAGCACGATTTTCTTTTGACAAAGTTGGGCGTGTTAGGGAGCAAATCATATTGAAGCTGAAGTTATACATCAACAATATTTAAGGTTATGGATCGCTATTGGAGTATTTTTTTTTTTTAACTATGGTTTCATGCTATGTTCACGTCAGCGTATAATTTAAATAAATATGAAACAAATCAGCGGAAAACATAAATTTTTAAACAAGAAAATTTAAAACTAAAGATAATAATTAAACCTATCAGTGAAACAAAGGAGTAATTTTTTTTTAATGATTTGTTCAACTAACACATAAGTTGCTCTCCCTTTAATTCATGTCATGGCTCACAAGTCTCGCGGATTATAACGAAACGCACACCGCATGTGGGCTTGTACAATGTTAGAAATAAGAGCAAATTTACGGACTTTTAAACGAATAATTCTCCTGAAAAAAAAACCAAGAGTTATTCGGGATTTCAGAAAACTGGGTCTTCATAAAAACAACGCCTATATTTCAACTTCCGAGTTCTGATTTTAGTAACTAAAAGCTTAAATACACTCGAGAAAAATAATTGTCTGGTTGTAATAACCAGTTTTTCGACAGTTTTGCTTGTATATGAAGATTATTATTGTGGATTCATTTCCGATTGCTTTATAATAATTGATATCAATTTTTTTTGAAAAAAATTCACTCCAAAACATTTGTTTAAAATTAATCTTCGTATACTTCACAGTTCTGTGTTCGGTTGTTAATATGTAAGGAAGATAAGTATGTTTTCTTTATTATAACATAATTTATTTTTTAGTCTGGGCTCAATAAATTATCCCCAGAACCCATAAATGTACAGTGAAATCTCGATAATTTGTAAAGTGTACAGGTACTATTTGTAAATTTCCAGTGCAATTATATTTGTCAATTACTTAATTTTAATTAATTTTAAAAAAGTTACGTAACTAGTAGGTATATACAAATTAATAAGTAACAATATATAAATGGTGTAGTTTTTAAGTCTTGTAAAAGATCATTGTAAAATGACAAGGATCACTGGACAAATTGTGCGAAGTACGTGGTGAATGCCGCGTGTCTCCGCGAGAGTACAGGAGAATCTCACAGGTTGTTGGTGGTGGGAGAAGGGAGGGAGGAAGTCAGCTCCCGAACTGCCCCGAGGCTTCAGCTCGCGCCTCGCTTGTTTGCGCAGGCAGGGGCCTAGGGGCCGCCGCACCGGTGCAGCACACTCTGAGTCCACGAGAGCTCCGTGAGTCGGCGGTATTTACTCCCTCCCCCACAGTCCCCCACTCGGTCTCCTCCCCGCCGCCGGGCAGAGAACCCGGGGGTTCAACGCACGCCCCCGCCGCGTCTTCAGACGCCTCCGGAGGTGACCGCCAAGCAGTCTGCTGCCCTCTGCTGCCCGCCAGTAGCGCAAATGAGAGTATGGTTCGTGAGAGACCTCCGGAGGTGACCGCCAGGCTGTCTGCTGCCCTCTGCTACCCGCCAGTAGCGCAGGCGAGAGTATGGTTCGTGAGGGACCTCCAGAGGTGACCGCCAGGCTGTCTGCTGCCCTCTGCTACCCGCCAGTAGCGCAGATGAGAGTATGGTTCGTGAGGGACCTCCGGAGGTGACCGCCAAGCAGTCTGCTGCCCTCTGCTGCCCGCCAGTAGCGCAGATGAGAGTATGGCTCGTGAGGGACCTCCGGAGGTGACCGCCAGGCTGTCTGCTGCCCTCTGCTACCCGCCAGTAGCACAGATGAGAGTATGGTTCGTGAGGGACCTCCGGAGGTGACCACCAGGCTGTCTGCTGTCCTCTGCTACCCGCCAGTAGCGCAGATGAGAGTATGGCTCGTGAGGGACCTCCGGAGGTGACCGCCAGGCTGTCTGCTGCCCTCTGCTACCCGCCAGTAGCGCAGATGAGAGTATGGCTCGTGAGGGAACTCCGGAGGTGACCGCCAGGCTGTCTGCTGCCCTCTGCTACCCGCCAGTAGCACAGATGAGAGTATGGTTCGTGAGGGACCTCCGGAGGTGACCACCAGGCTGTCTGCTGTCCTCTGCTACCCGCCAGTAGCGCAGATGAGAGTATGGCTCGTGAGGGACCTCCGGAGGTGACCGCCAGGCTGTCTGCTGGTCTCTGCTGCCCGCCAGTAGCACAGATGAGAGTATGGTTCGTGAGGGACCTCCGGAGGTGACCACCAGGCTGTCTGCTGCCCTCTGCTGCCCGCCAGTAGCACAGATGAGAGTATGGTTCGTGAGGGACCTCCGGAGGTGACCGCCAGGCTGTCTGCTGCCCTCTGCTACCCGCCAGTAGCGCAGATGAGAGTATGGTTCGTGAGGGACCTCCGGAGGTGACCGCCAGGCTGTCTGCTGTCCTCTGCTACCCGCCAGTAGCGCAGATGAGAGTATGGCTCGTGAGGGACCTCCGGAGGTGACCGCCAGGCTGTCTGCTGGTCTCTGCTGCCCGCCAGTAGCACAGATGAGAGTATGGTTCGTGAGGGACCTCCGGAGGTGACCACCAGGCTGTCTGCTGCCCTCTGCTGCCCGCCAGTAGCACAGATGAGAGTATGGTTCGTGAGGGACCTCCGGAGGTGACCGCCAGGCTGTCTGCTGCCCTCTGCTACCCGCCAGTAGCGCAGATGAGAGTATGGTTCGTGAGGGACCTCCGGAGGTGACCGCCAGGCTGTCTGCTGTCCTCTGCTACCCGCCAGTAGCGCAGATGAGAGTATGGCTCGTGAGGGACCTCCGGAGGTGACCGCCAGGCTGTCTGCTGGTCTCTGCTGCCCGCCAGTAGCACAGATGAGAGTATGGTTCGTGAGGGACCTCCGGAGGTGACCACCAGGCTGTCTGCTGCCCTCTGCTGCCCGCCAGTAGCACAGATGAGAGTATGGTTCGTGAGGGACCTCCGGAGGTGACCGCCAGGCTGTCTGCTGTCCTCTGCTACCCGCCAGTAGCGCAGATGAGAGTATGGCTCGTGAGGGACCTCCGGAGGTGACCGCCAGGCTGTCTGCTGGTCTCTGCTGCCCGCCAGTAGCACAGATGAGAGTATGGTTCGTGAGGGACCTCCGGAGGTGACCACCAGGCTGTCTGCTGCCCTCTGCTGCCCGCCAGTAGCGCAGATGAGAGTATGGTTCGTGAGGGACCTCCGGAGGTGACCACCAGGCTGTCTGCTGCCCTCTGCTGCCCGCCAGTAGCACAGATGAGAGTATGGTTCGTGAGGGACCTCCGGAGGTGACCGCCAGGCTGTCTGCTGTCCTCTGCTACCCGCCAGTAGCGCAGATGAGAGTATGGCTCGTGAGGGACCTCCGGAGGTGACCGCCAGGCTGTCTGCTGCCCTCTGCTACCCGCCAGTAGCGTAGATGAGAGTATGGTTCGTGAGGGACCTCCGGAGGTGACCGCCAGGCTGTCTGCTGGTCTCTGCTGCCCGCCAGTAGCGCAGCCGAGAGTATGGCTGGGTGCGTATTTGAAAAATAAAAAAAAAAACAGTTGGTTAGAGATCAGGAAAAGAATATAGATGGTGCTTTAGTCGTCAGACGTGAAGCCATATTTTTATGTTATTTTTACATATCAATATGGCGTACGTTTGTTTACATTTGTACCATTTATTCTAGCTTCTTTTATTTAACCACTGTAGTTAAGCTGTTCGTGAGAAAATTATATCAGAACATTACTGTTGAATATGTTTGAACGTATTAAAAGTCCAAAACGAAATCTTCATGATTCAAATTTTACTGATATGAGTTGACATTATTTCTCAAATTTAACCTCCAATACAGGTACATCTGACACATTTATAAACAAACGGTCGGCATATAAGTTTCCCCTCCCCTTTTTGCTACACACAGCCCTTATTCTCCGTCTGTGCAGTGCCCTATTTTCTGCAGCAGGTCGTGTGTTTAAGATTTGACCACCATCTTTTTTAACCTATATCTACTGGTTCCCAATAACGCACAGGATGGTCGTGTGCACGGGAGAGAGGTCGTGCGCATTGTAGGAAATAAATATATGTTATTTATGTTACAAACGCATAGTGCAACAGCCAATGAGGGTGATTAGATTAGGATGCCATCTTTGCGAGACAACCGAATTATGTTTTTAATTTATCAATCATGTTTTTACAAGAATTTGTCGAGATATTACAATGCAGATGTGTAATTCCTGTTTTAAAAATTAATTGTTGCTATTATTTATAAAAAAAAATAGTAGCAATCAATTTCAATAAAAAAAAATATAATACGTGGTTATTATTGTTACTCAAATGTTTACATAGGTAACCCACATTAATTTATATGTTTAAAAACTTTGTTTATATATTACGGGTCAGATTTCACTGGGTAATAATTTGGTAGTTAATATAGTTATTTACTAACCCTACCAACAGATGTTGGATATATTGCAAAATATCATTGCTAAAATTAACAGCAAGGTTTCAAATGTGAAATGATTTCGCACAGGTCGTGTGCATGTCCTGCTGTGCGCGCGCTTATGTTATTTAATTGTGAACCGGTGTGAAGCGAAAGCTGGACTCTCAATGATCCGTCTGTCCGTTAGTTAATCACGTGACCTGCAGCTTGGGGCCGGAAAAATTATCATCTTGTTATAGATGCTGTTTTTTTGCTGATTTACAGTTTAGATGATACATTTTGCTAATTTCCAGCATAAATACTATTTTAACTAATTTTATAAAAGAATGCTTTTTTTAAGCTTAATTAGTTTAAAATGTCATTTACTTGTAAAAAAATATATCCTTTATAAAATGTGACATAACTGCTAGATATATTTTTGATAGTTTTAAAAATCGTTACACAAAATATTTATTCTTACACTTAGAAAGAAACAGACCCTCTCATTTGCCTCACTCGGCGTGTGTACGGACGGACGAGTGACGGACAGGCGTGACGGATCATTGGGAGTCCAGCTTGAGAAAGGTCTTACTCAAACGATGTCATAATCAGTAAAAAAAATTACCATCAGGCAGATAAACCACACATTATCTTTATGTCACCTAACGAGGAAGACTTAAGAAGAAAAATATGTTTAGAGAAAATTTTCCTAATGTCTGGTATCTGATCATTTGGTACGTGAGGAGCCTGAGCAAACCGAATCATTGCAAAGGTCTTAACAGCAAATATATCGTAAACACCAAAATTAAATCATCAGGGTATTAACATTGGAGTGTATTGTCCTCAAATGAGAAGTGAAAAATTTTTAGGAAAATGACCAAAGACCAGAAGCTAAGAATTGGGTTCGGGGGGGACCCGACCAGTGTGAAGCATACTACTAAAGGTCTTAACTGTTAAGATAGTGCCATCATGAACGACAAGATCACCGTAAATGTTCGATTACTTACTGCCAACACGTAAATTTTTACTAAGAAATGTCGGTTATATTCTTGATTTGTATTTTATAGTTTTTCAGATTTGGCAATCGTGACAATGCACATTCTGGCCCGAGAGATTTGTTTTAATTGAGTTCTTCTCTTGGAGGGCGGCGTGCCTTCTTGTAATCTTCTTTCTTTGCCAAGGACACGATGAAACTGCAGAAATCTTTCTTTCTTCGTCGCAGAGTCCGACGGGGATGTTATGTCCCATGTGTCGTATCACGGCACAGAACACTAAAATCCGTGGTACAAAACTATGGTACATTCCTGTAAATGTTTATCATACTTTCGTTTGACCCTATTAGAAATTACAATTTATTTCGGACTTTATGACAAAGAATTCAACTAAAATAAAATAGGGATTCGTATTATATAAAAAAAATCTTCGTGGCCTCCTAGGTTCTGTGTTCGGTTATTATAGGATAAAATACATGTGGAAGGAAGAATACTGTGTTTTCTTTGGTCTAAACTTTATCTTTTAGTCTGTCTTGAAAGAAATTTTTCCCAGAACCCGTAAAAAAATATCACTAGTAAATACCAATAATAAGTAAAAAAATTGATGTATGGCAGAGTTTAGGTATTGTAAAAAAATCGGATCTTTATTTTACACACACTGTCTTAACAACATGAAAATAATGACTAAATTATTTAGATCAGTTTTACAAGAAAAGTAATAAGCATGCGATTTACATTGTTTAGTCACACTGTAATCAAATAATGATACATTCTCGTACCATGGCTGCTTCATAGTCAAGAGAAAGGGGGGCAGACGGGCCCCCCCCCCCTCCCCCCCGGGATTAAACTGCCCCTCACTGAAGGGGGCCCACTTGTGCTTGTAAGAGCTTGATAAACGTAAACGTATCTATGTTTTATGGAAAATATTAGTACAATTAATGTTTCCTGCTTATTGCGCGCATATGTAGGGCAAAATATGGGCAGTACACAACATACAAGCACCCATATCCAGAGATGACTTGTATCTTTTAAAACCCATAAGGCGCAAAACTATCATTCCACCTACAACCTCCCCTCCCCACCCACGGGAAGCATACAGATTTGTGCCCCAAAGTAGGTGCACAAGGCTTGAAAGTGGTGAAGGTACTGCAGTAATGGTACATGTACTATAGTAATGGCGCATGTACGATGGTAATGGGTCTAGTGCCGTGATAGCGGTACGTCCGACCACCCTCCCAGCGGGACCGCCTGCTCCGCTGTTCCTCGCGCTGCCGGACAAAAGAGCAGCGGCTGGAGGCTGGCGCGGCGCGGCGGTGGGAATTGTTCAATTGAAATCCCGGGGCGGGGAACAAAGACTCGGTTGATCGGGAACGGCTGCTGCGGGCGCGGCGTGGGCCTTGACGTCTTCCTCCGGAGGAGATATCTCGAGGTCCTTCCTCCAGGTGCCCTCGCGCCTGTCCGGACACCTGCGGGGCTGCGGCCGGACCCACAGCAGTCCGTCGACGACCGTCAGTTCGAGCACGGACTTCCAACAACCCGCGCGTCTTGTCGTTACGATGCCCCAAGTGGAAGGACGACCCAATCAGTGGCGTAGCAGGCGGGTGGCAGGGATGGGTCCCGCCAGGGGCGCCAGTCGCCTTAGCTACGCCACTGGACCCAATTGTTTCATCTGCGCTCATTCGTGTGCGCGACACCTCAGCTCTCGGTGTACGGCACTCGGTGGGTGCGAGTAATCTCCACGAATGGAACGGAATTCGCGTGGAACGGAAATGTGTAACCAAGGTGCTGCCCTCTGTGACGGATGGCGCGAACCAAAAGTTCACAAAGTCAAAAAAGGAAACTATAGCATTAACTGTTCAACGAATTTCAACCAGATGGACAGTAATTTTCATAAAATTCCTTGTCGGAAATCAGGTCCAAAGACGGGGTTTTAGTAGTTTTTCAAATCTTTTTTTTTCCTCGTTTTTATCGCTCTGCAAATAGATTGATTCGATATTCGAGGTAGCTGCTGCGGCAGCGAATTCTAGTGGTGTATGAGGAAACTACGTGTGATTCGCGTCCATAAACGTAGTTGGAATCACATATTGCGTATATATATTTATCACGCTAGAATTGATTTTAAAGAATTCTACGTTAAATTTCATTGTCCGAGTTTCATATTGTAAGTTTATTTACATGAGAACACGTGAATTTGCTTTTACCTATGTTATATGTTACACGTCATTGGCGAGTACTGAGAGACTCGCTCAAATTTATTTATTTATAATTTGTTTGGCACAGTTAAGGCGTGTATGCATTCTCCTAAACTGAACCATTTGACATAAACAGTGTATAATATATATCTAGCAACCTAATGTGAAATCACATACAAACAAGTTACAGTAATTACTGCCGAATCATCTATCAAATCACATCCAAGTTTAGTTTCATCATAAACCACTCATGAAATATTGTTTTGAATATAAAAATTATAAGATTAATTAAAATTAAAATTGTTATGATACTTTAATTCACTCACACACTCACACAAACATTTATTCACTATTCCATTGGTTACGTATCTGTGAATTTAGAGAGCCAAATTTTTAATAATATTTTTCTTTAACATCTACTGTTTTTCAAGCATGTTATTGGAGGCTGTTACTGAGACGAGATGCAGAAACTGTGAAGGACTTGGACATTGTTTTGTTTTTGTGGACGAGTATTTGAGGTTCATGATTTTAATTGGGTCGGGTCCCAAGTATTATTCAGTATGTTCCTTGGTTACACAATTTCAAGGCTTGAAGAAATCTTTAGTTGAACGACAACGAGACATAGGACAGTCACGTACGCCTCGCTCCAACATTAAGTCGAGTCCCCTTCAACAGCTCCTGCCATCAGAGACAATAACCCCGTCCAAGCTACGCGCAGATTCTTATAAGTGCCTCGCATCAAATGCTACACCAACTTTCTCTCCCGTATTCCATACTAGGACTGCCCTCTGTCGGTCCCATAGTCAGGATTGTCAGGAGATGGCATGCGTGCTATGAAGTAGTTGAAGTGATTCGCCATATTGCAACACCCATAACAATGTGGAAATAGTGCTGTGCGCCACCAGTGATATATATATATATATATATACATATTTAATTTATTTTATACTGATTATTGTGTTGATAGTTTACAAGTAATTCTCCCTGATATATTATATTTGAGTTGGAAGGTGTAAAAAATTATAATAAAGAAAAATATGGAGAGTTTTTACATGAAATAGTATGAATTGAATTCATCCTGTATTCTAACTACCAGTGAAAAGACAAACAGGTTTCATTGGATTTGAAATTATTTTTTTTATGGAAATATCTTACCAGTGCTTTATCGTCCTTCATAAAATACTTTTGAGTTTTTTCCGGCATTGAAACCTCAATTTTACTGTTAATAACATAGTAAAAAGGTTTTTCTGAAGCAGGACTAATTTTTAATGTTTCATCAATTCGTTTTCCTTTCTGTAATAAACCCTACAGCGCTTAGCGGATTCGTGCTGTCATGCGTTTCCGTCTCTGATGATCTCGCCATCGATGAGACGTGAAACGCGATAAAAAAAAAAGATCGCGTAACGTCTCCACGGAACCAAGGAACCACCCGGACCTGGGGGGGGGGGGGGGGTAGGGATCGTTGTGACCCGCATCCTTAGCGATCCTGAATTACCGTGTCCTGGAGATGACTTTGCAATCGCACAGTCCAGAGATTTCAAAACTTCGCGCTTTTTGAACGAGGAAGAATAAGGGCGTTCTCTGAATGATCCTTGCAATGCGGAAAATTGGTTTTAAAAAAAAAACATTATTTTGAACATTCGCCATTGATATTTTAGACTGTATTAGCTGCAATACCCGACTTTGCCCGAGCTGAACACAGGGTTGAAGCAAAATGGTTAGCGCTATATGGCAGTGGTGATGGACAAAGATAAGTGTCACACAGTTACTGTTTGTATGTCTGTGACCTATGATTTTCTCATTACCCATGGCGATCGGTTGAACGGTTTAAGAAGTTGATGCGCTGCAGCGCCATCTAGCGGCGAGTTACAAAAAAAATAGATAGCATAGAAACCTTCTCTGTGAAAAAAATATATATATATTACGATATGCCAGTTTTCATGGCGATCGGTCAAACGATGTCGGAGTTTATCGACGTCATACATACCAACATCCAATTTTATAATTTACACTGTATGTCATAGAGAAAACCTGAAGAATGGACAAAGAAAATATAATACACACATCGGCGGATTGTGGTTTTTTGTTTTTTTCTGTAATGTTGTGTATTCATTCTTCTTTGTCCGTTCTTCTGGTCTTTTGTATGACAAATAGTGTAAAGCATAGAGATATTATTCTATAGAGTATGGGTATCGGTTCTGTAGTAGAAAACAGCTGGGTAGCAATTGGATAGCAAATACAATCTTAACTTTATAAAGGCTAATATACTATAAGTTTGTTTCATAGCTCAAAGGAACTCATTAGGAACAATCATTGAAGTGTCATCGTGTAGTGAGTATTACTAAACGAACATAATTACAACACATATGCAAAGAATTATCATTAAACTTCATTATAACCGAAAATTGTTTTGCTATTCAGATAGGAAAGGAAGGTGGGTAATCTTTTTCTTTTCGTCTGTAAGTATTAACATTGCAAATAATGTGCATACCAACTACCTGAATCTTATCTTTATGTCGAGAATAATGTTTTTAATCCAGACGAACAAGGTCATGATTACTCGGCACTTGGCTGCATGTGTACTGAACATGTTCCAGTCGGGGCTAGTTAACTCGTTCAAACCACTCTCTTTTCTATGGTTCAAACTAAACAGGTTTTGATATAATGTATTTCAGAACGTCATATATTCATAGCATGTTTGTGATTGGCCGGGTTAAATTCAGCAAAGTACAGCTAAAAAGATGGTCGAACGAGTCGTGCAGCTGCAGAAAAATCAACTGACATAAAAATCAACTACACGAATTTTTTTTAAATGGAATAACATGATAATTAATTGTGTGATATAATAGTTTTGAGAATTTAATTAAATACAAAGATTAAACATTGTGATCGGCTTGAGCTGAAAACAATCGATTCCCGTGAAACCTGACTAGCACTTTCTTACGAAATATATAAGTATAAATGTTTTTAAATATGGTAACCTAGACATAACTTAAAATAGTTTGGCTATAAGGAGTTTCTGTGCTCTAAATGACATTGCATTGGCTACAAAGAATTTCGATGGAAATTGATACAAGGTACTAACATTTAACGTCTCTCTCTCTCTTTTTTTTTTTTTTTGCTGTAGATAGATAATTTGTTATTTTTTTTTAGTTATCGATCTTGGATTTTGTGTTCAAATGAATCCATGGTGTTAGAATTAACCACGCGATGTTTTTCCCTACTTGTAGCGCTCCTTGTGAGAATTTTATAATGCGTTGCAGCGAATAAAACTCCATTTTCTTCTAAAGTATACAATTTTTTAAAGCATGCGTATGAATATTTTGACTGTCTAAGAAGCTGAAATTATTCGCATTCAAGTTCCCTGAATAACTGATGGATGTAGTCTGTGACCAGTTTAATTATGTATTTAAAGTTATACCGTAAGTTTTCCTGTGACTATATAGTGACGTCAACCTCTGATATTAATACTCCTTTAGTTCCTTCAGTATTTATTAAAATTATAATTGCGTTCCCATCTTAGTTATCCACTTGTAAAATATATCATAATATTTATTCCCCTTTCAGTAACAGTCATCTGCATGCTGACTCACACAATCCACCTGCACAGAAGAGGACAATGAATATCAACTCTCAAAAGGCTAGCTCTATATCCAAAGCTCCACATTCTCAAAAGGAGAAGAAATACCTACATAACAGCACACTTCAGCTAACAGCTATGCAAATTATGATGTAAAAGGAAACATGAAACCCTTTTAAACACAGGAGAGAATTGAGCACTTCGCCAATAAAGGCCTAATTATCTATGTGAAAAAAGTCTCCAACACACTGGCTCGTAAACGCAATTATAAATCCAATAAATTAAATTTAAGGCTCCATAGAATATGCGAAAGACAAGACTCAAACAGAACACCTCGGTGGAATATACTGAATTTTTTCGTGTAGCCAAATTAACTCAAGTCAAACGGAAATAAAATTCATCACCCGATCAAGGTTACATATCGATGACTGCAGACACGATAATCATCTATCAGCCATATCAAGAAATTTCCGGAAAACACCCTTATCATTCACTCCGATAAGTTCAAACATTAGTCATGTAATAGGGATATTATAACATCCATCAACAAGAAAAGGCAAAATGGTTTACAAATTTACCATTATTTTGGCTTACCTATTTACTAGAAGCACGAAATCAGGGAAGCCGTGCCTGATTGTCTTCAAATGTCAAACCCCTCCAGGAGGAAAGAGTCTGTGAATGGCCAACATCATTAGACGATTAGGGAATATCCCACTCTCATCCAAAGACATTTAAAGACAAGAAAGCACAGACAGAGCCTCGTTAACCCTGAAGATGGCGATGGTGTATCAAAACAACTTTTGAGTTTATGAGTAACATCCAGTCTTGGCTAAAGCCCCGAAGACTACACCCTACTGGCAATGGCTGCGAAAGGGTGAGATCTAATATGCATTAAAATGTTTGGTTTACTGCAGAAGCTGATATAGCATAATATTTTGGACATAAGTTATTGCTGGTTTACGCTAATTTTCATAGAAAACCCTCTGTAACAGCATAATACAACAAAGATAAATACAAACCACGAGGACAACAAGCAATATCAGTTACTACATGCTTAGACAACACCGAGAATTCCGTGGAAGTAAGTTTCAAAATATGACAGCGCAGCTGAACTGATCAGGCTGACAACGAGACAGCTGAAACAAGAAATATAAACACAGAAGAGCAACAACTCAGGAGAATAAAACAAAACATAGATGAACCCATTGATGAAACTAAACAAATAATCAGGATACGTTCTCTAAATGATTCATGCAATGAGGAATTTTGATTTAATACAGTTTCTTGGACATACGCCATTGCAGTTTTGCACTGTTTTTATGGGAAAAATATCTAAGTACAATATAAGGAATAAAAATTAAACGTAAACACACCTAAACAAGCTTCAATCAAATTATGTCAAACAGATATTTACCATTTCGCGCCACGTCCGCGTGAAACGGTAACTGTCTCGCTTAAGATAGGCTTTATTTTGTTAAGATGGTAAATACTTTTCTTTGTGGTATTTATTTATGGCTACTTCATTTGGATTAGGTCTTTATGCTAAAGATTAAAGATCAATATTATAATTATTTTGCTCAATAAACAAGACAGTATGTTTCCATTTCTATTCTTTTATTTTTTGCTTAGCTATTTTCTTTTGCCTTCAGCAGGTTTTGATGTTTGGATTATATTAGGCCCTCTCTTGGCGAGCGTGTGCACGGTTGTCAGCCCTTGTCTTGAACGTAGAGGCCAGCCGTTGCTATCAAGATAAACCCAATGATGAACCTAAACAGGTATTATGGACAACGCAATGACGACAGCACAGACAAACAAACACATTCAAACTTAAATATCAGACAGCACAAGAATTCCGGGGAAGGAATTTAGTCATGAAAAAATAATAACATAGGAAAACACAGTGGACTAACAATGACGAGACAGTTTCAACATTAATAGTAAATGCAGACAGACAAATAACCTGGAAAACATATCAAATATAAGAACACAACGATGAAGATAAATATTATGGACAGCACAAAGAACACGACACCGACGAACACGGTTTCCAATGACAAAAGTTGTGACGCATCGGGAACTGGCATCTGTTTCCGTCATCAGGCACAAACAGACTGATGATGTCACAGGATCAGAATGTATGTATCAGGATGTCACACAACGACAGCACGTACACACATAGTAGGCTATCTATGAAGAGACAGTAGCGATGTTTCGAGACTTATCATGGAAAACCTCAATTATAAGTATCCCTTTCGGCACAGCCTACAGGCGTAGGTAGATTCCGAAGTACCTATTTCTTATGTAAATATTTTGGAAACTTCTATAAACTTCTGGAACATTTTAAGAATTTTATGTACATAACATATTTATGTTCTCCAATATTTCAAAACTATCGAATAATATTTTCTATTTTTCCATGCAGTGAAAACATTACGAATTTTTTTTTTTTATGTATCCAGCATTGATTATTTTAGAACACAGCTTTAATTAGCATATAACGAATTGCATATATATGCCAACTAAGGTAATTATTTATTTTTTGACCTTCAAACACTATTCTTCATCCCTTGTAGGTACTAATAATGTGGTCATATAAAAAGTTTATTTCCACCAAGGTTTAAGGTAATATTAAGATGGTTTAAAATAAATTCAAACGATTTTGTTACTAAGATACTTTTGAATTTTTTTTTAATTTTACCGATGTTATTACGGTAGTAATTCGTTTCATCAAAAATAGTTTCAGCCAAATTTTAGATAAAGTTTAATATTCATACAATATCTATTTTAAAAATGTCATGAATATTTTTTTTTACTTTCAAAACTCGTTATTTAAACCCCTCGTAGTAATGGTTGGGTCAACAAGAATTTACTTTAACAATAGTTTTAGTCAATATTCATACAGTTAAACAAAAATAATGTATTCGATAGTGTACCGGGTAGGGAAGTTCTATATATTTGCTAATTCCAGTCCCAAGTTTTTCAACACCTTGCAATAATGATTTGTATTATCAAGTATTGTTTCAGACAAATGTTTTAGAAAAAAATATGAGATTTTCAAACAATTTTAACGGATTTTATAGTGTGCTTACTAAGGGAGTTATGAATTTTTTGTATTCAACCCCTGTTTATTCCATCACTGGCAGTCATGGTAGGTCGTATAAAAATTTATTCAGAAGTTGTAGATAATAATTCAATGTTTTACAATAAATTAGAACGAATTTGATAGTGTACATGATACGGAAATTAAGATTTTTTTTAAATTCTACCTCTGTTTTTTTTTCAAACGCTGCAGCAATGGCTCATCTTATCAAAAATTGTTTCGGAGAAAAGTTTTAAAAAACTATAAGATTTACAAACAATTGGAACGGATTTGATAGTGTACATACTGAGGAAGTTATGATTTTTTTTATTTCTGTCCCTTATTTTTTAAACCCCTTGCAGCAATGGTTCGTCTAATCAAAAATTGTCTCAGATAAAAGTTTTAGATAAAAATTAAAAGATTTATATATAATTGGTACGAATTCAATGTTGTGCATACGAAGGGAGGTGTGGTTTTTTACTGTCCTTCAACCCTTGTTAATCTTATTAAAAACGTTTTCAGACAAAAGATTTCGGTATTACTCCTACGAGTTATAATATGTTCAAATAGATGTGATAATTTACGTATACAACGATTTTTTTGTTTTTCAAAAAAAAAAAACTTCCTCATTTCTACCCCTTTGGTCGGATATTGCCCATTACCGAACTAGACAGAGATTTTCCACTACTCGATTTTATGTATCAGTTTGGAAGTGATTTGTGAAGAATTGCGACAGTTACCATGTCCAAAAAATTGATATATATATATGTATATATATGTATATATATATAAACTTTTGAGTTGACGAGGGTTTTGATGTCTATGGGCCATGAAACAAAAACCATGTAAAAATTTTCCGAAAGTTGCACTATGGTAACTACTACAATAGGTAGTATTTCTTTGAACTCTACCTAAAATCTAGTGATATATAGTCCGGCCTCTTGCATCTTTCTGCATAAAAGAGGTAATTCTTTTTCCGCATGCCTGGTGCAATCATTTTCATTTCCCTAATTAACTTCTCACTTCATATCGTTAGTGAGTGTCCGAATATGGCCAGGCTGATATAGAGAATCCAACTGACTTAATAAGTGCACATTTCACATAAATCAGCTAAGAGCCCTGGTAAGCGAAATATGCTAGAACAACTGAAATACTAACTCAAGTAACTTATAAAAATTAACAACTAGAACTGTTTGAATGAAATTTTATTAGCTTGTAGACTGTTTTTTTGTGTGTTGCTTTTGTATAAAAATCGTGTGGTATATATTAAAGAGTGATGTTCAAGATGCTATAAATCCATACCTAACTCTACCAAAACTTAAAAAAAAAAAAAAAAAATGTTTACCTACATCCCTGTGCATGGGCCAATCACATTTAAGAATAAATAATTTTAGAATTTTAAAGCAGTTTTAACTGTTCGAAAGCTCAAGTTGATGGGTAGTTCTTTATATATATAATGTATATTATTAATAATCTTAAGTTCAATAGATTAATAAAATTAACTTTTGTGTGTTTGTATATTTTTTAACATGAGAGTTATTTTTTAATTTTTTTATTTTAACAGTTCGTATTGTTTAATACAATATCAAAAAAAAAGAGATATTTTATTAAAAATAAACCACTTTACAATAGATATAGAATTTGTGGAGTTATGCTTGACTGAATGTTTCAGTTTTTTTTCAGTTCTATGTAGCTTTCCATAGTCTTCTAAAACTTCCAATGTTTGCAAACTTACATAACGGTAAAATTTAAAAAAGCGTTTATCATCAACATAGATGTATTAAGGTATTTTAAATAATTTCACTTTACTAATTTATTGTTTCTGTTAATTCTTTTTTAATAAATTCATGATATAACTATCGTTATTTGTTTATAAATAATTTTTGCAAATTTAATAAGTATTTATTGAATAGTTTTTAGAAACTTCAGTGCCTATTTTTATGTCAACATAGCATAAACTAAGACCATGTAGTGGTGTTGTATATAGTTTTTAATTAATGGTTTGTGTGTGATCGTCCTCATTTAATACTTAATATTTCTAATTTCATTCATAAATCAATAAAACTGTATCGGTGTTGGAAACAGGAGTACCACGAGGAAACCCGCAAGCGAAAATTTAAGAGTCAGTCACTACCGAGAATCTAACCCGGCCTTGTCGGAAGTCAAGTGACCTGAAATATCAATCACCGAGAACCCCATGCCTAGTTTAATCAAGCATTAAGACAAAGGTATTTTGTATGACGCCTTTTGGTGTCTTTTTCTGGTTTTTGCTTTTTCACGACTCTCCGCGAACTTCATGCAATTTATATTGTTACGATCGCGCTTGGCTGCAGTGCTTGGCGTCGCCGCGCTCGTTCGGCCTGTCTGCGCGCCCCTTCCACCCGCATCCTCTCCCTGGTATCTCGTGTCATACTGTCTCGCAACATCCTGACCGTCGCAGCGCGCACCTGCCTCAGATCGGGTTACTTAAAAGAGGCCGCACTGCGGAATAAAATGACTCAGACGCCTTTATCGGCGTTCTTAGAGCAGCCACCGCGTCCTTCGAGGACTCACGATGCGTTTCTGGGCATTTCGACGGCGAAGTTCGCGCGATATCTCGGAGACATGCCCGATTGTTCTGGACGGGAACCCAAGGGCTATTTAAGGAGGTTGGGCCGACCTTCGAGTCAGTCAGAGAGGAGTTCAGTGGGGAGTTCTCCCGCAGCGGAGTTTCCGGGCGATAGTGCCGCGGGTGCGGCAGAGTGGCGAAGTCCTTGGACGAAGGTTCCAGGGCAGAGAGTCTGAGTGAGTGAGTGGAGTCGGGAGTTCTCCTGCAGCGGAGTTTCCGGGCGATAGTGCCGCGGGTGCGGCAGAGTGGCGAAGTCCTTGGACGAAGGTTCCAGGGCAGAGAGTGAGTGAGTTCAGTGGAGTCGGGAGTTTCCGGGCGATAGAGTCGCGGGCGCGGCAGAGTCCCGAGTGAAGTTGCGAGCGAGTCGTCGAGTGGGATCTCGGCGAAGGGTGTGACGGCGGCGGCGGAGTGCGGCGACGGAGTCCCGCGGCGGAGACCCACGAGGGGTGCTGCGGCGAGAGTTGCGCCAGAGGTGCGGCCCAGCGAGGTGTGTGGAACGAGTGACTGGGGAATTGACCTTTTTTACGTGTAATTAATTATTTGCCATCTTAGAAGATTAATTGTAAGTGACAAGTAGTGGTAATAAATAAAACTGTGTGTGTGAAATAAAATCTATTAATTGGGCTATCCTTTACGAACCCGCAGGGAAATCGTAACAATATTAATTGTTTACTAGTACATTTAGTAGTCATTGCTGTAATCATAATAGCGTGATGCGATAAACGTGACGTGAATAAAAAATATATTTTTTTCTACTCAATCACGTTCGACACAACATCAGCGAAACTAAATCGGTGGATGCGACAGACTTCCCAACGCAGTACGTTTTCCTATCTCCGGCGCGCGATGATTCTGAAATGTACCTTAAGATTTTGTTTTTGATTAAACTGGTGTTTTTAAAAGTTTTTTTTTAATAAATTGGTTCATGGAATATTTTTAATACGTCCACGAAGAATGATCCTCGAAATAAAAAATTATTTTGAGACATGATTTTTTTTTCTCAAACAAGTTAAATAAAATCAACTCGTAAGGACTGATGTCCGTCGTTTACTATTTAGCGTGGAACGTAGTGACAAGAGGTTTTTTTTTAGGTACATCTATGGCTATTTGAGATTGTCTCGAATGTTCTAATATTTTGCTACTGGATCGCTTCCGTCGCGCTATCACCACTCAAGCATGAAGAAGCAGTACGGGAGAGCGTGTCTAAGGTCAAGCGAGAAGTATTTTTTGGACGAGTTGCGGGCCTGGCAAGGCAGTCACAGCACCGGGGCCCATCCCGAGCAAACAAAAGACTCCCCCCCCCCCCCCCCCCCCCACCAAGTCCTGACCAACCGCAGGACACGTCGCGTGAGGTTGGCTCGCCCGCCCGAGACAACAGTGGCGGCTTCGGGGACGTTGCGCGTCCTACCTCATTTTCCAAGACACAACGGACAGCGAAAATAGCCCCCTATCGAACCTTCCCGCGTCCTCGACTCCCGGGATACAGTAAACCACAAAATACGGTGCGGTCCGAGACATAACGCTGCCTCCCCCCTCTCCCACCACCTACCCTTTTTTTTTTTAAACAGAGCACAATGACTGTTGTTCCGTCCAACTCTCCGAGCCTCCAGAAAACCTTTCAATTACGGTCTGCGATCACTCACGCCATGCTTCGGAATATGATACTGCCTTAAGTTTTTTTTTTTCCCCTCTCCGTCATTATTTATGTAAAATACAACCTTCATGGCTTTAATGTGCTCCTCCGTGGATTCTTCTCAGATTTGGACTCTTTTCTCCCCTCCTTCCCTTACTCACCGTTTTTCTCAATCGTTCGACGAGTCGCCCCAATTACGTATTTCTCCTTCTCTGGAAGAGACGCTCTGGTTCAAAGCCAGCTGGTAACTTTTTTTTTTTCAGTGTCTCAGAAGAGTTGAAAGGGGGTAGATCGGAGCATACAATAGGAGAGTGTTTTTTTTTTCGGATCCATCCTGACGAACAGTCAGAACGAACTCGCACGCCACCTCCAAAAGTGAGGGGGGGTTTTGTAACTATAATGGATCGCCTTTACCCTGATGATGATTGACACTTCGGGCGAACAATGAGCGGCCAAAGCCAAGGTCACGGAGAACAAGAGCTAGAGACCGCGCAAGGGAGGTGCGTCTCACAACACACCACTCTACTTGCGTGCGCTAATCAACCGAGAGTTCCTCAAAATCGGCACTCCAGGTTCGGAAAAGGGGGAGGGGGTGGGCTAATGGGCTCCCTCTGTCCACAATTTAGTCGTTCGTGGAAAATTTGACAATACGATTGGCCCCACCCTCCAAATCTCCTCACCCCTCTTCCACTCCAAAGGTTCCGCAGTTACTCAAACTTGTATGCTAACGACGATAAGTGGTTGCTGATGACTTGGCAGGCCGTTTGCGGTTTGGAATCGAACGAAATGCACGGATTTGGTTGTATTGGTTCCGCCCAAGGGAACAGCTGGGACCCAGCACGCGAAACCTCAGTCATTCACAGCCACAATAGTGCAAAATTACCCAAAACTGTTGGAACAGAGTAGTTGGTTTTTATTTCCACGTTCTGAATCCATTCTCATCGCTAATTTAAAATTATTTTATGTAAATATGTGTGTCTTCGCACATCCGCATCCTTGTTCCATATTTTACCTCAAAAGAATAATATAGAAGTAATTTCATATCATTTTATAAATATCAAAAGGAATAGCCCAATGTTCCTACGGGGAAGTCTATAAATATATTTTAATTTTCTAAAGAACAATATGAACTAACAACACTGAACAAACGGAACTCGTTGAGCTTATGCAACTAAACGTCATAGACCTTATTTCAACAATAAATTTATTTTAACTTCAGGAGATTTGCAATCTTGAAAGTCCGCACATTTGGATTTAAATTCAGAGTATGTTTCATATTTCAAGTATGGTTTTACTAAGGTAAGCTCCTCTAAACAACAAAACTCCCACAGCCATTTAAAATTAAATACATCGAGGAGACATATATAGGTGTTGGGGAACGTTATAGTTAGGAAGTTAAATTATATAATAAAGTAATATTTTAACGAATCTAGTTATTTTACCTGTGTACATATTTATTATTTTAATAAGGTTAAAGAAATTATATTAAAATTGAATATGTTGTATATTTGAAATGATATCTTAATTTTGACTGAGGTAAAGCTATAATTAAAGGCACAAACGTATCGTATTTTGAAAAGGAAAAGTCATTTCCCTACGTACAGCAAATATAAAATACTTTATTCAAACTTTATGAATAAATAAATAATTTATTTTCAGACATATTTTAATTAAGATTGTAAGCAATTTAGACTAAAAAAAATTAGTTCATTTTTTGTGTTTCTGTACTAATACGTACTATGCAATTTTATAAAAGTAAAAACCGAGCGAGATTGCATGGTTGTTAGAAATTGACTTGAATTCGTTAGGACCTTGGCAGAAATCTAGGGTCTGAAAACATGGTTTCAGTCTTCCGTGCTTTTTATGAGATTACGCTGGGCGAATGCTGGGGTTTTTCCCTTACGCCAATCCATTTCCAAATCCTTTCCCACTTCCCTGTAAGGACCCCGCCTATACCCGCACATAACGTGCCACACAAGGAACCACGTGATTAAAAAACTGCTCAACATACCCGAATGGCGTCTGTCTACGAGAAGTATTTAAGAATGTGCTGAGGAAGTATTTTTAAAGAGAGAAAGAAAGAAAGAGAGAATGGATAAAAGCATATATTCAGAGTACATGTTAGACATTCTTTAAATCACTAAAAAAACACTTGCAATACACCCTTATTTTCCTTTCTCCGCCATCCAATATTGCGGATACAGCACCAATATCACAGTTGTACTATGCACGACGAGAAGACTGCGCGCTTAGAGGAGACACCGCGATAGAAGCACCAGCGAGCGTCGACCTTATCATTCCGCCTCACCAACACAAATACACTTCCAACTGGGGTGGGAGCCTTAATCTCACACACCGTGTACTTTATTACATTGTCTTTTTATTACTATTGCTTAAGGGCTTTTACTGAAAAATTCATTACCATAGCTCTTTTCTATTTTACGTTTCTTCTGAAATTTTGGAAGCAGGTTTGTACGTAGTATAATGCAATAGCTGTAAAAAAAAAAGGTCACGTAATTATTCATATTTAAGATCACTTGCTTGACGTTTTATACCTCAAAAATAACGTTTATTTATTATATTGAGAAAAACGTCCTGACATAACGTAATTCACAAGAGAGATATCGTGATGAATTAACAGTAGAATCCCATAACAGTATTGACAAGAAAGTGAAGTAACCAACACCGAGCGAAAAACTAGAGTCTTACCTATGATTATGAATGTATCCATTTCTATATATATTCTTAAACCAATGTTAGTATCTCACTTTCTTCCCTTTCCTTCTTTCCACCACGGGGCCATGGGGATTGAGTAATGCCGATTTTCGTAGCACAGTTAGATGCCCGCTGGCTTTCGCTGGGAGAGGTTCTGAGTTTGAGTCCCGTATAAGGCATGGGTACGTGTGGCGATTTTAGTTTATGTTGTAGGCGCTCCTTCATCTGCCATTGTTCAGGTTAGCGGCAAAAAGTGAGGTCTTTAATAACCAAATTTAATTAATTATAACATACTAACCAAAAATCCAATTCAGAATAATTAATGATGACTAAAAATACAAATCTTTATCTGTGCAGCATGAAGTAAACTTAGTTTGCTCTGTTATTAAACGTCATTGTATTTCTTACTAGGCTATCATTTTTAAGGTATGAGTTTGGGTGGGAATTGGTGCGAGTGTGAAATGATATAACTGCCACAAGTGCATAGATAATCTTTTTGTGTTGGATGAGGAGAGGGGGAAAAGAACATTTCTCCCAACCGCCTCGATGTTAAGACTTCCCTTCTCCACGCCAACTACGCTATAATACGGCTTGCAGGTTGAGATCTGTGTGGCATTTTTTAATATGCTGTACAACAGGGAAGTGCATACTAATGCAACTCGGTTTTGGAAATAAATTTTGAAAACACATGTTTGAAACAATACCTTGAAAAAAAATATTTAAATTATACCCTCATGCTGTCTTAAGAGATAAATATGTCAAGTTAAATTTATATTTATAGTTGTTCAGTTTTCAAATCATCCAGAAATCAAGCTGTACATCAAAGCTACAAAATAATTATGAAGCCAAGAATAGCGTAATTAGTGCAAAAAATAAAATAGCATGTATGTGTTTTAGTTCTACCTTTGAAAAGAATGCCGAAAAGTTTGTTTGTACAGACACGTATTTCCTTATTCTCGAAGAATACAAACAAAGTGGGAATTTCAACAGTCCTCTTTGTACGTAAGAAGATGGGTGGGGAAAATGTCGTTTATTGTGTATGCAAGATAAACATTAAATAAAGTATAATAATTTTTTTTTTAAAAAGTAATCGAACATATTTACGTCTGTGTTCAAGTTAAAGTTTTGTGTTACGGTGGGTTGAGTTCATCATAACAAAATTAATGGAAACAGTTCGTTTAAGGTACTATGTACACTTCTTAAAACAAAACTTTGTTGCATCTATTACTGAATATATCTAAAATTACTATCAAAGACGTTTATCATTTCAAGACTAGATTAATTATTTAAATTCCGTGTAGCAGTGAAAACCTGATATATATATATATATATATATATATATATATATATATATATATTAAAATTTAAGAAGTGTTTTCTTATTTTTGTCAAATAAAATGAAGAATAATTTTCGTAAATGTACCCAAATTTCTAGGTTATGCTGCAACATTCCTGCCAGTAAATCGTCAATCCTTGCACTGTTAAATATTTTCACCTTCAAATGACGAAAAGCGCTGGTTACAAATTATCCACGGATCTTCGTAAATTTATGGCCACCTCCATAAATTGACGGACACTGGGTTAACTTACTTTGGACATCTATCCAAAAGAATATTCTTGGTGTTTTAACAAATAATAAAAAAAAACTGGTAAGTCTACAGCAAGAACACTCCTCTTTTGTCGACCTATGTTTAGAACGAAGCATCAACTCGGAAGTCTAAAAATGGCGTAGTTTCTACGAAGATTCAATTATTTGACATCACCAAGAACTATTCGTTTATTTGAGTTAAATTCTTCGTTAACAAATTGGTTGTCTGTAAAGTCGGTTTACGGACGATAGTTTAACGTGACGTCATAACAAAACATTGATGAAATGATTGCATACTTGATGAATAAAATTGAACCAATTTTATTTTAATAATAAAAGAATAAATACTTGAAATTATACTAGTAATCAGATTTTTAAAATGCAAGATTAATTAACCTTTATTGCCGAAATTGTTGTTGTAATAAGCAATGAAAATCACATTAACTTTTCACTTCACTTTATAAACAGTCGACGAAACAGTTCACGTGTAGACGACTTGTAATTGATTTTAAAAACTGGCGTTTAGCTATAAAGTTTAAATATAATTATGAACAGGTTTTCATATAAATAAACTGTAATCAAATATATATCATCACCTTAACTTATATGAATCACCATAACTTCTTAGTCAATCGTAACATAACATATTATTACTGCACTCGCCGACAGCGTAACGGAACACAGCGTTACGGAACAATGAGCGTAACGTGACACTTTTTCGTGCGTGCAGCCGGCGTTCATCGATTTATTAGACGTTGTCACGTCAAAATCCGTAAATTTACTGAAAATTCTAACAGTGTAGTGGGGGATCTATTTCAGGAGTCCACTCCGCCAAATTTATCACACTCCAATCAATACCTCCGCGGGACCAGTATCTACTCTGTTTACGAGGCTCTACTGGTTTAGCTTGGGCTATTAAGCAATAGGGAAATGGATAGTACACCACGTTCCATCGCGACTTTGGGATGTTTGAGGCGGGGCTACAGTGAGAGGGTGATATAACCCGTTCCAGCAGCATTGCCACTCGTTCCATTTTAGACCATTCCGCTGACCGTATTCGTCAGTTTCGTACATTTTAGCGGAATTGATGTCTGAAAATCATCCCCTCCTCCCCTTCCTATTAAAGTTTGTGGATTCATTTGCAGGAATGTTGCAACACAAGCTAGAAAAGTTGGGCAGGTCTTTTAAAATTATTCTTGATTTTTATCTGATAATATCTATCAGGTGTTAACTGTTTGTTCGGGACTAAAATAATTTCTCTAGTCTTCAAATGACCGATACTTTGGTCGTACTTTTTAGATACAGTCAGCAAACGATGCAACAAAATTTTTGTTTTAAGAATTGTACCCAGTGTAAGCGAACGGTTTCCATTAATTTTGTTATGTCAAACTTAGCCTAATTTGTGACAAAACTGAAACGTTTTGACTAACAGGAACCTCCATCCTTAGAGTATCACAATCACTTATACAAGCGTATCACATCATTGGGACTCCTCAGACAATACAGAGATACTTTGGCGGAGGAGGGAACGGGGAGCAACATGAAAAAAATCACGGGGTCATCGTCCCTTGAAGTATTCACGCACTCCACGAAGAAGTCAAAAACAAATTCAAAAAGTACCTCGCCAAGGTACCGAGAATCTGCCACGGACCAGGTACTTGAAGTTTTTTTTCCTTTGCACCCGGCTGTGAATTGGCAGTCGTGTACTGCTGGGAGCATCAGCGCCATCGTGACCAAAAACGGCTGTTGATGGCAACGCCCGAGTGTGATGTTCGTAAACTCCTTTGTCAAAAAGTGCAAAAATGCAAGTGTATGTACTACTATAACCAACATACTATCGATCGCTCATCTGCCATCGAGTGCTCCACTCTTGATAGTTGCACTTTTCGTTGCCATCTGCACGTTAAACTTCCGTTACGTTCTAGTAACGTAAACGTCTGTAAAGAAGTATCACTTCAAAATGCGTGTTATCACTTAAGCTAAATAACTTCAGATTTGTAAAACACAAATGAAATAAAATTTAATGTTTTGTATTATTTTAAAATGCAAACTTAAAATATATTCATTATTTTGCAGTAAAATGTAGCAGGACTTACTTTAGGACCTGGAAGACTAACAGCAGCCACTAGCAGGAAAATATGTTTCTTAACGTTATTGCGTTCTGATTGGCCTGTTGCCATCTTGAAATGGGCTCATTCCGAATGTTTTACAAAAATATTATCTTGAAGTTTTTTATTGTATTATGAATTGAAATAAATTATATCGTAAATGCAAAGCAAAATTACAAATAACAACAAAGGCAACTACCACCTATTAGTCGGATGGCTTAGAAACTACAACCAAAGACATCGCATGTCCGATCACTACAGTTTTCGTATTAATGGACACTCGAATAAAGTGACCAATTAAATTTTTCCATCGACTAAATATTTAACAAATTCACAGCCAACACCACCCTTGGCTATTGAGCCATTAGACGAGGCGCTGACCATTATGTTCGGAATATATTGGCGTAGTCTTGTCTATCTTCACTGTTAGAAATGTTGTCAATTTGCAGACTTTTCAACGAAGAATTTATATCTAATAAACAAAGAGTTCTCTATAATTTCTAAGGACTGATATTCGTAGAAACTACGCCATATTTCGACTTCCGAGTTTTATGTTTCGTTTAAAAAAAAAGAGGTAAACACACACTTGAACAAAGGAAGAATATTCTTTCTGTAGACTTAACCAGTTTTTTCAAATGTTTTGTTGATATACCCCGAAAATTCTTTTTGGATTTATGTTCAAAGTATGTGAACTCATTGTCCGTAAACTCACGAATATGGATAATGTGTAACCAGCATTCTTCATAAATTGAAGGTGAAAATTTTTAACAGGGTTGCCAGCTAGCGTTCTTTGAGGTGAACCTTTTACTGGTGTCGTGTATGACGCAGGCGATCACCTCCCCCGCTTAAACCGAAAGTTAAGGCTGGTGCCACACTATGCATTTCCACCGCTGCGGCTAAGAATTCCGTGGCGTATTTTTGGCTGAATATTCTTTCGATTGCTTTTTTCATAGTGCAAAATTCAGGTATCTCAAGAGTGCACTAATAAAATTTATGAAAATCTAACAAACAATCAACTGATCTAGAATAAATCACAGATTAGAAGCTGGCATAGCGTAACACTGGCATAAAATTAGATGTGCCGAATGTACCCAGATGGTCTGTGCTATGGCTTAGGAAGTGTACCGAAGAATAAGGAAACAGCTACACGATGTTGATGTGTGAACATGGAAGCTATTAACGACAAGAGTTGGCGAAAGGTGATATTACGAATCCATTAATCCTATTTGAATCAGTCCTTTTGCATCAGAGGGAATAGATTATGATCGGAGGACCAATTTTCAGTTTAAATACCATAACTAATATTTATCGAATAGTTAAGTATTGAAATTCCGCATTCGTAGGGCCGAGCTCACTCGTTAAAATATTTTCAAAGGCATACGGGAATTTCGCGCATTCATTTAGTCGCACGTTAGAATGCACACCTTCACACCCTCGCCCTGTGTTCATGATTGGACCGCTGTTGTGTGGACACGCCCCTCTACGACCGTGAGCCAACGATGCCCGGCTAGGAGAGAAGTAAGCGAATCAGGTAGTGGCCATTAACAAGAATAAAAACGTTCTCGCTTAGAAATCAAACAAAGGGGAAAGCAAGGATGGGTTGAGCACACCAATGATTTTAAATTCTACTCTGAAGCCAGATGAATCCACGAAATCACCAGGTCTCTAACCATATCATAGTGTCTATAGACAGTATTATTAAAAATTTAGTCTTCCCCGAAAACTCTAATAACTTCACAGGGGAACTATTTGTAGCAAGCAGTCGCTATTAACTTTGGTGCGTTTTTCTCTAAGTTAAATACTGAGCTTAAACGAAGCCAAATCGTAATTCCCTTAAGATTTTTGAAGCTTTGATGACGTTTAAGGGTTTCTATTTATCTCCCTTAACAACTCGCTAATTTCTATCGTTCTGAATACAAGCTAACTTGTTACTCTCTTGTAGAAATATTTTCGCTATATTGGTTTCCGTGTATCAAAAGGTATTTTTCTTGGGCGATGTTGGTAGCTTGCTCTCAGCATCATAACGAGCACATGTTATAGCTTATGAAATATTGTATTTTCATCCATGTTTCAAGTTTAATTCATAATGTAGTAATAAAGTTGATATGTCGATATATTTTTATTAGTTCAATGAATGTTTTTAACTGTATTAATAACATTAAAACAGAAATCATATTTCAGTCACAATATGAACCGAGAGTCTAAAATCAGGTCGTTGACAGTTTGAATTGACCGTTTGTGTGTATGTATATATATATATATATATATATATATATATATATATATATATATATATATGTGTGTGTGTGTGTGTGTGTGTGTGTGTGTGTTTTATCGTTGACCTCTTCAGTTTTAGAACATCTTTAATAAATCTCTAATATATATATACGTTCACGAAACTATGGAAACATAAATTTTGCAGAGTTTTGGAAAAGCTAATTTTGTTATTACTGTGGACAGTATTCTTACTTTAAGTAAAATATGTTTTTCACAAATGGCTACATATAAATGGTTAATTAAAAAGGTTTACCACTCGATTACATGCTGCCAGTTCATGCCAGGGTTGAAATATAAACTAACCTTTAGAAGTTTTTGTACTCTTTTAAAAAAATCACTTATTGAATTGATGAAATTATTTTTTAATAGATCTTAGTATTATGAATTCCAAGTAAATCATCTACGTATCCGTATGCAACATTGTCTTATGTACAGATTATCGTGTTGACCAGTTCTGTAACTTAAATAATAAATAAAACTTCAACACGTTTAACAATATATTTTTAAAAATATTTCTTTAAAAAATTAAACTCCATTTAATTTTTCGCATATTTTTCAAACTGATATTTCATAGATGAAGTAATACATTTCTAGACACACATTTATGATATGAGTTCCGGCTGGTAAAAAAAAAAAGGAAAAATTTTTAAAAAGGTTCTGTTGAGTATATAATGATATGATATCCCTTTTTTGAAGTTTGAAGAAAGGTATAACTAATTTTGTAACTCTCTGTACAAGCTAACGGCGAATCAGTGTCACAGCATAAAAGCTGTAGGTTTTGTGTAACCGTTATGAGAGACGTTTTCTTGTGAGATTAATATTCCACGCCTACAACTCAACAGGTTGTTTCATCTTTCTTCTAGAATGTGAAAGCGACAATACACAGTTTGTGGGCAGGTTCCGAGGGGCAAAGTAGAACGCTCATCACTTACGGACGAAAAAACTTCTATTTTATCTCGTTGACTAACGTTCACTTTTGGAAACGGAAAATCCATTTTGAGTCAACGCCGCGACACGCGCATCTCTCCCCAACAAATACCTCGACGCATCGCGCCTACAAACGATGCTGGTTTGGTCAGCAAGGTTTTCATCAACAGCCAACGCCACGGCGTAGGAATCCACGGTGTGACCATACGAGGATGATTGCGCGGTGGTTCGCCATTACCTTCCGCAGTAAAAGCTTCAGATTATAAACTGCGCAAGGAACGTAACAACGCAAGTACGTAACACGCAAATAACGCAACGCAAAAAAAAAAATTTATAAACCACGAATTTCGCAAGATATCAACAACCCCAAAACTTGAAATCGTAAAACAGTTAAAAACAAAATTATTCCACGGACTTATTTTGAAAATTGATGTTTACCATTGAAACTTGTAAAACTATCAATATTTTATTTAAAAGCGTTATTTTCGTTCACTGCGCGAATGTTTAACTCGTGAAAACTTATTGCATGTAGTAAAAAAAATTATCGTATACTTATATACTCATAGCGTTTGTCTCTTTAAAACTTTTTGGACCCGTTTAGCGATCGAAACAGCATTCACGAAATTATAAGAATCTATATTACCTTTTACTTAATATATTAATACATTAATATTTTTTAGTTACGATAACCTAGACGTGCGTGAATGTGCCCTACCGGAAGAATAGAAATTGAAGATAAGATCTATATTTTTTGCGAATATTTTAACGCTTTAACAAGGTTTTGATGTGTTATTTATGTATCTTACTTAACCTAACCTTCCTTTAACTCAACACAATGGCAATCTCACGCTGCCCTAACGAAACTGTGTTTCCACACCCGGAACAAGAGGGAGAAGACGTCGACCCGCCTGATGTTTAACAAAAAAAGGAGAAGCGCTGTGGTCACTTCGGGAGCCAACCCCCCCCCCCCCCCCCTACACCGCGCACTTTCCGCTCCTCGGCAGGAGAAGGGGCAGTCGAAGAAGACGTCTTGTTTGGACAGCAAAGACGCCGCGAGCCACTCCGTGCGCACACTCTCTGCGCCGATACCGGAACTTGCCGCGCGCCGAGTGTTGTTGGCAATGGCGCGCGTGGAAGGTAGGAGGGACGTGTTACATGTCTGCCCCCTCCCCCATCACTAAATCACCGAAATCGAAATCCTAAACAGTCTAACATTCCCGCCACCAAAAAAAAAAAAATTAATTAATTGAAAGCGTGGCTCGTTCCTTTGTCATAGGTTTATTTCCATCGAGTGATCGATGGTTGAGTATATTCAAGTCTTTTTTTAACCATTAAATTGGAGTGTTTAACAATCAAAATTCTCCTGGTATTTAAATCGATAATTTTTATTGGGCAAGTCTCCACCTACGCTAAGTTAATTGTATCTTAGTAAAAATTGTTTGCAAAACAAGTTTACTCAAAATAAGATATTTCAACTCCCACCATTGTGTGTATTAAATGTTAAGGGGGAAAATGCTTGAAAGGAACTATTTTGCTGGTTTTAAGTCCAAATTTCTTCCGAGGAAGACCTCCGGTTTTTAATATTTGTGGGATTCGAGTTCCTCGGTGGTAAAAATTAATTACGTGTGGTAGATAACTTTATTTGAAGTTCTATCTCGTCGTTCCTTGTCTGGCCGCGGAAGCGCGCCGCCGACGAGGGACGCTGGAACCAGCGGTCCCCTCGACGCCTGTACCGTCGCGGGCAGAATGAAAGTGGAACCCTGCTAGAATGCTCTCCTCTTGCACAGTGCCACGAACAGTGACGTCAGTTTTCCGGGAAGTTACCTGAAAATGTTTCTGCTCAGCACAAACATTTTCTTAAATTTACTTACACTTTGATTGAAACAAACAAATAAACATCATCTGTTCCATACAAACATAACCAAATAACAAAAAATTACTTACAAATGTGAGCGAGTATTTCAGATGTGTAACATCTAACCTCGGTAACGAGCAAATTCGTGTTTTTTTCCATATTGCGAATACACCTATAATACGAAACTTGGACACCGAAATTAACACAGAATTCTTTTCAAAAATGCCAAGCGTGATGAATATATGCCATTTGTGTTTACAACTACATTTATGAACACGAATCGAGCGTAGTTTCTGCACCCACCTCTAGATTTCGCTGCTGCAGCACCTACGTAAACTATCGAATCATTCCATTTGAAAAGCGAACTTTTAAACTATATAATAAAACCTTTCCGATAAAAATAAAAATACTTTGTAAATATACTAAACCCCAGCTTTGGAATTTTATTAAAATTCTGCCCATCATGGTAAAATTAAATAAAAATTTAATACTATAAAGTTTCTCTTTGGTTTTGTGAATTTTGGTTTACTCCATCCTCCACAGATGGCAGCGCCGTGGTTACACATTTCCGTCCCATGCGACTTCCATTTCACTCTTAAAAATTACCTCTACCAAATGCCGTATACGGAGAGCAAATATGTTACACTTCAAAAAATATGATCCACTACGTGGTCAAAAAATGTACTGTAGACATTCTGGCATACTCCACAGTTCTATACCTACTTTTGAACATCAAATATTTCAAACTGTGTTTAATTAAAATGGCAACTTGTAAAATTTTACAGTGGTAGGCAGACTACAGTATAGAAAGATTTTATTATAATCTTCATATATCAACTACTTTAAATTACGAATATCTATGTCGGGATTCGGAAAAAAAAAATTTCGGGGAAATAAATGTGGTTATGTTTATTCATCCAGGAAATTTTTCGAATAAAAAGGTTTCTACTCAAACCTCCTTTAACGATTAGCGAATCCATTCAGCAGCAATACATACTTAAGAAGCACACACATGTATATGTGCTTCACGTTGATGATTGGACTACACACTTCAGGATCCTGACACGCCATTGACGACGCTGAGCCAGTTACGAACGAGGAGAGGAAGTTGTTGCCCAGTCAGAAAAGTACGTGACATTCTTATGGACCAATGAGCAATATAAGAAGGCTTGTTTGTCAGTAGCGTGGGTTGAGATAAATCCGTGAAGAAAAAAAATAGGCTCTACCCTTACATCTCACAAGGTTTCGTGCTTAGTTCAGACCAAACGTCTTGCGAGCCGAGCTCCGAAGTTAGTTGGATTTTTTTTTTTTTTTTTTAGCTCGGAACGGCCCGGTCGAGCCAGATAGTAGGCGGAGCCCTACGCAACCATATATGCCAAACTAGGCACGGCCCGGTTGCACGATAACTTTTTTGACCTCATCAATCATCGTAACGAGGCTGGAGAACGCATCTCATGATTCGGTCGCCAATCACCACATGGCCACGCGTATTTTTGACAGCTATGGCACTCTAAGAAGAATGTCGCGCTTAAGGAGATTTCTTTAACCTCCTTCCCTTCCTCTACTTCCCCTTCCGTGTTGACAGCTCGTCAGACGTTTGGTCCACACTATACATTTTTATACAAATTAAATGTAACGTTACATTGCATCTTTGTAACGTTTCTGCAACATAACCGAAACTTGTCTGAAACGCCTGTGTTGTGTAGGCATTCCATACAAAAGTTTGAGTTTACTGTTAAGTAGCACAGAAGCTTTTCGAACAAAGTAATTTATATTTGGCTGCGTTGAACACACACAGTTTGTATTTCTCAGTATTTTTCATTACGATTTCTGGGGTACATTTTTATATAGATACTGCCTTACAAAACATTTTAACTAATATTAAAAAAATTGTTCCGTCAGCACAATTAAGGTTTTGTAACTAACCGTTTACTAATAAAGTTATGTTTAATATTTTAATGTTAAATTTATTTTACAGCTCTTAACCTATGAAGTAGCAAAGTACTTCATTAATCAACAATATTATTCTAGTGCAATTTTTTTTAATATAACTGAACGAGTTCTATGTATTATATAATACACATTAACTACTCTGTCATTACAAAAGGAGCAGCACTGAAAAATCAGTAAACTGAAAAATTATCTTAAACGTCAATTTATGATTTGCGGTGAAAGAAAGCTTAAATAAATGTTTTACTTGTGTTAAGATCATAGTATAATAGGTCTGCAAGCCACTACTCTATCACAGAAACGTGTTTGTAAAATTACAAATATTGACGCGAATTTGCAATTTTTATTCTAATTTTTTATCTTACAAAATGGTTTAGTTGTGAAAGAAATATATATTCGGCCGAAATGAACCCAAACCATTCTAAACGCAAAAGATTTCGCTATGATGAGACATTAAGCTCACAAACAAACGCTAGTAGTTAAGTCTGGAGTGACAACTTACTATTGGTGTAAATTCTTAAGCCTAGTACACACTAGTAGACATGTTGCGCGATTTTGGTCTCTGAGACATGTCTAGAGTTGTCTATGTAGACATGTCTATAGACCAATCGCCGTCTACGAGTCTGTTGCGAGACAAAAAATGGCAGGTCTAAGGTCTCCCGATTGGAATGGTAGACCATAGACTGAATACGACTGATTGAAAAGTTTTTGTATCAAGTATAACAAATTTTTTGGTTCAACTAGTGTACTAAGAGCATTCTGTAGTCTATAAATAGGTTCAAAAAAGAGCATAAGTATCGTAAAACTGGATAATGGCCTCGCAGACCACTGGTACCATTTGCGATATTGCCAGTAGTATACAAATGTTCCTCCGAGATCTGGCGCCGGCGTGTGGTGCCGGTGCCGGGGTCCGCCATATTGGATTGTGTCGTCACGGCGGCCATCTTAGATGAATGTGACCTTGACCCTTGACCTTGACCCCGACGGCCATTTTGGATCCGCCATCTTGGATCCGCCATTTTGGATGACGTCATTGTGTTCTAGAAAATTCCGGCGATGTGTTATCCGCCATTTTGAATTATGACGTCACCGTTGCAATTCCCGTTATGGCCGCCATCTTTAACTTTTTTATTTATTATCCGATTTTCATGAAATTTTTTTTAAAATTTATAAAAAAAATTAAATGATAAAATTTAAATGAAAAATAATTAAAAAAATTTACGACACGGAGTTCGGAGTCCTCGGTTCGAAACCGACGAGTGCAAAAAAATATAAATAGCGACCGATCCTTCCCCCGTGGTGGCTGCTGGCAGACTGACTCCCACCACTTTTTTTCAAAGCATATATAACATCATCTAGTATGACGTCATGACCGCCATCTTGTCTTCGATGCTGGAAGCCATCATCATTGTATCGTCGGCTAGAGTGCACCGATGCCATGTTAGTATAATTTTCTGGTCACCATACCCTTGTCCTCAACTGTAGGCATTGAACTTTGACTGTGACCTTGAACTTTGACCTTGACCTTGAACGTTGACCTTGACCTTGAAATTTGTCCTTGAACTTTGACCTTGACCTTGCAATTTGACCTTGACCTTGAAATTTGACTTTGTCCTTGTCGACCATCATGGATCCGACATTTTATGTTCAGTACATGCTACCAGGAGCTACCACCTGCTGGAGTATGCCATCTTGTGTGTGTGTACTTGTATTATAGAGTACATTTCCATCTGGATAATTTTATTCTAACCTGCTACAGTGCAGTAATCATTTATTATTGCTGTGACACCCGCCATCTTGTTATTTGGTCGCCATCTTGAAAATCCGTAATTATTTAGCTAGAAATTCGGGAAAAGTTCCAAAATTCATTAAATAAATCACTCATTAATTTACATATTGATTCGATCGATTCCCATCCTCGGTTCGATACCCAATCGATGCAATAATGTTTAATTTTATGAAAAAATAATAATTTCAATAAACCATGTTCAACATTCGTAAAGAGACTCTAAATCCTCTACGACCATCATCCTATCAGACATCAAGACCACCATATTGGAAATTCGTAATTGTAATGCTAGAAATTCGGGAAAAATTCCAAAATTCATTAAATAAATTTGTAATCGATATACTGATTGATTAGGTCGACTAAGGTCCTTGGTTAGATCCCTGGCCGATACAAAAAAATTAAATATAACATCAATTTAACATAATAGTAACAGGTTCGAGGAATTAAACACTGCAAGTTCTTTTACAAACATAATATTTATTACATAATCTCTATTCTACTACAGGATCACTTACGAAAGCTAGCAAATTTATAATCAATCATTTAGTTCCGCATCGGTGTGAAATGACTAATTCTTAGCTCCAATCGGTTTGTACTAGACAGAGTCCAACCAGAACCTTTACTGACATAGTTCTCCTCTTCTTGACACAGTTTCCGGACACCGTGTTTAACAGTTTGCTTCAAATCGTTAGAAATGTAAATTAATGCAGCCGATGTCTTGAATGCATACTTTTTCACTTTGTCATCGAACGGATATGGCTTTCCATATAGACAGACCAACCACAAGTTATATTTTAATGGACCGTTTGTTGCTACGTCATCAGTAAGCTGATTGATTATGTCCTCTCTTATATCATGAAGAAAATTACAAATGTATTTCGACTCACCTAACGTATTTAAATAATAGTAGTCCTTCAATGTTCCACGAAATGCAGACTGCGCCAAGTAGAAGCCATTATCGTACACTTGTAATGCTCCGAACACAGTCTTAGGTTTATTTTCCTGTTCAGACGTCATACCAATCGGTTGCTGCACATCGGTTTTCTTGCTTGTACGCTCACGAGCCTTCAACCTAAACCGAGGAGTCGAAATTTCTGCAGGTAGTTCAGCAGTAGGCACACGGACTTCACCTTTACAGTTTTTCGCATGTCGTCGCAAATTATCAATTCGAGTAAACCATTCATGACACTCATCACAGCGAAACTTCATGCGAGATGGATTCTTCTTGCATTTGCTCCTCTCATGTCTTCGTGCATCATGAGCAAATGCGAACGTCATATCACAGTAGCTGCAAGGATACCGGGGTGATGAAGACGAACCTTTCAGACCCGATCCAGATACTGACGTTGCCGCAGTTGCACCATCTCCAGGCATACTCTTATGAACATCAATGCATCGTTGTTGTATAGAAACCTTTACTTTCTGCCGAACAGCAGGACCTTTGCATCTCTTCATGTGCGTTTTCATATTATCTTGTCTTGCAAATTGCCTGTGACATATCTTACAGCCAATCATTTTGCGATAAAGGTTCTTGGCACATTCTCTATTCTCATGTCGTCGAGCATTGCTGTTGTTTGAGAAAATCTTGTCGCAGTAACAGCACCGATGTTCGTTAGTTGTTGTCGATTCGGCATCCATTGAAGTCTCCATTGATGGCGAACCAGCGTTCGCCGAGTTTCCCTGTGCAGCCAGCACTAGCGGCATTAAAGTCTCTTCTGCTGGCGGTACCACGTCTGTTGAAGTCTCCTCCAGTGTTGACATCGACGTTGCCAACGGGATCTGCTCCACCATCGTCGACGCTGACGTCATGGTTCCCGCAGTCGATGGTACAACCTCCATCGAGTTCGTCGTTAAAGTCGGTAAAGATGCCATCGAGTTCGCAAGAACAGGTAATTATGTGATTAATGCACCAGAAGAAACAAACTAGGTGATCCTTACACCGACGACGTCAGTAACAAACTGAGCGTCCTGTTGTCTAGGACTCGCTTATATACATGTACCGTATGGAATAATACGCTAGTCAAATCAAGAGCAATTTACTAAAATACTAGAGTCAAAACAACATTAAAAATAGAAGGACCATCAACGAAAAGGCAGCACATTTGGAAGCACCGATAACGAAAAGGCAGCACATTTGGAAGCACCGACAACGAAAAGGCAGCAAAATTTGGAAGCACCGACAACGATAAGGCAGCTCATTTAGAAGCACCGACAACGAAAAGGCAGCACATTTGGAAGCACCGCCAATGAAAAAGGCAGCACATTTGGAAGCACCGACAACGAAAAGGCAGCACCGCCAACGAAAAGGCAGCACATTTGGAAGCACCGACAACGAAAAGGCAGCACATTTGGAAGCACCGTCAATGAAAAGGCAGCACATTTGGAAGCACCGACAACGAAAAGGCAGCACATTTGGAAGCACCGCCAACGAAATGGCAGCACATTTTGGATGCACCATCATAAAGGCAGCACATTTTGGAAGCACCATCGAATAAGGAAGCACATTTTGGAAGCACCATCGAATAAGGAAGCACATTTGGAAGCTCCATCAACAAAAAAAAGGCAAAAAGGAAGCACAAGTTGCGAGATTTAAGTCTTAATTAGAAATCAGAATACAAGAAATAAAAACATTAAATTTTTATAATTTAAATTATTTAATTTATTTCTTTACATTATACAAAAGCAAGTAAAACAAGCCATTATTGTATGTAGCCAGCTTTCCTCAGTTCCTTGAGTATGAAGGATATTTCTTTGATGCACGAATTGTTTTCTGCACATAGCGAACCATGTAGAAGTCTTAGCCGGTCAACCAATATGTTTGGATCTTTCCATGATGTGTAATCATTCTCTTCTACCACCATCTTCCTTGCACGTTTATAATGAATATTATGATCTCTGGTGTCTTTCATTTTACCACCAACCTCAGGGTAACTTTCATTTTTGAGACGGTGATCATCACAAGCTTGATCAGATTTACTTAATATATCACGTCGTTTCCATCGTTTCGGTCTCAGGACACCACCACATTCTTCGATCTTGTCAGCTTTAGGTGCTTCATCATAGTCTATGTCTTTGTCAACAGCCTCAGAGTCACTGTAACAATCACCGTAGAAGGAATCGTCTTCACCCAATTTACCGTAAGAATTCGATGTTGATGATGTTGAAGTGTCTTCATCGTCTTCATGCTTCCTTTTTAGGAGTCCATCATTTCTACAAAGTAGGAAAGATCTATTTGAATTCTGCTGGAATATATTCTCATTTTTCACGTTAAGGATTCTTCCCTTGTCTTCATTATTCCATAAATCATCAACCTCCATCAATTTAAGTTCTTTGTCGAGATCGGAAGAGCCAGGAAAATTATTGTCGTAATGTAGATCACTCTTCCTTAGTCTAATAGATTCATCGTTGTCCTCTAGCTTGTACATAGGCTTGGCGTTACAAGTTCTGCCATGTCTTTTTAAGCTCTCTCTCCGCGTAAACGACTTGCTACATCGAACACATCTTATCATATTGCGTAGTGGATTTTTAACACAGTCATTCTTCTCGTGTTGTCTTTTATTCTTTCTCAAGATAAACTCTTTGCTGCAAAACTCACACCTATGTTCTTTCGATACTGCGTCAGATCCTAAATCGGAATTCATATTAGTTACCGAGACTAATGCCAGATGCAAACTAAGAGTTTTAAATTAATAACCATTACTTAAATACAATTTTTTAAATATTTCGTCAGCGAGAGCTAATTTATCTTATGCAAAGGTACTTTCTGCAACTAGTTCCGTTTTTCAACATCAGATGATGTCACGTATTGCTTGCAGGTAAATAATATTTATTTCTTTTATGCAGGATGCGGGATGCTCACTATCGATCGCATAAGAAGGATAGCTACGATAGTCTCCAAGGAGAAGGAAGTTCGTCCTTCCTGCTAGTGCTTCTCAGATTTCTCACGGTCCGCCATCTTGGATTGCGACGTCACGGTGGCCATAATGGATGAGTGTGACCTTGAACTTTGACGGAAACCGCAGGAATGATCGCAAGCACACGGATTAACCATCAAAATATTAACAAGAATAATCGGGAGCACACGGAGAAAACCACCATAATATTGACAAAAATAATCAGAAGCACACGGAGAAAAACGGCACAAGTTTACTTTGATATCATAAAATTTCAGGGGATAAAAAAATATTTAAAAATAAAAATAAATTAATAAAAAATAAAAAATAAAATAAACAAATACATAATATTCTGGCTTGTACTAGAACTCTATCTTTGTTCAACAATGAGAAGTTCACATTTTTACGTTAATATTTTTAATATTGTAATTAAAATTAATATTTTTATGTACAAAATGAGGAGTGGACGTAGTTATAAAATAATATTCATGGATTTTATTTTTTAAATCTTAAATTTTTTCTTAATACAATGAAATATTAGTTCTGTAATTATTGTTCCGTTCATAATTGTTTACACAGAATGTATTGAAAAAAAATTAAGTCAATTTATATAAAACATTCTATGAAAGTTATACTGACTGTTTCATTGATAAAATTACTAAGAAATATATAAAAAATATAAGTTTTAAAAGCGAATAAAAATTTATAATTAACCAAAATAAACTCAAAATAAACAAATGTATACTTTTAAAACATGTAATTAAATTAATTAAAATGTGAAGTTTTTATTGTAAACAAATAAATATGAAAAACACATTTCCAGTGTCACATGCTGTGCGATGCCCAGAAACATAAAACTTCTGCAATATTTTATGAGAAAAAGCAGCTAATAATAGGGTAGCTCAACTCACAACGATAGAATGTGGTTAAGTGTCGAAAAACGTGTCTTAGTTAATATATATACTTTAAGAGGATTTTTCGGCCTTGACAATTTTCGCACAACACAGAAAACACGATTTTTCATACTTTGGTACCATAAGGTTTAATGATAGTAGCCTACATAATTCATATTTCCAGTGAAAAAATAAAGTTAAATTATTTCCAAGATAAAAAAACTATATGAATACAAAATTCTGAAAATAGTGTTTCATTAAATCACAATTTTTTTATAAAACATAAGTTTACTCACTTTACAGATGAAATCCAACCAATTACATTCTTTAATTAAACATTTATAAATGATACCATACACATAAACTGGTCACAGTGACACATTTTGTGCTTAATCAATATTTGGCTTATTAGAAAACAAAACAAAAGTGTTAAAAGATTATTGTTGGAAAAATCAACAAACACATTTTGCTATGACAACAGGGTTGATATGACAACCGGTTTGATATATCAACAATTATCATAACAACGTACGTGATTATAACAAATTATAATAGCAATATATAAGATATAAGCTATAAGATAAGAATTATTTAATTTTCAAATGTATTGTACGAAATGTATTTTTTAATTTAAACGTATTTTTATCAATAGAGTCGAAAGAATATACTTTCAAATTAAATAAAGTTTTTTATTCTTTCTTGAAATATATATATATATATATATATATATATATATATATATATACATATACATATTTGTGTACTATATAGTCGTTAAGGCACAATGGTCGAGTAGCCTGATGTGCTTGAACTTCGACAATATGGTACAGCATCGTCGAGCGTGGTCACAACTAAGTTGGGTGACCATGATATTTAGTTATAGAAACTTTTTTTTCCGACTTTTCCGGTGGATTTTCCCAAACTTTTATTTCATATAAACACTCTTCTGTTAAGATGCAATGTTCTGTAAAAATTTCAATCCAAACCATCGTATACTTTCCGAGTTTTGCGGCCAAATACATACGGAAGCTAAATTTTTATATATATAGATAAGGTTATATTATGTTTAATCTTATATGTATACCTAGTATTGTTATTTACGAGAGACGTTCCAAAAGTAAGTTTCGTAATTTTTTTCACATAGAAACTTTATTGGCAAATAAATACACCATGGCATCATGAACTTAATACCTTCCAATGTTTTTCGACACAGTAACCCCCGAAATTGAGACGTAGCGTGCAATCAGTTTGAAGAACCGCTCTGGTAAAAATTGGTGCCCTGCAATGCAAGGAATTGTTTCACAGCCTGCTCCATCTCGGCATTGCTATGGAAGCGACGTCCCGAGTGTGTTGCTTTCAGTGCTGCACCTCCATTGGCGACCACGTTGTCGGCACACGTCTCCCTGCCATCGTGATTGGTTCTCGACAAACCCCAGACACGCCGGTCTGCGGCTAAGCTCTCTTCTTCGGCGCTCTGCGCATGCGCCATTCCTCCTCCGCTGACGCTGCTTCCGTCGTTGAACCAGCAACGGGTGTGGATTCTTATGGCGATTATTTGTTTAACCTGGTGTACCATCTGCTCTTTCAAAAAAAAATTATTAAACGTATTTTCAGGAACGTCCCTCGTATTTTATTTACACATTTACTAAGTGCCAGCCAACAGACATAGTTCAAAATAGGCAAGTACTGTACAAGTATAGAACCAATACAAACAAATTGAATTTTAAAATGAAACAAGGGGAAATAAATCAAATGTGAGGTGTAGATGTGCATATCCAAGCTATCATACACAGCACATTGATAAGTGAATACAGTCAAACTAAAATAGTAAAATATACTCCTACTTAAAAAAATTAACAGAAAGGAAATAACTATTAAATTCATATTTAAAATACATGTACTTATAAGATATCCTATATTGAAATTGACTCTTTATGTTACCAAAAGTGAATTACATTATTTTTAATCATTAAACAACTTAAGCTGCACTAAAGGGCTGATAGCAGGGCTCAGCTGGGTCCTCAGAGCGACCCCTCTTTACGCCCTTTGATACATACATAGCTAATATATTTCTGCGAAATCCTTAACACATTTCTTCCAGAAAGCTTAGACTGCATGCTCTCGGTGTATTAATTTATACTCAAGAATCGGAGCCACACGGAAAATTCGCCTCCGCCTTCGGGAAGCGTTGACCACACCGCGCTCACTCCTCCGCCAAAAACCTTTCCTCGCATTGATGTTTGGATTCCCCTGGTTCTTGCACCGGGTGTGTGGACATGTAGGTGAGAAAGTGCCGCTGAAAGTCCGGTCGCTTGCCCGTATAGCCCCGGGCTCTTGTTTGCAGTCTTCGCGCGTCACGCCGAGACCACAGGCATGGCTGCCCGTCAGCAGGTTTCCCAGACAAGTGACACGGTGTTTCAAATCTGCAGCCATGTCGCAGTAGACCACAACGTGGCTCCAGTGTGTGTCATTAGGAAGAAATAACAAAAAAATATATTTATTAACCAATATAATGTAATACATAGAGAGAATGCAGTTTAAACTTCTTCGAAGGAATATAAACTGTAATTTTTATTTTTGCTTTCATTAGGAAAGTCCTTCGGGAACTATGATAAGAATGATATCACTTGAGAAAATACAAGACAATACTTATTTATACTATTTTAGGTAGATTTCAAAGAAATACTACCTATTGTAGCCGTTACCATGGTGCGATTTCTGGAAAAGAATATTTATACAGTTTTTCGTTTAATGGTCCATAGAACCCAAAACTATCGTCAACTCAAAAGATTATATATATGGATATATATATCACAATTTTTTGAACACGATAACTGTCGCAATTTTTCTCAAATCACTTCCAAACTGACACATAAAATCTAGTAGTGGAAATTCTCTGTCGATTTCGTTAATGGGCAATATCCGTCCAAAGGGTTGAAAATGGGGAAGGTTAAAAAAAAATCTTTATTACGCCCGTAATATGGAAAACATCACATTTGTCTAAACGTTTTATTATTCGTAGGAGTAATGCCAAAATATTTTGTCTAAATAAGCTTATGATACAATCAATCATAACTGGAAGGGGTTGAAAAAACAAGGGTTGGCGAACCAAAAAAATCATTAATCTGTTCGTAGTCATAACATCGAATTTGTACAAATTATATATTAATCTTATAATTTTTATCTAAAACTTTTGTCTGAAACTATTTTTGAGTAGACGAACCATTGCTGTAAGTGGTATAAATAACATAGGTAGAGAAACCAAATGTCATTTTTTTTTTACATTTACTTTCATTTCCATTATAATTTATTGTAAAACAGCTAAAATTTATCCAAGACCTTTGGAAACAATTTTTAAGGAAACAAACTATTACCGTAAAAACAGGGTTGAAATTTTTAAAAATTAACATTTTTAATATCAAATTCATTGGAATTTATTCATAACTATCTTAATATTAGCTTAACCTTTGTCCAAAAAAATTATACGATCACGTATTAATGCAAGGGATGAAACATAGTCTTTAAAGATCAATATAATTGCTCACTAGGAATATTATGTAATTCTTTAAGACATTAAATGCTAGGTGCTAAGTTAAAAAAAACATTCAAATATTTTCGCTGATTGGAATATAATAAAAAGTTAAATAGATCATTATTTTAATATTGACAAATATATAGGATGTTATGTCGGCTACATAAAGTTCTTAAAATTTTCCAGGAGTTGATAGAAGTTTCCAAAATATTTCCAAAAATAAAAATGTTCTTCAAAATCTACCTACGCATGTAGACTGTGCCGAAAGAGATTTTTTTAATTTTACAAGTGATATCGTTGGCAACTGGGTTCCCAAGGATTTTCTGCGTAAAAGTACATCTTTTTACAGTGTATTGAGAATTTGGCAGAAATTTAGTAACTATGTATGTATAAAAATACTATATCTTTAATATAAGGCATAAAATAACATTATGTAAATATTAAGTACAGGATAATGTTTTCGCGTCATGTGTTTTAAACGTGTTAATGTAAAATAATATAATATGTTATATGCGTGACTTGTTTCTATAGTAATCAACTAGAACACTTTGTCACTGTATAGAATGGGTTTATACAAAAAGCTTGACCTGCTTATTGGAGGTATGATGCGAATAATGACACTTTTTTTTTGAGTTTGTAAATTACTTAGTCTACTCTGGATGAGTCAGAATTCACCCGACTAACTTCATCTGCAGATTCAAGTAGGACAACACAACTTATGATCGAATGTGCTTCCCAAGGCTGAATACGCCTTAGAAGTTGGACATGAACTACTTATTTATTGTAAATAATGGAGAAAGTCTTGCAGATGGAACACTAACCGTATGGATGAAGGTTAACTCAGACAATTTATACAATCACTGCGAAACTTATCGTCATAAAATTACTTCTTGGAAATAATTGTGGGGTAACAACACTTCAGAAAATTGTATGGAAAATAAAGTTGTTACACCCGTTTATTTTCATGAAATCATTTTGCAACAGCAACACTAAGATTGAACGATTTTCCAGGTGAATGGTGTTCCAATTAAAATATGTCTACATTTGAAATAGAAAGGTGGTTTAACTCCGACTTCAAAGACGTATGCCTTGGTAAAGCACTTTAGATTATAACAAGCAATAGGTAGGTTTGTAACTTATTTCTTTATTATGAACCAGCAGCTGAAGTTTTTCGTTAGGATACTGGTTCACTGTATAATTTAAAAAAAAGTAATTATCTAGATATAGGTACTTGCTTCCCAACTCACCGAAAAATTCGTTTCACCACTTCTTAATATAATGATCGTTTGTGTGTTAGCCTACCTATGTGAATAAAAAAGTGTCGTTTTTCGGTGGTAGTATATTATTATTATTATTATGGTTTTCTTTGGTTCTAAACCTTGTTACCAGATGAACAGAATTGATCTTGGAGCATTTCAATTGCATAGAGATACACTGAAAAGATCACATTGATAAGATCACTAGCTGATGAATTATTAGATGGGTGTGTGTAGATCTGTGTGTATCTCATAGCTAAGCCTCGAGGCGTTGGCAGACAATTTCCTAGAAGTGGCGGACTAAACCTAAATACGTGGAAACTTAAATTCAAATGAAAATAATTAATGGTTATTCACTTGCTACTATCGCAAAATCAAAACGCAAAAGAAAAAAATACAAAACGTTCTTTGAATTATTCTTGAAATGAGGAAAATTGATTAAGAATGTTATTTTGGACGTATGCCACAGCTAGTTTACATTTTTTTGTCAAGGAGGAACCTGAATAATGGACAAAGAAATATGGATAGTCTCTAAATTATTACACAGAAAAACAAGCCAAAATAATCCGCTGTCAAATATTAAACGCATAGACAGCACGGGGAATTTCGTGAAAGGAATTAGTCAGACCAGTATCACCGCACATACGAACACAGTGGTCGGACAGCGACGAGACAGTTGCAACAACAAGAGTACAATTATATAAACAACCACCTTGGACAACACAGTGACAAACAGACGAATCCAATGATTATTCAAAGCAGATAATGTGGACAACGCAGGAACATCACAGCTACGCACTTGCGAACCCAGCGAAATCAAACAGTATTAATAAATATAGTTTAAAAAACTAAAGAAACATGCTTTTAAAGATTATCAAACTAAAAAGTAAAAAATAATTTTAAAATTTAATTTATGACAATAGTATATAAGCAATACTAGTATAAACGAGAAAAAAGCTTGAGGCGCTTTGTGCCATATTTTTTGTATATTAAGCGCCCCATGCTTTTTTCTCATTTATACTAGTATTGCTTATATACTATTGTCATAAATTAAATTTTAAAATTATTTTTTACTTTTTAGTTTGATAATCTTTAAAAGCATGTTTCTTTAGTTTTTTAAACTATATTTATTTTTAACTTTTTTGTTTGATATTCTTTAAAAGCATGTTTTTTTAGTTTTTTAAACTATATTTATTTTTAACTTTTTAGTTTGATATTCTTTAAGAGCATGTTTTTTTTTGTTTTTTAAACTATATTTATGTATAATTATCATAGGGAAATGAGTTACCGACACTACCTATTACCATCTGAGATAACTATTTGGAGTTGCAACGTCACAAAGAAATGGTAAAGTCTCTCCGAATCATTTACAGTTAGATGTATGGATATAATCTTAGAATTAACCGGGAAAAAAAAAAACAAATTTTTTTTTTCGGCGTGGCCGGGAGTAGAACCCACGATCGCTGAATCCGTAAGCTGACGTCACAGAATTCGCGCGCCTTAGACCACTCGGCTAACGAACGTAATGGAATTGGTGGGACATTTAATAGTGATCAGCCATTCACTCTTAGTCGAAAGAGTTACAGACGGACAGACAAACATACAGGTGAAGCTAATATAAAGCATGTAAAAATAAACCATCTCAAGAACATTTCAAACACGACAATCATCTCAAAGGAGATCACCGCAAGCATTGAATATATATAATGTATAGAAGTCGCGAGCCCAGGTTAAATTTTCTGTCCGGTTTCTCAGAAGAATTGTTGTAGTTCCAAGCTCCGCCGCTGCGATCGCTTTCATCGCTGGGTATCGGCCGTATACGCCCCTGGTGGTATTTGGCAGAACTAGGTTAACCAGCCAAGTCGTGACATCATCCTTCCCCCCCCCCCCCCCCCCATGCCAGCCCCCCTTCGAAAATCCAAGACCAACGATTCAAATTACCCGGCAGGTCTTATCAGCATCGTTAGGCGACCTTGAAGAGGAGCTTCCTTTACCGTCGTTTGCGAATGATGAAATCCCAAAAGAAGCTAGCCATGGAAATCACTGAATGATGGGATTCTGTACCCGAGTGAAGTGAAAATTAGCTAATAAAACTTTGTACTGGTCAAATAGTCAGTGTTCCGTTCAAAATATGGTTTTATTTTAAAAGTAAAATACTTATTTAAACTATATTTCGCGTTTGTACAAATTTACTTTTAGATATTGGCAAGGAAAATCAACATACCTTAAACAACCTTCTCTTATTCAACGTTATCTATTAAGTAGTAAAAGGGGTAAATATTATTTAAAAAAAAAAAATGGAACCCACTAAATCAGTATTCAATAATAAAATACGCATATTAAAATTTTTTGTATTTAACTTTTTTCGGTAATAAAAATTCAGGATGATTTTGGTTTAATTGGTTTACGTATATTGCTATATTTTCTAAATCACATAGAAAAGGGAAAAGAGTAGGTACATCAGTGAAAATTCCAAAATTTAGTTTAAGTAATACTAGCCATACAAAAAAATCAATATGCGAGATAAGAAATTTGGTAACTGCTCTACATTTCAAATAAAAATGCATTGGTTTCATGAATACTGAAATGTATGCGTAATAAGGCATATTGTGTTATTATCCTAAGCATGACTATAACTAAAAAAATTACCGTAATTTAAAACGATGGCAGTCTTAACATACAATAAGTGCGCGAGTCTTAGTTTATATTTTAATTGGCTTCTTCGTCAGATGGAAAAGAGTTAAGATTTCATCAAGGAAAAATATATTCTCAAATTCACTAAACCGGGAGATAGAAAATAAGGTAGGTACTTAATTTTAAATAAAAGTTAAAATAGGCTTACGCTAAAACATTTAAAAATAAGTCGTAAAAATATTTTTATTTATTAAATATTTTCTATACTTGACAGTTCTTTGGGTATAATTCTTCAAAAATCTTTGGAATTTAATACATACTTTTCTTAAAATGGTAGAGTATCAGCAATACCCGGAAATTACGTGAGCAAAGCCACGGGTTATTAGATATACTTTTACTATAAAATAAAAACAACTATACATTTGTAGTTCACGAATGTGATATTTTGTTTATTGCTTCACAACATTCATTTGCCAGTCTCAAATTTCATCGTACCACTTGTCAGAAATGTCACCAAAAATGAGAGATAGATTTTTTTTGACGAATTTCAATTACGAGGAAACCTTTCGCAAGATTTTTTTCTTCGCAGTAGTCACTGGGACACCATTAATTTAAATCCACTAAGATAATAAAATTGTATGTATAATGATTTGTTTTTGTATATTTATATAACTTCCCAACCAATTTTTAATGATTTTCATGTGAATAAAAACTTGTAAAGCAATTTAATTAACTGTGTCATAATTCTTCTGATTAGATGGAAATACAAACTTTTCATCCGTAATATACGATGATAAAATATATTTATTATTGCAAAATAATATTCACTGTTCAAATGCAAATTTAAATAGATTATTCATACATGTTTCCTGCTAATTAATGGTTTAACATAATAATTTTTAGTATAAAATCCTTTTTCTCTTGTGTTAAAATGGGTTGCTAAAATGAGGAATTATAAATATATCACTTACTAAGTCCGTGCACAGATTTACACAAAACAGCAATGTAGATAATCTTTAATGGTAGTTTCTAATTTTCTGCCCTGAATAACATGAATTCGGTTGAATTCATACTAAAGTGAATTTTTTGAACAACTTAAATTGATGTAATAAATAAATATTTATTTTTTATTAAAAATCCACAAACTGTTTTTAAAATATAATATTTATCACGCCAGATCGAATAATAAACAAAAAATAGCTCTTATATGTTGTCTGTGTTTAAATAATTGTATTATATTTCATGGAAATAATATTTACCTTTCGGTTATTAAAAGAAAATATATTTGTATTCAAAATACTTGCGCATCGTTTTTACGAGCATAACTTGTGTATCTAACCTCAAAGCAAGGAATATAAAGAGTGGCAACTCAATGCTATAACAAAAACTCTTATTTTCTTTGGAGATCCGGGAAATGTGCGTTATTTATAAGCAACTTAACATAGTAAATCGTTAACTTTTCATATCAATGTTGGCAAAATTGATTTTTTTAGTGGTCATTCGTTACTGGGAATATTCACCATATAACGTTTAAGATTATTTATTTTGAATTATGAAACAACCAAAACATTATGTAAAAATGCTTCATCTTATGTTAAAAAAATTATAAACTGCATAGCCACAAAGTATGACATCATACCATTAGTTTCAGTTACTAATAACATTACGTGCACGCGTTTGAACAGTCATCGCAGCCATAGTTGTTTCATAGCTACCAAAATCATTCAACGTTGTCAAGCATTATTCCAAATTGTGTTTTGCCATTTTACTCAATGCGCCACTCCGTTAACACATTTTATAAATTCTGAACTACGAATGTCAGTATTTTTTTTTTTTTTTACGTTATTACGTTTAAGAAATTTCTGTAGTTTTCTTATAATTAAAACTTAAATTTTGATGTTGGCATCTTTTAACCGCACTTTTTTTTTTCGGTGGCCGTACTCCTCCAATTCAGTTGCGCCCGCCCGTATCTAAGCGCTCGGATTTCAACAAACGGCACCGCCTCTCGATAGAGTGAGACAGAGAATTACGCGCATGACCTTGAAAAAAGCGATGCTACAGCGCTCTAGCGTGGAAGCTGGTAACTACGAGTACCCTCTTGTGGAAAGAAGAGCTGTCTAGCGGCGGAGCTAACAACTACCACAGTTTTGGATCCGAAAATTGGAATAATAAATCCTATCCCCTCGCGACTTCTATAAGTTATATATATTCAATGCCGCAAGAGATATTAGAAAATAGCCGAGCCACGCAGGTCCACTCCCATTTCATCTCATTTCATCTTCATCGCTCGCTACCTGAGAAGTTGGTCTGATTGGGCACAAATGGTTTATGACGGTTTATATTTTTATTGGGTTCAAGGTTGTAAATGAAATTCGACAGGGTCCACTTGGGGCTGACACTCATAGGAGCCGGCTGCCCTAAGCACAGAAAAGGACTTGTCAGAAGAGGCCTGCCTGAAAAAAAAATGCAGCGACGGAGTGAGTTGGTGGGGGAGAAAATCCACAAGCCACGGGCTACTTGCGACTGCTTGGTGGGAGGCGAATGTTCTAACCACTCGACCTCCGCGCCACGCTGAAGTTGTATGATTATTTTTAAATTCAAATTATGCTAAAAGTATCGCTAACAGCGACGTCTTTATAGAGAGATAACAACCGATCAATACAGATAAAGGACATTAGAAATGGACTCGGCTATAGCCTATAGTTAGGAATAGCCTATAGTTAGTATCGTCCCTTAGAGCTAAACCTCGGTTCCTTACGCCATGCTGTTTTTATGCGCCATTATTCTTATTTATGGGCTATTTCTAAAATTTTAACTTGACATTTGTGGAGAAAAAAACAAATCCAAGGGACATATCGAGTTAAAATTCTAGAAATAGCCCTTCAATACAAATAATGCAACAAAAAAACATTGTGTGTTATACCGAGCCTTAACATCACATCGAAGAAATTTTCACATTTAACTTACAAATAATTTTTTTTTAACTATCCAATGATCATCAATTTATTGATTTTTTTTAAATTACTTGTTACTGGGATACTTACCGTACTTTTAACACGAACATCCAAGAATAATATCAGATTATTATTATAGACTTTCAAAAACTAGTTTTAATTTATTTTACAGTTAAACACAGAACTCGTAATTCTGAATACGGCGTACTTATATTTTATGAAGAATCAGGAGATACGAAGAAATCTTCAGGTAAAGGCAAAATGGGATATAAAGGTGTATATATATAATTGGTCCGTGATACCGTAAATTAACTGTAATTTTACACAGTGCAGAAAGCCAAAATTTTGTTTCGTAACAACAACGGGATATACACCGTTTCCCCAAATATACAGCAGGTTATTCATATGCATACGTTAGGCCTGGCAGTTCGGAACTTTTATCTTGTCAGCCAGAAATAGTTCGTGACTTGTTCGAAAGGTATAACAAGCATCAAAATTCGTTTTTTCGGATCCCGTCGGCCTATTCGCTTGGAAGTCCCAGTAGTCATAAGGTTCACCGAATACAGGATCCACGGCAGGCATTATTATAATTGAGCAACACATTTTTATTCAGCCAGGCAGTTATCTCGTACACCCTGATTGCGGGAGGGGGGGGGGGTGTTTTTTTCTTCTTCCGACGGGAATGGGAAAAAATTAAGTCCTCGGGATGTTTTCGGAGGGGACGCACCACAACGCCGAAATATCATAACGCCGAAATGCCAAATTGACCACAACGCCGACAGCTAGAAAACTGCTGTGTACCACAACGCCGAATCACCACAACGCCGAAATACACTAACGCCAAAAAATGTCATTGCAGGACTGCCACAAAGGTTAGGTTAGGTTAGACTAGGTTAGGTTGGACTAGGTTAGATTAGACTAGGTTAGGTTAGGCTAGGTTAGGATAGGCTAGGTTAAGTTAGGTTAGGTTATATTACGCTAGGTTAGGTGGTTAGGTTAGGTAAGGTTAGGTTTGATTGTGGTATTTCGGCGTTAAGGTACAATTAAGAAACACACACAAATTCATTTATTTGTTATTACGGCGTTGTGGTACACAGCAGTTTTCTAGCTGTCGGCGTTGTGGTCAATTTTGACATTCGGCGTTATGGTATTTCGGCGTTGTGGTCAACTTTGACATTCGACGTTATGGTATTTCTGCGTTGTGGTAACGACCCGTTTTCGGAAAAGTGGCCGAAAGCCAGGCGGAACCCGAGGAGGAGGTATGCTCTTCGGGAGCCAGACGGAGCGGGTTTGAAGAGGCGGGCCGTGAGAGGCGCACTTGGCGGGTCCAGCGTGTGAGATACAGCACACGGCAGAGAGAGAGAGAGAGAGAGAGAGAGAGAGAGGGAGAGAGAGGGTGAGAAGGGGACAGTGGTTGACAGTGGTCGGTGCGGCCGCGGATAGAAAGTCCCTCCCCGGTGCGCGCCGCTTCGAGTGGCGACGCTGTCGTCTCTGACGGTCCAAATATACATATAGCACGCGCGCGCGCAGGCGGAAACGACATTCGTTAAAAAAATGATTGCAATGTAAACGTTGTAAAAATCCGGCACTCTCGGTACAGCCGTCTCGTTTCAGCCATCTTTCCGGAGGAGTACCGTACATACGTCGATATAGTTTTGAGGGCCCGGCCTGTTTGAGCGCGCACAGCTCCATAAAAGCGCAGAGCTCCATAAGAAAAAACACGCGGTTTCAAAACTTCTTTCAAGATACCCCAGTGCGCTGGGGGAGGTTTCCGGATTTTCCTTCTTCAGCTGTATTTCCACGAGAGTGAAAATGACTAAAATGCACGTTTTCTGAGTAATTATTTTTTTTTAGACATGAAACTCCAGGAACTGATTCTTGAAAACATACAGCAAGACTCTTGTGGTCACCAATCGAATTTCATAGTTTTCCTGTGCACGACGATAAGATTGCGTGCCAGTTTCTGAGTCTTGCGCTTGGAGGCGAAATCAGGGCTACACTGCTATAAAATACAGTAAATTTACGGACTTTTCAATGAACAATTAAACTCAAATAAACGAATTCGTAATTTCAAACAACATAATTTTTTTTAGAAAAACTACGCCGTGTTTGGTTTTCCGAGCTGTATTTTTAGTTCTAAACAAATATTAACTAGCACGCGGACATAAGAAGAGCATTCTTAACAAGTTATTGAAAGGTGTTTTAATATGCCAAAAACATTATTTCCGATTCATGTTCAGAGGAAGTGAATTTTTGAAGATAGCCGTAAATTTGCGAATATCTCTGAATAATTTGTAACTGGTGTTCTTCGTAATTAAAGGTGAAGATTTTTACGGCGTAGAAGCACCAGTGAGCGTTGCACTTATCATCCCGCCTCACTGACACAAATACACTCCTGACTAGACAGGCGCACTAACGGGAATACGAAAGAAAAGAATAACATAGAGTACAGAGGTGTTTTAAAGATGCCCTGTTAGAAATTACAGTAAGTTGACTTTTATTCAAAGGAAGAATCAAACTCAAATAAACGAAAAGCACTTCATTATTTAAAATACCAAATCTTCGTATGAAAAAAAAAAACATATTTTGATTTCCCAGTTGTATGTTATGTTCTAAACAAGGATAAACACACATTTGAACAAAATAAGAGTGTTCTTAAAAAAATTTTTAACGTCCCAAGAATATTCTTTTGGATTCATGTTCAAAGAAAGTGAACTCAATGTTCGTAAATTTACCAATATTCCTAGATAATTTGTAACCAGTGTTCTTCGTAAATTGAATATGTGAAATGTTTTAACAGTGTTTATTTAGCTGCTCTTTAGAAATAATATATACAGGTGGGCGTTAATGTCAAAAAATATTTCTGTGATATCATGTCGCATCTGTAATTCAGATCTCATTCGAAAAATCTTTACGGAAATGTAACCCGCCAGAAAACAGGAAACACGGTACTGAAATGAAGACCAAACGGTAAAATAATTTCCGAGGGAACTTAAAACGCAGGGAGCGCAGTAATGTGACCTGGTGGCCAATATCTACAATTGGAATCCCACACAAAAATGAAAAAATATGCCTGACCATATGATACCGGATTTAAGATATGTCACTGTAATACACTGAAACGCAAACGTAATCTTAACAGTTATTATCGTTTTTTTTTTTGCCCTTGAGCCAGAAATCGTTATCACAAATTTCTCTTTCATTCATAGTATCTACCGTTATCTCTCGCTGCTACTGTTTCCACATATCGGTTTATCGGTAGATAAGACCAACGTTATCAGCAGGCCCCAATTTACAAACGGGCCAATCGGACATTTACCCACAGAACCAGTTTTTGAGCCACGGGAGATTTTGAGGTGGCGTAAAAAAAATAGGACTAAACATTTGAGGTATATGAAAAATAAGTTTTTTAACGTAAGGCAGTGATTTGATTTCCAAAAAAAAAAAACGTGGAAATGTTAGTTCAAACTGACTATTGCAGTGTTCTTAAAAATATTGATCCTTAAACCAAATTCTATAGAAATTGATTTAAATCTCGTATAATATAAATCATGTTTTATTGCGGTAATTAGAACAGCCGTATAAAACTGCAATAACCAGTTGTTAAATTTAAATAATAAAAAAGATAAATAGCCCTAGTCTTTGAAAACCATCAGTATTTAATTACATAATGTGCTGTTTTGCAAACTGATAAATAAATAAGATTGAATATGCACAATTTTATGTGTGGGGGTAACTGGAAAAGGAAGGGGGCGGCTAAATATTATCTGCCAAGAACGCCATCTGCCTGAAATCGGGGCCTGGTAATTGGCATTGTGACTAATATATACACGTATGCTCAGTTTTTGTAACCCCATCTGCATTGTTGTTTGATTGCACATCACTTACGTTCGGCTTTGTAACCAGACTTGTGGAGCATTTGAACGATTTCGTTCGTTCCAATTCAACATTGATACCGTTGGGTTGGAGTCGCGCGATTGTGCACAGAGACTAGAGATGCCAGGGCCTCCTCCGGAGATCAGAGATTCGCCAGAGACGTGTAACATCTAACCTCGGTAACGAGCAAAATCATGTGCTATCATGTTGCAAATACACTTATAATAAGAAATCGGAAACGGTATTAAACGTAATTTCAACTTAAAAATAATGCCGAGTGTTATAAATACATGAAAATTGTGTTTTCAACTACAATTATTTACGCGAATCGCTCGTAGTTTACACATCCACCGCTAAAATTCGCCGCCGGAGCATCTAAGTCGACTATTAAATCATTTAATTAGTAGACCGAAGTATGAAACTATATAATGAAACGGTTCCGATAAAAGCGAGGAAAAGAAACGTAAAAAAAAAATACAAAACCCTGGCTTACAACCTGATTTTTGACAAGGATTGTTTTAAAAACCTGCCCATCTTGTTAAAGTTCATCAAAAAGTTAATTCTATAAAGTTTCCTTTCGGTTTTGTGTACTTTAGTTTGAACCATCCGCCACAGATAACAGCACCGTGGTTACACATTTCCGTTACATTCACGAAATTAATCTTACCAAATGCTGTACAAAGGGATCTATGATTTTACACATGAAAAAATTTTCACATTTTAAACATGTAATAACTTTTCTTACTCTTCTGAAAAGCCTAAATTCTGTAGAACACGTTTTATTTTAAAACCGATTCAAGCCAAGTAAATTTTACTTATAAAAGCCAAAAATATTTAATTGATTACGATTTTAAAACCGACACTAAATAAATTAATATATCAATTATTTCTTAGAATATGCGACGTGAAATAATCGACAGAAACTAAAAGTGGAACACGAGATTCCCTTAGCAATATTTTGCAAAATTGTGTACATAGATGACTTCTTAAGTTTGTATGATACTAAGCGCAATTTGTACTCGCCTTCAGGGGCGAAATATCTGTAGGAGCGGGGGGCACGGAATTACGTTTATCATTTCCGTTATACAGTTACTATTTGGCGAGTTAAATCGCGCTCTCACAGAGAGTGGCTTTTAAATTCCGTTTTTAAAGCACGTTAGTATCGGTTACTTTATAATCATACGTAATGTTCTATCGACAAATACTGTGTTTTTGTTGATATATGATCCAATATTTTAAAAATAACCAAATAATGCTACATATTTCCATTCTCTGGCTGAGAAATAATTAAAATTTGAACTTAGCTGAATTCTTCTATGAGTTGCATGCTAAACGCATTCATAATTTTACTAGACTTTTTTATTATTCTTCAAAAACTAAACCTTGGTTATTTTATCATAACAAGATTCAACCAATTAACACCAATTAGGTTCTTAACTGTTTCGGAGTCAACTATGTTCGTGGATATGCTTTCGTTTTTATACCATGAGAAGTAATTCCCCGCGATGTATAACGAACCGTAATTAAAATATGCATAATTAGTTAGAGAACAAAATATTTTCAACCAATGAGAAACTTCTTGGACTTGACGTTCTTAGATGACTAAATATTTAGAGTAATAACATTTTTACGGATATTATTCCAATTTTAGATTTTCAAGATTAATTTGCCAAAAGGTTTTCACAGCACATGCATTTTCCATTTATTTCAGAAAACGTTTAAAAATTATTATCTTGCAAGTTCTACAAGAGACTTGCGCGAGAAATTATTGTACATATACTGCTGACTGACTTACAGTCGAAGAATCATAAAGAAGCAACTTACGGTAACTACAAAGCTACACATCAAGATGCAAACACTGCCGCGTACTGTGCCAGAAGTCTAGACGAGAAAAACTGTGTCGTTATATATTTTCCGCTACGAAGAATTGGCGTTCTCAGAAAAATTCAGCAAAACATTCCAGGCGAGCCATTTCCGTCAATATTGAAGTGTTTTTAGTACAAAAGCCGTTCACTAATTAATACCTGTTAGAGTGTTACACCCTGGATAAGAATGCAACGGTCTTAATAGCGATGTGTGTATTATAGTCAGTTATTCATTAAAAAATATCAAAACACAGCTTCAATACAGGATTAAAAATTGATACGTGATTCGAACGTTATAACTTGGGATCGAACCTTGAATCCAATCACTCGTCTCAGCTGCGAATATACAAATCATTGGGATTAAGTCTCAATGAAAATATCTTACCAATGCGAACATTTACTAAAAATAATATTACGGGCTGATAATTAAAGCAAGTAAGCCATGACAAAACATCAGTAATTCCAAATACAAATAAAATTGAAATACCGGCTCATTAAGACAACAGGGCGAAGCTGACATTAACAATTTACAACCACAAGCTAAACATGTAAAACTGAGCTCTAGCATTATTAGTAGAACTTGTACGGTACTTTCACTTGAGGAGGAGCAGCTAAAGCAATAAAGTCCAATATGGTCAGGCGTTAATAATATGACAATGATTAACAACAGTAATTACAAGACTTTAATACTGTTCAAAATATAAATGGCGGACTTTACAACGGGTTTTTATCATGGAGGTGTTCAACAAAAGCCACCGCGGAAAATGCGGTAGTTAATGAAGCCGTTACTCGTCTTGAAACGTTCTGGTGCCGTTCCACATGAGGAGTGAAACGACTTCTCGAGCGAGTAGTCCACTCGCTCCTTTGACTCGTTCCGATGACGGTGCAGAATCAGGCGTCCGTGGCTTCCAAGACCTGACTTCGTCCGTTCTTCAGCACGCCCCAGCGATGCCGAGTGCTCGTCATTTGGCGACTCGCAAAATTGACCGCTTCCGGAACAGCCACAACCCGTGCTCTGATGCTACAGAACGTAGAAATCAATCACTGGATGTTGCGTGTGGGACGTGTAAACCATTCAGGAATATACATATGTGTGTGTGCGTGTGTGTGTGTGTGTGTGTGTGTGTGTCGACGACGAGAGTCATTAGTAGAGACCTGCAAAATTCGCGGATTCAATGACCTCCAGGATAGACTACACTCTGCACACTCGGGCAAATGCCACCTGTTCATTGGCTGCTGACTTGTGAGTCGACTCGACCGAGTGTATGTGATTGGACACTTCTCTGAGCGAGGGTCTCTAATTGGCCCTCATTACTTCAGATTAACAGTGAACCAATTGCAGAAACAGCGCTAAGGTATAATTATTTGAATTGTAGCATATCACGAAATGAATCCGCGAATTTTGCAGGTCTCTAGTCATTAGTATTGGCGTGTGAACATGACAACACTCGCTAAAAGACGTGCCTCGCCATTGTGGTCGTGCTCGGCTTGTCATTTACGCACTCGATTATTCTCAAGTTGAAGACTTTCCACTCGCCGAGCGAGTTCTAATATTTACTCGCCGGGCGAGTCGCCCTCGCTCCCCCTTCCGAGCACTTTTCTCGCGGACGTCCGACACACGGGACGGCTCCTCCAAAGTCCGCCGCTGATACCCGAGGATCGCACCGCTGTGACGACCAAGTCCTTTGGGCGTAACTAGTTACGGTCGGTGCAGCGGGGGAGCTGAATTGTTGCCCCTTGGATGGGCAGCCCTTCAGGATTTTTCTGACAGTGGTTAGTTTAGGTTAGGTTAGGTTAGATTAGATTAGATTAGGTAAGGTAAGGTTAGGTTAGGTCACTTCACAAACTAACCACTGTCAGAAAAATCTGAAGGGCTGCCCATCCAAGGGGCAACAATTCAGACAACTTTCAAAAACACCACTGTCAGAAAAATCCTGATGGGCTGCCGTTCCAAGGGGCAACAATTCAGACAACTTTTCAAAAAAAAACTACTGTTAGAAAATCCTGATGGGCTGCCCATCCAAGGGGCAAGTTTTCAGGATTATTTAAACTCTTAAAGGAGCGTGTTTTCAGAAATTGGATGGGCTGCCCTTTCAGTCTCTGTACAAATAAACCACTGTCAGAAAAATCCTGAAGGGCTGCCCTTCCAATGGGCAACAATTCAGTCGCCCCGGTGCAGCGTGACGTGGGCGTCTACGGCGGGCGGCAGTTAGACGTGAGGTCGTAGCTACTTCTACGGTGGTAGAGCAGCTTCTCTCTCCTCTCGGCCCCGAGGCGGAGGTTTATGTAGCCCTCGGGCCAACGAACTTGTAGGCTCGGAGAGCTCTTGGCCAAGCTCGTCTTCCAGTTGGTGCCGACTTCCGGGGCGGCGTGGATTGTCAAAGGTACTGGACAGTTCTTCAGCAGCCGCGTGCAAGCTTCGTGGGTCTTATAACTCACAGGCGTATTGACGGTGTTCTGTCGCGGGCATTTCTGGTGGCGTTCCAACAGAATCACAGGGGCAAAACGAGTAGCCGCAACACGGCCCCGAAACGAATACTGTAAGGTTATCACTTCTTTGTTGTTCCCTGCCATCTCAAAATGTCTAGCAGCATGTTTCTTACACGGTCGTAACTCTCCTACAACCACCAGTTATCCACGCTGTTAAAAAAATGTGTACCTTAATTTAACGAAGAACGCTGGCTACATATTTGTACGTGGTCCTTCGTAAATTTACGAGTATGTTGGTAAATAAATTTATGAACTCTGAGTTAGCTTCAATTGAACATAAACTTAAAAGAGTTTTGGGGATTTAACAATCCCTATCATAAAATGTTCAGTGTTCATGAACAACACCCGTATTCACTCCATGAGAATGCGTGCCTTGATCGCTACAGATCACAGAACTCGAGAGTTGGAATGCGTGGTGGTTTCTACGAAGATCCAGTAAATTGTAATCTGTGGCGGTCGTAAGTGGGAGAATAGGGGTGATTTATCCCCTTCCTACTCCAACATGCAAGATGAGCTGTTACAACACCTGGAAGTACAAAATCACGTACAAAAAACACTTTGCATGTTGATAATATCAATGTAAGTCTCCAAACCCCTGTTAGAAGTAAATTTTTTGAATGCAAATGGTTGATGTGTAAACGGCATTTAACAGGAGTAATTTCGTAATAGTTGAACGGAGGTTGATGAACGAAAATGTGACACAAAGATGGCGGACCCACGTGTAGCAACATAAATCCGTACATAGTCACTTTCGTAAACATTAGAGTACATACCAAACGTATCGATGTGCTAAATGAAACTCTATGATAATGAAACTACCCTGGAGTATATTTGGCAAATTAAAATTTCCATAGTAAAAAGTAATCACAAGTTTTAAACTTCCTATGAAAACTGGAATTACAATGAGAATAACACATACTCTTATTCTTTAGTGAATTTTAACAATATGTGCAGTTATATAATCAAATTCCTTGTCGAAAAACAAGTCCAAAGCCGGGGTTTTATTGTACCCTTTTCTAATATTTTATAGTTTCCTGTTATTTCGTTCTGCTAATTGTTATCTGCGTTTGGTGGTGGTAAGCAACGTTTACGTTTCAGGCAGTGAATTCTAACGGTGTCTGCCAAAAATTATGTGTGTGTGATTCGAATCCAGAAATTTCAGTATTTGAAAAAAAAGTAACTATTTTATTGGTTAGTTTATTTATCATGCTCGGCTTTATTTTAAAAGAATCCTACGATAAATTTCGTGTCCGGGTTTAATATTATAAGTGTATTCCCAGCGTGAGAACACGTGGATTTGCCTCGTTACCGAGGTGAGAAGTTTACACATCACTTCCGAGTACTAAAATACTCGCTCACTTCTTTTTTTTTTTTTTAATTTACTCCCAAAACTATGTTCCTCTAACCGCCACTGAAATATTCTGAGAAAATAATCTCTGTCACTTCTAACGGTGTATTGCTATTGTTTCCATAACCGAATTTAAAAGGCCAGCGCCAGGATTCGTAGAAAGAACAAAACCAGCTTGAGAACCTTCCTGCCCCCAGCGTCAGCAGGCTGAGTTCAGCCTCGGCATCAACTCCACGCGAAGCCAAGGACGGAAATGTGTTGCTCCGACCAGCCTTCAGGGTTCTGGGTTTCCGCGGACACGCATGTTCAGGCACGCGCGCCTCCAGCCTCCTACCCGTCTTACGAGTCCCGCTACGCGTCTCGGCTCGTCGGTCCGGGAAAAAGAGCGACCTCCCGGGGTTCTGCCAAAGACTCCGTCTATGGACGACGGCTTTCCCAGAGGAAATACACGTTTGGTTGTAGGCAGGAGGTGACCATGCGTCAATCACTGAATGGGTGTTGCGTTGAGGACACTTTATTGTCCGTCCATCTAATGGTCTGCGTCCACGTTCGAGGGAAACCCAAAAACTGTTTGTTGAAGAGATGTGTCGGCATCGAGGGCTTATCAACAAGTAACGCAATTTTCAGTTTTTTTTTAAGTAGGATGAAATTATTTGCCAAAAATGAAACTAGAAGGCGCTACTGAGTGGGTGCTATGTAAAATGTAATTATAGCGTTCGTCAATCAACGTTAAAATTGCGTTAGTCGTCAAAGGTAGAGGAGCAACGAGCTTTGACAAGATTTCTTTGTGCAAAAGGAAAGAAAGTTGGTGGGATCCTCTCGGAGAAGGTTGAAGTTTACTGAAAAGACTGTGTTGGTGGTACCAATCCGAGAACCAATTGCAGGGGTACGGGGGGGGGGAGGGAATTTTGAAGCACCCACCCTATAGTCCGGACCTGGCACCCTCCGATTTCCATCTGTTTGGACCTTGAAGCAGTTCCTCGGCGGTGAGAAGTGTGACTCTGAATACGAACTGACACGGGCCGCGCCAATGTGATTCTTCTCGAGCCGACGGGGTACAATAGGACCGGGATTTTCAAACTGATCCATCTTTGGGACAAATGCCTTAACATGCATGGAATTTATGTGGAAAAATAATTACTTAGTTAAATGGTAATATTTTCATGTCTGTTTCATATTGTCACTAATTGTTTTTTTTTTCTTTTTTATATTATGGGCGTTACTTATTGATACGCGTAGATTCAAACGAACATATTTTACAGGAGTGTCGGAATTTCTTATTTTATTTATTATCATCAGTCTAAGTCGATCCTTATAATCGCCAAGATTTGGGTGTTGCGATATGGCAATTTTGGGAGTAGAAAGTGACTTAAAATATGTCACAGCAGGCCATCTCCTGACAATTACTAACTCCGTGGTTACTGGGACCAAAATGCTGCGCCCACACCCTCCCAGACTATTAACAAATATAAATTCAATAATATAGAATTGTGGCAGCAGAGGTATAAGAGGAGGACCACGGTAGATGTTTACCGCGCAATATGACCATTAGTACATTACCTAAAATAATAATCTGTTTTTAAAAAAAAAATTATTTGTTCCAACAAACAACTCGATCCGATATGGCATGTGCATTGATACAACTTCTATTTGTGAATGCAGATTTTTACTTCAAAAACATAGTGTGCTATGAATACTGCTAGTGTTTGTGCGTCTGTTGTGCTATTGTGACTACAGCATTAAGGGGAATCAGACTCCACCTATTTTATATTGTCGAGTACTACACAGAAAAAAAAAATTCTGTCATTTTACAAAAGATTCCTTTGGAAACCAGTTTGCCAATAAATAGTTTTTATTTTATAAAAAAATATTGCAAAATTGTACAACACATGGCTATGATTATTTTTGCATAGGCCTATATGAAATACATTTTCCGAGATAATACTGAGTATTTCTTAAGAAAATAGGAGCATAATTTTATATTTTAATTGAAGTTTCATTCAAACATAGTTTTTTAAACCATTAAAAAGATAGTCTAATATTCAATAGTTGAACTTCGTTTTTGTTATTTGTGCTTACAGGTAGGTATTAATGTGAGCAGTTTATACTGGAAAGCTAATCAGGGAACGGTTTACAAATAACTTTAACTAATGTAGGTTCTGGGACAACACAAAGCTTATATGCCTAGGTAAGAATGTGAACCTAGTATTACTGCGAAGGTTATTTTGTAGTGATATAGTGGTTTTTATGTAATTTTACAAATTTACAAATATGTGTAATTTTATATTAATTTTTCTGTTCCATTTACAGAAAAAAAAAATTCTGTGTAAGCCACAGATATCAGTGGAGTTTCTGTTTTACATTCTATCTCTGCACAGGCCATAGAACAGGGATTTAAACACTTGCTGAAGTCAGCATTCGTTGATTGTTTTAACTGCTTTGACTTTTGTAGTCATTCGCACGAAGTAATCTGCTGTTTTCCCCTGGCGTTACACACCTCAACATGTTTAGTAAATATTATACTGTGAAAACGTTCAAAAGGTAACCTTATTATTCATGCTGCACCATGAAATAAGAAATTATAAATAACGCAGAACAAAAATATATTTTTTTTTTGGAAAATATTGGCAATTCTTAATCTCTCTAAAGCTCTAATGCATGCTCATGTGGAGAAAACCTCCGTGGCGTAGCTGTATGCAAGTCGGCTTTCGTTGAGAGACGTGTTCCAGCTTCGAATCCTGGTTAAAGGATGGGTGTGAATTTGTATTCTTCATAAAGCAATCACAAATCTATTCCAAAGACATTGATTTTCCAAACGAGAAACAGATTGCCAACATGTCAACAATACGCCATAAATTTAATTATAATATATTTATATACAATGTGACGACCGTGGATTCATTTCCAAACCCTGTAAGACTCATAAATATGAGCACCGATACGGTAAATGAGTGGTTCCAAGCTCACTGCATCTTAGAAGTCTATTCTCCTAAAGATTTTTTTTTATTTCGATAACTATGTGTCTAAAAAGTCTTAACGTTTTAAAAAAAAATTACATTTTTTATGCACTTCGAAAAAAATTACTTAAATAAAGTAGCTGCATACAATTTAGCGCTAATGTTGCCTAATTTACACTTTCTGCAGTTGGCAGCAAAAGGCAAATTACAAGGGCCATTAAAAGCCCGCTCGCGTTGTGTTTGGTTACGATTAGCATTCAAGAGCCTTTACACTCTCACAAACAATTTGCATTTTTTATATTTTTAATGTAAATTTTCTGGACATTGTAAAAGACTCTAATGGTTTTTTTTTTTCGTTTATACATTCTTTCGTTAATATGATGATATTTTAAATCTAAAAACTAGTAAATTTTTCAATATAAAATGTCTCTCATTTTAATATTTTGTCGAAGTTTATAATTACTCCTTGCTTTAATAAATTAGCTATGGAGATAGTTTTATTATTGATTTTTCCAAAACTTAATATCGAAAAAAAAATTAAATTTAATCATTTAAAGCTACAAAGACTGTTACTTAAACACAATTCACCACCATCTTATCCATTGTTTAATCTAATATTATTTAAATCTATCAATCTGTACACTGACGTTTTGTTGTTTTCATTCACAATTTATTTTGTAATAAAAATATTACGTTTTTTGAATGAAACAAATAAACACGTCGTCTTTTGAGAAAGTACGCCCATATTAAGTATATAATTGGCATCAGTTATCAGATATAAATCCGAATTCTTCCTCGCCCATTGTTGATCGATTAGTTTGAAATTTGATTTTAATGTTAACACCAAGAAAAAGGTTATTTTAATTTTAAAATATTTTCGTTATAAATGCATATAGGAGTAAACATATACTTTTTTTTTTGTATCTACTTGAGTTTTTGACATGCTGTTCATCTCCGTATGTAGCACTATTAATTTGAAGAATTTATTTTTGTAATAAATTAAGGACTTTTATGGTGTATGCCATTACAATGATGCTGTTGTGAAGCGTCGATGTTTATTGTCTAAATCTATATTAAAGAGTTAAATAAAGCTTTCAAACAATATGGAAACCCATGACGGGGATCACATAATGAAATATAAAAAGCTACTTCAGGTCTTATTTATTTGTGGTAACTAACTTTTTTTGGAGCTGAATATTTAAATTACTTCAGTTTATGACTTACACTTATAAATTTATAACTAGGAACAGAATTTCATTTAGAGATGTTAATTTCACGTTACTGTAAGTATTAAAAAATGGCAAAAAATTTATTTTTCTCTGGTTTGAGATAAATATTCTGGTGTTTAGAAAAAAGGTTGCACCTCATTACTTCTTTATCATTAAAAAATCATATAACTAAAGCCAAAGTAATGTTAGATTTCATTAAAACGGTTTTACATTTTTCGTTTCGTTTGTAATTAGCTAATTACATAACATTCAATATAGCAAGAATCGTGACGTTATATTTCTATTAAAAATACATTGTTTATAATCTATCGTAAAATTATATAAGTGTACTTTAGATTTTTTAAGTACTGTGTTTCATAATAAAAAGCGGAATTTCATTAAATATAATGGTACTGTAATTGCTGTGTATAATGATTGTTGGTTACCTGTGGATGAAAAAAAAAAAGTTTTCAGAAACGATACAAGATTTTGGAGAATCAAAAGAAAAAGTTCATTTGTTACTTCTTGAACACAAATACTTTTTTGACACAAAAAATTACGTTTTTCGAGGAAATAAGATTGGCATGTTGTTTCAACCTGAGGAATAGTTAACAATAATGACACGAGAAACACAAAAAATAATTGAGCAAAGATAATTTAGAATTTTTCAATATAATGCATTTTTAAAATTTTTAACAGAAACATTTTACCTATGTCGAAATAAAAGCGATGTAACTCTGAAAAAGACATGTTTTATTTTTATTGGTCACTTTACTTACAAAACCCTTATAATACAAAAATCTATCTTAACTTACAGTAAGAAATGTTTAAGATCAATCGATATTGCACTGCGGTTCACATAGTTTTAGGAACAACAACAACAACAACACATAGCCACAACAAGAATTGGCAAGTTTTCTTCACTTCGACACTTCTTTTTTACGTTTGCAAGAACTTTTATTTCTTATTGAGTTTCATGTCTCACATTTATCGTTACTGTGAAACCAAAATGTAACTGTCAGTACCAAATTGTATTTTAATTTCACGAAAATAAAAAAAGGATGTAAAAAATTTTAAAAATGACAAACAAAAACTAAACAAAAGTAATGATTTTTAGTTAATTCATTGCTAACCAGCTTTGTGTTTGATGTATGGCACATGAAAAATCTAATTAAAGCACAGTTATGCATTTCTTTATCTGTACTTGGGAGACACAAGACACTATGTCACAAAAACTAAAATTTTTAGGAGAGTATTTCATTATTTTCCTCCTTATTAATCAGTTATTTTGGTTTGTTAGAAGTAGCATTTTTTACTAAAATTTGTTTTAATTATAACTTAATAAATTTAATTCAAGTTGTGAGATTTTTTCTGTGGTTTTTAACTTATTTTAAATAATCTTAAAGGCGATAAAAGTGTTTTAAAAATTTGAAAGTGAATAACATTTTAATTTAAAACATTTTAAAAGATTAATTTAAAAAAAACTATTGTCTTATGCCTCTGAGTTACATTTTTTGACACATAAATTTTTTTAGAGTATAACGTATTATTCCTAGCAAAGAAACACAAACAAATTAAAACCTGTTGTTTAGTTGCGTGTACATTGTCTTCTACAGCTAGGCTAAATCAGGTAGCTCATAATTTTACATTACTGGCTTTAAAAAAAAATACACAAAATGACTAAATTTTATTTACAATTCACTTAAAAATACCACGCAGATAATTCGATCAAGCTTGAAACGAATTCTTCCTTTTGTTGTGAATCACAACAGTTACGTAGTGTTTCTGAGAATATTTTTTATCACAAAAATCAACGTTGCAGTTGAAAGTTTACGTATTTTATTTACGTATTACCCGATTTAAGTCTCTGGGAAAGTCTCGTACGCAGCGGCCGTGCGCGGGCGTGAAAGTTCTTTTTAACGTCTTGTTCAGTTTCTTTCTCGCACCATCATCGAAGTCTCTTTACGGAGGAGAAATTAGGCCTCTCCTCATCTCTCCTTGTGACCGGTTTGTAACACTTGGAACGGTTTGTTAAACCGTAAAGTTCCACCTGCATGAGATTCCAATGAAATCTATGGTGTTTTACCTAGCCCGTGCACCGTTAGTAATTACAGTAAATTTACGGACAATACTTCAATACTTCAGACAATGGCCGTGAAAGCCGGCGAAAAATTATTATATTTACGGACATTGCAACGAATAATTCATCTCATAATAAACGATTAGTTCTTCGTAATTTCATATGACTGGATCTTCGCAGAAACTACCGCGTGTTTGGACTTCCAAATTCTATTTTTTTTTTGTATAAACAGGGTAAACACACTTGTGGAATAAATTACTGTGTTTTTGCGTGTGTCTCAGTCAGATAATAAATATTAAGATTAATCTTGTGGTTCATGATCATAGTAAGTGAACTTTGGACCCGTAAATTTACGAAGATAACGTTAAATTTATGAAGATCCCTGGATAATATGTAACCAGCGTTCTTACTAAATTTAAGGTTAACACATTTAACAGTGTACGTGTAATCAATTAGACCACTTACTATTAAAATCAAACTTCTCGTAAAGTTTCTGAAACATATTTTTTAACACAATTTGTGACTTAAAATAACACTTCAAGGCAAATCATCAATATCGACATAAATTTAATAGGAACCACATAAAGAAATTTAGGTAAAAATAATACTTTATGGCTTATTAAAAAGCCAGGTAAATATAAATGCTCACTAAATCATGAAATTTGTTCAAATGAAATTTTTAAAAATTGCAAACAACGTGTGCTGTATTTAAATTTTGAAATACAACAATACATATATGACTTAAGTTTAGATTATCATGTAAGTTAAGTATGTTCTTCTAAGACTTCAATGACCTTTACAGTGTATGCATTTATAATCATAATTTGTTGTAAATGTCAAAATAAAATGTACAGCAGCAAACACGATATAATAATTAAAATATGTACTGCCTTCCGTTCAGTCCTAGGCCATCACGAAATCGTCAAATTTGTATAACAAAATGATGACATAATTAATCAAATCGTTTTGTGTATAAAGTGTGTAATAAAATCGTGAATGTATTATTGACTTAATTTGAAATCTAAATTCATACCAATAAATTATAATACCAATAAATGATGTTAAATTTAAAATTGTAATATTTTGTTAAAAATATATATTTTAAAAATTAATTCAAAGTAAATTACTAAAAGTAAATAAAAAAATTTACTTTAAGACTTACTGTTTGAGGTAATTTAGAGATGCATTTTACAAAAATTTCATCGTCAAAAGCAAATGGCTAAGAAATATAATTATACCTACTGTAGTATTACAGCGAAACAAGTGAATGCTGAAAGCATTGAGTTGAAAACTGCCATACTCAAAATACAAAATCAAAAATTCACCAATGCAAACACGGTCTTTGTATACATACAAAAAAAAAGACAGTTGGCTACTATGCAAAGATTTTTTTTTTTCATTCGTGCGGAATTCGTGTGCATTTTATTTCCGATTGAATTTAAGTCTTTGTCGGGTAATTTATCTCAAATATGACAGTTCTCAAAAATAATGGTCTACGTAGTGTCCTGCTTTTGTTGTTGTGTCAAGAGTGTTTGTAAACAAACTTCAAGTGATAGTCAGTTTTGGCGAACAAGCATCATGTCAAATTTGAGTAATATCAGGTGTCACAGACTGTGTATTAGTGAGACATGTTCCGTATCGTGCGGTCACACACGTGGTCTCGACTGCACGCGGCGCAGCGCGAGAAGCGGACACAGGAGGACGAGCCTACCAGGCGTGGGTCAGTCCCTCTGCAGCAGCTCGTAGAGCGCCGCGATGTACGTCTGCGCCATCTGCAGCGTCTCGAACTTGGACAGCTTGCGGTCGTTGCCCAGCGAAGGGACCACGTCCCGCAGGCGGTCGAACGCGTCGTTGAGGCTGTTCATGCGGCGGCGCTCGCGCGCGTTCGCCGCCAGCCGCCGCCGCCTCAGCACCTCGACGCCGGGCGGGTGGGGCTGGTGGTGCGCCGACGACCTCGGGGGCGGCGGCGGCGGCGGTGCCTTGCCGCCCCCCGCCGGGCTGCCGGCGTCGCTGGGGCAGAACGAGCCCCGGCTGCTGCTGTCGCCGGCGGGCGGCTGCGCGGAGGCGTCGTAGTACGCGTACCCGCCGGAGTAGCACCAGAAGTCCTCCTCCTCGTCGTCGTGCGCGGAGGCGGCGAAGGGGCAGGCGGGCGCCGGGGGCGGCAGCGGCGCCGCCCCCGCCGGGCTGGGGGCCGACGAGCACCCGCTGTCGGGGCTGGACGCGCAGCCGAGGAAGTAGCCGTCGCACGGCGCGGCCGACTGGCGCAGGTACGCGGCCGACGACATGCTCGCCAACCACGTGGTCGCCGGCGATGGGGCCGCGCGCTACCTGTCGCTCCGTGGTCCACGGCGGCGGGCCCGGCACTGGTCAGTCTTCCTCTCGCCCGTCCGCCCCTGGGGGAAGATCACGCGTGGGGCCTCAAGGACGTCTCCCCCCCCCCTCCTGCCACAACCTCCCCTACTTTCTTCTTGCGTATCCTCAGGTGATGAGGCGCCAATGTCTTCCTCCCCTCCGCCGCCTTCGATACTTTCTTCCTGCCACCCTTCGCTCCATTGTCTTTTTGTAATGTTGGTATCTGCTGGTGTAGGAACCCCCGGGCGACCCAGGCCACAGCCTACCTACCCCTAGGCGCGGCCACTCTTTGACGTAGGTCAGGTCCCATTTCGAAAAGAGGTGGCTGAATCCGGATTTAACTTCCACCCTAATAAATTTCTTTACGCCTGCACGTGAAGTTCGGCTACATGTCTAGGCGGTACCCACCCTAGAGGCGTAGCTTAGGCTTGCTGCGGTTACTTTTTACCCTAACTTAAAGAAGTAGATAATTATATATATATATTTAATGAATAAATATGTTGGCCCAAGTTGGTAGCACTTTTACACAGGCTATCCGAAGTTTTAAACATGAGGATGCTAACAAGTGTATTTTCTCTGCTATTTTATAACTACCTATGTAATCATAAATATAGGCAGGTAAATTCAAATTATTTTTTTTTAAAAACGTTTAATAATAATAATTTACCTTCATAATGGCAGTCCACACACTAGAAGATTTATAATTACGTTATAATATTACCTGCTTACATTTTTATTACAAATGTAGTCATTCCCAAAAATGAATTCAATATTAAATTCCAATGACTACACAAGGAAAACTATTTGTACTAGCCAATCAACAGGTAACTTTGAGCATTCCACTTAATTATATAATACGCTTTAATGAAGCAATTCATGAAATTTGAATTATATTAATATGTCCTGAAACTGTTGGAAAAAATATATATTTCGGGTCCTGTTATTTTCCTTAATGTTACGAATAAGCAGCAAGATAACCTTTCGTTTAATTTTGAGCTATCAGTGTAACTGTTGTATACAAATTGATCTTGACTATCAAGAAACCAAGCCCTAAATGTGCAAAGTGAGACCATTATCAGGTATTTAAACTAGATAAATTTAAGAACACGAGACCAATAACTTTTATTTTCTGGTAATTTATCAAGTTTTTAGTTTTGCTCAGAGATAAAATATTGTTTTTAATTCTGACCTTTATTCGAAAATATGTTATTTTTCTGTATTTAGTCAAATAAACTGGACATATTATTCCTGATCATGTATTTTTAACTTTCAGGTTGGCAAAAATTAAGAAGAATTTATTTATTTACTAATGGTAGGTAAACAATCAAATAGCTTTCAATTATTTCGACGACGTACGAATAATGGAAGACTCAACAAAAATTTATATTCAGTTTTTTTGTTGCCACTTTATTTTATCTTTACGTACGTGAAATACATACAAAAATTTTAAACTCTAACCTTTCGTGAAATAAGGTTCTGTTTTGGTATAGTTGCTATTTTATGCTTAAAGCATATCTTGTTAATACTGGAATAACCTTAACTAAATATGGAAACCTTTCAATTTGTAGTTCTATATTTGCAAATAGTCCGACCACGTGGTCAAGTGGCGAGCGTGTTTGGTCGGTGGGCCAAGGGGCGCGGGTTCGATTCTCGACCGGGGAGGGGGGGGGTTCAAACCTTCTCTCTGGGTTCAGGACTGTGTGTTCGTGATTTCTCTTTAACCTTTGTCCCGGGGAATCATCCGGCCTTTGCAAGCATAGGGCGTTGCCTCTGTTCACGACACGCAATAATTGACTAAAATGACAAACAAGATTAACTCCAAAAACGTTAGTATTTTCTCTGGAAATTTTGTAACACCATTGTTATGAAAATTATTAACAGCTTCACTACTGAAGGAATACATAGAAGCATGCGTGCTGTGTATGAGTGATAGTTGTTTTTAAAGTTTTTTTTCCTTCTGTTCTTAGATGAAAGGTTGAATACTTAAATTTCAACTCACGTAAGTTTATGTGAAAATTGTGTCGCTTTTATTGCAAAATTATAATTTTAATACTCTTCTGTAATCATTTTAATTTAGAAATAACATTTGAAAATTATCTACCCTCTCGAGCGTACGGCACCTAATGCTTTGTTTATTTATTTTAAATTAGGACTACTGATTAATTTTTCTTCTATTTTCTATTGCAGCTGTCTATCAAGTGTGATAGAAAAGTGTGAGATAAAAAAAAAGCTAACACAGAATATCACAGTTGTAGCAACCTAGCTACACGAGGTTAGAGAGATAAAAAAAGACTAACACAGAATATCACAGTTGTAGCAACCTAGCTACGTAAGGTAACAGAGATAAAAAAAAGCTAACACAGAATATCAAATTTGTAGCAAATTAGCTACAAAAGGTTACATAGATAATAAAAAGCTAACACAGAATATCACAGTTGTAGAAAATTATCTACAAAAGGTTACAGAGATAAAAAAAAGGCTAACACAGAATATCACAGTTGTAGCAACCTAGCTACATGAGGTTACAGAGATATCATTTTTTAAGGATTTTTTAAATCCTTAGTGGACTAAAATATTATATATCTTCCCAATACAGCAAGACATGCCTCACACACACAAAAGCGGTAGGGATTGTGTTTCCAAGTGCAGTCTTTATCTAATTCTGGTTTTAACATGTGTTTTTGTAAACATTTATTTCATACAACTTGACATGAGTGCTTTATATAATTAAGTAACATTACTATATATGTATTTATGACTTATTTAACGAATTATATAAATAATTCACTTAATAACAAAGTATTAAAACCATTAAACAATACTATAACATAAAATTTTCAGTTCTCTTTTCTCAAGCTAAATCATTGCTTAATTTTCTGTAAACGTAGGAGTTCTAAAAGTCTACTATTCCCCGGGATTTTGTGTGACAGTCAATTTTCTTTTAAATATAAACTATAAAGAAAACTTACTCATTAATATTATTATATTTTTAATAAATAAAAAAATCTATTTTAATTATTGTATTAACAAAAAATAAAAAATATATCCTTAAAATTTAAGTAATTTGTTCAGCGGCTATAGAATTAACTAAAAATCTGTATAACAAAATTTTTAATAAGCTAAAAATAAGAAACAAGTAATAAATTAAACAATTAATTTTCATGATGGCCCTGTCCTAACGAATAGACATTAGTGGTAGAAAATTTAAGACAACCGATATCAAGCCCCCCACGCTTGGGTGGTCAAATGCGTGTCAGATGAACTGGGGTTCAATCATAAACTTGAAGCAGATGCGTACGTGCCTCGTGTCTACTTTGATATCTGATGAACCCGAGAAATAATCCTGGGCTCTTTTTAGTTGACGATGCTGGGGCCTTCGATGGCACAAACATTCTGTGGTGGCCACAAATCTGTTATTTCCGTCGTAGAGTCTATGCCTGAAGACGGAGGCGCCGTAGTTCTGGCCTTCAAGCGGAGACCTATAATCGTCTGACTTTTGTAAATTAATGAAGGGTAAAATCAGTAATTCTTGGACGTACCCCAGCGCGTGCCACCGCGGGGAGCAGGAGGGGGTTTGCGGGTGGAGGGGGGTTTGGGGGTTTGCTAATTAGCAACGATAATCACGCCTTCCGAAAAGCTCCGTCGCGGGCAGCTGACTGCGGCTCGTAAATAAAAGGCTGTCGCTTAAAGGGAAATAAATAACCTCGATACGACACCGAAAGATTCGCTTCCGAAACTTTTCGAAGTAAAAAAAAAAAAATATCGGTCGAGTAGGGGAAATTGTGTTATTTGGAAACTATTTTGACCACTCGCAAATGAAACCTTCCGCAACGTTGTGTAGTATCAATGGGAGAAGGGCATATATACTCCAACAGTGCACTGTTAAAAAATTACAGTAAATTTGCCTCAAATAAACGAAGAGTTCTTCGTAATTTCAGATGATTGTATCTTCGTAGAAACTACGTTGTATTTCCAAATCCGAATCCCGTTTTTCTGTATAAACAAGGTAAAAGATAACGTTAAAGAAATAAATGTTTTTATTAATGAGTCTTTACCACACTGTTAGAAATAACAGTAAATTTAATAACATTTCAACAAAGAATTTAACTCAAATAAACCAAGAGTTATTCGTTATTTCATAACTGAATTTTCGTAGAAACTACACCGTATTTCAACTTTCGAGTTGTATATTTCGTTCTAAAAACAGGTAATCACACACATTGACAAAGTAAGAGTGTTCTCATGTTTTGTTAATATATTAAGAAGATTCTTTTGGTTTCATGTTAAAAGTAAGTGAACGCAGTGCCCCCAAATTTACGAAGATAACGGTAAAAATACGAAGATTCCTGGATAATTTTTTACCAGCGTTCTTCGTAAATTAGAGATGAAAATTTTTAGCAGTTTGGAGCCACGATAATATTTTATGGATTATGTACGCTGCTGACTAGACTCGACACCAAGGTTGGAGACTTATCTTTATTTCCAAGTTACAAACAATAATATTGAATAAGGTCTTCCTCTTCTTCTCGCTCATAATCATAACTAACCCGTGCCCGTCAAGGTGTGCCGAGAGAAATGCTGGCTCATAGTTGAAGCAAATCAAATTTTTTTTTAATGTGCGCTTCAATGGAAGTAGCCATCGATGACATTAGGGAGATGAGAGTTATCGAAGTAGAATTAAAGCACATGTTATAATCATCTCAGGGGTTGATGATTGGTAGAGACCGGAAAAATTCGCGGATTCATTTCGTGATAGTCTATAATCCAAAAACGTTTGCCTTTTTACTGCATCAGTGATTGGGCCACAGTTTATCTGAATGACACTCGGCCAATGAAAAACCTTCAACAAAAGAAGTATCGAATCACTAGCGTCCCAGTTAACAGGTGTCACGAGTCAATAAGCCAATGAGCAGCTGTAACTTTCCCGAGTGCATAGAGGATCATGGAGTTTATCCTACAGGTCCTTGAAATCGCTAATATTTATGGTCTCTAATGATTGGACTGCAGTGCTCTTGACACGCCCTCGACGACCCTGAGTCAGTTATGAAGGAATAAGAAAAGGCAGAATAAGCAGTTACCCAATCACCTGCAACGCGCCAAAGAATGTGGCTAGTATAAAATGGGGCGGAAAAATTCGCGAATTCATTTCGTGATAGGCTGAAATTCAAACACAAATACATTTGTGTTGCTTCTGCCATTTGCTCACAGGTGGTATAAGATACTCTGGGCAAATGAAAAACTACCAAAAAAAATTCAACCGAAGAAGTGTCGAATCACAGGCTACCCAGCCGAGACCCCGCTCAATTCGGCAACCAATGAGCAGGCGACATTTGCGGAGTCTATCCTAGAGGTCTTTGAAAACGCGAATGGTTCCAGTCTCTATTTAGCGACCGTTGAGAAAAATTCTTGATTGTAAATAGGCATGTTGAGTTTAGCCTGGGGTGAAACGAATCAGCGAATTAACCGTGGCTATAGTTATTAAGCAACATAACATTATGTTTCTAAAAAATCTAAAGATATGAAATAACATAAACTTCCTTGGCTCAGTGATTATTATATTTTGGTTTTTAATATATAATAATTTTAATAAATAAAAGATTAAATCATACATTATTTTTACTTTGCATTTACAAACAATTATTTACAGGTTTTTTGTTTTAATTTTGCGTCTATTTTAAAAAGAAAAAAAAACACACATAATATAAATGCTGCAGCAGCGCAGAGATCTTGGTTACGGTGTATTAATGGTAGAATCACTTGACTTCTCCCCCTCCCCCCCCCCCCTTTCTGAAGCGTTCCTTTCTTCACTGCTCCATTTCAGCAAGTGCCTCGTGATCTCGATGCATGCTGATGACATTTTGTACACCATGCAAGTCAAACAATTAAGGGAGCTGGTGTATGTGTGTAATATTTTCCGTGTTAGTAACGTAAGTCAAAATGAGACCGCTAATTCCTTGCTCACGTGTTGTGGACATCTTTGCTTAACAACACTCACTTCTTGGCGGCATTTCTTTGCTATTCTTTCTAGCGAGTTTCTTTCAAGATATTAAATAAATTTCTAGCTTCAACCTTTATACAGCTACGGTTTGTTTTGTCAACTATTTGCCAACCAGAGTTACTTAAACTTTGGAACAGACAATTCCTAACTCCATGTTAAACATTTATTAATTCATTTTTTCATTATTCATAAGTACAAAACGTTATATTTGAATATATTTGGAAAGCAATTTTATACTGCAGTGTTATCAATTATCCACAGAGATAAATTAATATATGACAAATGGGACTTGTCTCTCCATGGAACTAAAAAATATATATATCACGCAGAAATTAATATAAACACACGTAATATTGAACATTGCTTCAAATACCGTGTGTCACGTGTGTGTATGTGTATTAACGATTTAAACTTCTCAAAATATTCCTCCAATTATTTTGTTTTATTATTTACTGTAAGTGTTTTCACATTATAATATAAATATTTTAAGATTTATGAAGACGTGCCGTGTGAAAATAAAAAGGTAATAAGGTATTTTAATGTTTTTTTTTTTTTTTTCAGGATTTACTTGTGCTTACATACTATAATTCATTCGTTTTTAGTTGAAACGAGTCAAATTATTTACTTGTTTGAAGAAAAAAAAAAAGCTTGATATTAACAGTAAAATCTTGTACCAACAATCAGCATATTTAGCTGTGCCTGTGTTAGATCCCCCTCCATGCCTCCCCTGAACCGGGGCGGCGGGTGATACACTTGCGCCCCTGTTGCGCGAGTTCGATGGAAGGGCCGCGTGTCTTGCCGGCAGTGGCCAGCGAAAGCTGTACTTAGGAAGCTCCAGGGCGCCGCCCCCTTTTGACCGCGGCCCGTGAAGTATGGAGCATGCCCCTGCGCGTAGTTCCCTACTCCCCTCGCCACTGACCTTGATTTACCACAGGGCCTTCGTTGTCACTCGGGCGAGCCCGAGCCGGATAGGTACCGCGCGCGGCCGAGGGGGGGGGGGGGATGGTGCACCTCCATCGCTTCGCCAACCGCGCTAGAGGGGGTAGCAGCGATCCATTATACCGACCCCAAGAGTTCTCCTCTAATTGATACGTGTCGGACAGGAAACAGAGTTAGCTAATATAAATCTCTCCGGGCAGGCGTCGTTTCAAGACAATCAAATTTAAATTCCACCGAGTTACTTTTCTTTTAATTGATTCTAATTGATATATTTTGAAAGAAATTTTATAATGCAGTGTTATCAATACGATACAGAGAAAAAATATATGACAAATAGGACACTTCCATTCATGGAAAAAAGAACGAAGAAAATGAACAGAAACTCGCCTAATATTGAACTTAGCCGCAAATGTGGCTGCTAGTACGTGAAAAAAATGTATACACACACAAATATAATATATATATACATAATCAGTTTCTGCCATGAGATAGTTTGTAATACTACAAGATAGATATTGTAACTTTGTACTGTGGTTATTTTTGCATTCATATACGCAATACATTTTTCGAAATAATACTAAGTATTTCTTACGGTAATAGGCACATAATTTTATATTTTAACTTATTTTTCATCCAAGTATAATTTTGTTGAATAATGGAAAAGATAATAGAATATTCAATAATTGGACTATATTTTAATTTACTATGCTTAGTAATGGGCGTAGTTAACAATGGAAATCTATTCAGAGAACCGTTAACAAATAACTTTAACTATTGGAGGTACTGGGACAACAAAAAGCATAAATGTCTGGTTAAGAATCAGACCCTATTTTTACTGTGAATACTATTTTGTGGTGATGCATTTGTTTTCATGTAAATGTACAAATTTACAAATATCTAAAATTTTACATGAATATTTCTGTTCTATTCACAAAAAAAATACGGTGCAATGAATCTGAAAAAATAAATTATAATAGAAGTAAAAGTAAATAGCAAAAAAAAACTAAATTCAAAGTTGGCTGGTTCTAATCCGTTTAAAGTAAAACAAAATTATTTTATTAATGTGAATATTTTTATAGTGTTGTTACAGTAAATTAAAACTATTTAAACTACAACAAATAATTATAGATAGTTAACAGTACATAAATAACAGAAAAAATAAGTTAGATTTCTACAGGTGTTGCTATGGTGTCTGAACCTAAAACAGTCCTCAATTTATTGCAAATCTTAATAAGTCGAGTCTAGCGTGAGTGATTCCAGTTCCAGCATCGTAACGTACAAATTTGTTGTTTCACAATTTTTCCGTAAGAATTCGTTAAACCCAGAATTCGCAACGTAGTCAGGGGAAGAACAATCGACAGGAGACATATTGTTTACTGCCACCCACTCGCGTTTCCCGGTCCCCCCCCCCCCCCCCCCCCGCCACAACCACGAGAAAAGACGGGAACATGATGGATATTCGCAAAATGGTTCCATCCCTATCCCCCCCACCCCCAAAAAAAACTGAAAAAAAAAATTTACCCGGTCCGGCCCTGTGTCAGTGAAAATGATGGAAAACAAAAAGGAGAAAGGAGGGTCAAAGAAGCGGCAAGGGGAAGCCTACGTTTACCTCCGATCGGTCCCCGAACATACCCGAAGTTTACAAATCGCTTGTACGTCATCGCCGCTCGCTCATGCAACAAATCTTTCTCGCAACTCTAGTTACAAAACCCATGTCTGGATACAATACAAAGCGGACCACGAGTCCAAGCTCCCAACCCCCTGCATGGTAAACTCTTTTCTACTCTGACCAACTCTTCATCTTCACCATCCTCTGTCTCCTGTATTCTCCTACACTTAATGCATGTAAATATACACCCCGCATGACATAACCCCGGGTTTTTCCCTGTATATGTGCAGGTTTTACCTGGGCCCAAATTATCTAGCAGTTACAGTCTAGAGTAGTCAGTGAGGGAAGTTATTTATGGCATCAATCTCTGCCACGAATGGCCAATCCCCTCCTAGAACACGTTGCATGCATCCCTCTCCCTACATGGCTAATCCCAGCATGACTAGGCGTGCAGGCTTCGGCCTGAGATGCACCTAGTTCCCGCCCTAGCCCGGAACCTCCTACAAAATACACTTAGTTCTAGTAAGGTAAACAACAAAATTCGCCGGCTAAACTAACAAACTTTTCATTTCCCAGTTACGATCAACTAGAAGTGTGAAAACTTAATTATTCTTGGGCGGGAGTTGGGGGGGGGGGGGGGATGAATAACAATGTTTTCCGAAGAATTTTAATTCACTAACCATAATTGTTTTTAACTTATAAAAATTAAAAATAAAAAAACAATATTCGAAGGTTTCTGATTCAGGTTCAGTTAATAAATCGTAAGTTTCCCCACAGACATTTGCACTGGTCCAGTCAGGGTTGGCACCGTCAGGTGGCATTTTAAGAACAAGGGTGAGGGAGAGGGGGTGACAAAGGGGCTAGGGGAGTGACACGGGTTGGCAAAGGGGGGCAATAGGTTCGCCACAAGACCCCCCTTGTTTTCGTCTCGCCTCGTGCCGGGGCTGATGAATTCTTCGCTCCGTCAGCTGCCCGCCGGGCTGGCCCCGCCCCTCAGGGCAAAGCCACAAATCAGCGGCGGCGTTTCTGCCCTGTGATGAAACCCGCGGCGGAGGTGTCTTCCCAATTTGCCGGAGCTGTAAGCTATGTCCGCTTTTACTGTCTCTCTCTCTCTCTTAGAACTCTCACTAGCCTGGATAGCTAGTAGAGGTTGAATGCAATTCGGCGAGATAACATACTCTCTGAGGAGTCCTAGATATGTGATACTAGCTGCCCAACCGGCTTCGCACGGCTATACTAATGGAAAAAAATTAAGCCACATCTCCCATTTACAGTAATGGTAAATAAAAAAAATTCAGTGAAAATGTATTACAATGCTGTATAATGTACCGGAGAGAAAATGAATAGCACCGATGGTTTCCCGACTCGTGCAAGCAACGTACAACTGATGTACCCGTACTTCACTACGGCAGTCTACAGGCAGATTACTCTTGCGCCGCTCATTATACATGCCCCTTCTTGTGGGTACGCCACTGCCGCGCGATGCCCGTTGCCACGGAGACGCAAAAGGCATGAACAATGCAAAATCCTGTTCTCATGCAGACAAAGTACCCACTGTTGCCTGGTTTTAACCACCCATGGGATCTAATTTTCGGAAAATGTCATCCTGCGTAACATAAGGAACATTACTGTGAAGTTTCAAGTCTGTAAAATATATATACGTGAAAAAATAATAAAAAACAAATTAAACACAGAGAGAGAAAAAACACAATAGTTTAGGTTTGTGATTTAAAGTGATAAAAAGTATCTAAATACTAATTTAACTCTTAATGAGGGTACTGATTGCTTCGTTGTTAATATCACACGGGTGTTTTTTACTTCTATGGGAAAATTAAGAATGATAAGGCATCTAGTGCGTGGCAACAATGTTAATAGGCAATAGGAAATAAACTTCTAGCACCTGCGGCATTATCAACACACACTTCGTACGTGTACTGCATGTTGTATCTAACCCCCTCCAACGCATTTGATTCTAAATTGTACTTTTAGTAAGGATCCCTAATGTTATTGATAATATAATATAGCCTATAGCCTTCCTCGATAAATGTACTATCCAACACTGAAAGAATTATTCAAATCGTACCAGTGGTTCCTGAGATTAGCGCGTTCAAACAAACAAACAAACTCTTCAGCTTTATAATATTAGTATAGATAATTGGTTCAGCGCCTCGTGATACTCTTGGGAAGGTGTAACCTCTGAGTCCACCGCAGGTCAGCCTAATGTGATGCTGGCGATGTTGCTGGGATGGGTTGCCCCAACCTCTCATTGTAACTCTTCCTCAGACACCTCCAAATGACGTGTCCATCCCCCTACGGCTCTGTGGAGCCCGTGTTGGTCGCGGTCAACACCACGCCAGAAACTACTTGCCATCAGAGCCAGCAAGTTGAACAAATTACGCAATTGTAGCTGAGCTATCTCATAGAACTCTCAGAAAAAAAACACTTAACTTAGAACCTTCATAAGTAGAGTCACACTCACTATTTCACGAACTTGAACCACATATGTGTCTGCTTCGCGTCTATTATTAGACTCAAGTGATCTTGAAACTTCCTAGAGACACTAAGCCAGTTATAAACCAAGAGAAATGTACGTTACTCAATAACACGTAACCCGCCAAAGGATGTGTTATTGACAAATGATCACTCTTAAAAGGCTTCGATACATACAGGCGAGTTGTTTCTAGCATTGAGTGAAATAAATTCGTAAAATAATAGTGGCTCTATTCATATTTTCTTAGGGAAGTTTACATTTTACGGGGATAAGAGCCACACCCGAACAGTAGCAACGTTCTCCGAAGTTCGCCGATCGCTCGTGAAAAAAACACCGTATCTGTGCGAATAGATTGAACACGAAACAGACAAGGAAGCAAGCTGAAGATGTTTTTTCGCATTCGCTTCACCTAATTTCAGTTTCGAGCTAGCTGAACCCAGGGCTTCGCTTCGAGAGCTCTCCTCCTCCTCCTCCCGCACGGGACACTCCGAGGCCCTGCGCAGGCTGGGACGAGAGAGAAGGCATGCAGGGCTAGCCGCGAGCCTACAGCCCCACCCGGCGCGGAGACACATCTTGCTTCCGCCCAGGTTCTCAAACCAGGCCGCTGCGAAGGAACCAGTCTGCGAAAGCTGCCATAAACGAGCAGCTGCCTCCAGGACATTGAAACGTTGCCCAGTGAACACGACCGCGGGTTCCAGACAGTCTGCACTGAGAGAAAGGTTTGTTTGCCTCAACAAAATATATGTTTGTATGTGGCGAAATAAATATATTTTGTTAATTCAAACAAATATTTTGTAGTAGGAAAGATTCTGTCGACCCAACAAAATGATGCTGTCAACTCAAATGTATATTTGGTTAGGTGTAACAAATAATTTTTGTTTCTTACCGAGTTTGGTTAAGCTAACAAAATATTTTCTTCCACCAAGTAAATATTTGTTTCGCCATATATAAACAAATATTTGTTTGATTCAAACAAACCTTTTTCTCAGTGTGCATGCGGACTTTGAGAGCCATGAAGGCTCTCCTCCAGCTCGCCTCCACGAGTCCGCACCGCGGCTGTGTGAGTGACCCGGTACGTCTCGTGGCTCACCCGCGAGGCCGTGCTGGGCTGCGAGGCTGCCACCAAACAAGCAGCACAGCCTGCCACCAGTGCTCCGACATGCCGGCGCGCAGACCGACCAGAAACAAACAACTCCGGCACGCCCAGTCACAGGCGTCCATGCCCGCAGCATCGGCACTCGGACTGCTGTCCTCACAGCGGCGAGGAGTGTCGCTGCTGGCATCCTCGTCGCCCCAGACTGCTCGCCCCTGCTGCCGCAGAGGAGGGAGCCAGCACACCCGCCTGCTGAGGACCTGCGCGGGAAGAGAGTGCCCTGGCACTTGGCTGTCCTCCGGGCCGCCAGAGTAGGTGGACGTGGCCCTGCGCACAGCCGGCTACACCCCGACCCAGTGCTGGCGGGTCCACAGCCGGGCCCACAGGGTGCCCCACCGGCCTCTGCAGGGTGGCCATTGTTGTGACTGTAATGAAATAAAGCAATAGACGTTTCCATAACTTTACTGCTCCAACACCACAATATAACTGAACGCCCAGCAGGCCATTCTTTTACACAACAACAAATTCACAACACTGAAACTACACCAACTTTACGATACTAAAAACACACTTACCAACTGTAACATATACAACAGCCATCACCACCAGTCAGGAAGCCACTCGACTCCTGGAGGCCGGACTGCCTGCCCCGCAGCTGGGCCAGCTCACCCCAGGAAGCAGACTGTAGTGGACCTGGGCTGTATTCCTACCAGAACCCCACCCCGCGCGGTGCAGTGCTGGAGCTGGCAGAGATGGTGGCCGCAGCTCAGCACCGCCCCAGATACACTCCGAGCCAGCCTCGGGTCGAGTTGCCTCCTCCTGGGCCTACCCCCTACTCGCGGTATAGGGAGAAAGTCAGTGGCCCACGGTCTTAGGAACCTTGAACGTAAAAACAACGCCTAGCAAAACAAAAACCCAGCAGCAAACATTATTCCAGTCCTAAATTAAACAAGAAACTAGTCAAAATACAACCCAGTTTTAAGTAGAACAGGCCCCTGCTCGGAACCAAATTAAAACTGAGTAATTTCTCCCCCCCCCCCCTTCCCCGGAAGCGCTGGAAATCCCACGCAATCATAGTAACTTACCACCGCCTAGACGACTTGAGGTTAAATATCAACCTAACACAGTCACTTTGCCTCAGGGCCATTTATAACTCTGACACCTCTACGGAGTTACCAGCAATGTAATGTTCCCCAAACACCTTCAAAAACGAAAAGTAAATTAGGACCCTCGCTGGAGGTTATGGGCTGCAGCCCGCAGCCCGGTGCACCCAGCGAGGCCAGGGATCGATGCCAAGTTCGAGCATTCGGCCCGCGGGGTCGCCATGGGGATGGTGACACCCCTGTTAGCCGGTCAGACATGACTTCCTGGGATTGCTTCATAAGCAGTTGTTTTGAGCCATCATATTGCAAGGGTTTGTATATTTTAATTTTATAGAGTATTTTAAATATTGCTAACTAACCTCACCAAACTTTCCTTTTAGTAACAATAACCTAACCTAATCTACCCTTCCGGAAAAAAATAAAGAAATATTATGTATAACTAGAGACCGTAAAAATTCGCGAATTCATTATTCGCGATAGCTAAAATACAAATAGTTATACCTCAGTGCTGCCTCTGCTATTGGCTCACAACTCACCTGTATGACTCTGGGCCAATGAGAAACACCCAACCAAATCTATATCGTATCACAGGCTGCTACGTTGGGACGTCTCACAAGACAGCAGCCAATGAGTGGGTGATATTATTTTACCGAGTGTACGTAGAACTATGGAGTTCATCCTACAGGCCATTGAACCCGCGAATTTTTCCGGTCTCTATGTATAACACTTATCGAACATAAACTAACATTTTACTTCGGTATTCTTCGGAACTGTTCGGGTTGTGGTTTTGATTGAACCCCTGTGAACTGTAGGATATCTATTTTCTAAGCATAAATCCTGACATACATAGCTTAGCAACACACAACTTATAAATAGCATACGTTACAACCATATAACGTATAACTATCACAAGCTAAAAACACATAATTTGGGTCTGACACAATTCAGATAAAAATCCATTGCATGTGTTTCTAAGTTATGTATTTATAGGTTATGACAGCCTTCGGCCCTCTTTGCCCATTTCGGTGGGATCTCAAATTGATTTAAAAATCTGTTAGCACAAACGTCAAAATTATTCCCTTGAAATAAGTGCAAATATTTCTGTGTTTTTAACTAGGGTGTCCGTGCCATTACTTCAATGTAATGGATGGTCTGAAATGATTTCAGATGGTACACAGTTTATGATATTCGCCTTCAATTTACGAATAGTGCTGACTTCAAAACCTCCAGATATCTCGGTAAATGTATGGGTATCTTACTGAGATTGCTTGCTTCTGATATTACCCAACAAAGAATCATCTTGGTAGTTATGTTTCAAAAGACTTCAGAAACTTCTTAATAACTCAGAAAAACCTCTCAACCTTTCCAAATGCGCGTATATCCTGTTTACAAACGGGACACAGCATTCCGAGGTTAGAAACCAGCATAGTTTCAATGGAGATGCAATTAATTACCTGAACATATAAAGACATTTTCGTTGAGATTTGCTTGAATTTACTGAAGTTAATACGTAACATTTTACAACAAACTGTAGTCTCGGAGCTTAGAGGTTTTGACCAGTGACTCCTGGAATCGATTCCCGACAGGGTTAGAAAAATTTTTACTTGTGGTTCGTTTCTTACCGACGAGTTCATAATAATTTCACCTTGTACCCCTCAGTCACCCATCGCCATCATAACAGTTTATTAAAAAACACATTAAAATTAAAACAAAATTATGTTCCAAGCAAATAAGTGGATTTTTGTAAATGAAGCTGGACTCAAAATTATCCGTCTCATTCGTCCGTCACCCGTCCGTCCATCAAAACCTTTGCCAGATTTAATTTTCGGTGGACGGACGGATAAAATTATAAACTCAAAAATGCCCTAAATCCATTACCATTATTTTAACTGTTTTCTAGTTTGTTTATTTGTTAATAAGCTTCCCTATTATGTTTTTAACTTGCCTATTAATATGATTTAAGTTCGATATTTAAAATAAAATTTGTCTGAGACAAAAAGTGATTTATAATGTTCGATAATTAGAAACGTTATTAAAATAAATATATTTTTTTAATAATTTACGATCGCTTAGCGCACATGATCGTCCAAATGGTGAAACTTTATAAGATAAATTTTCGCAAAAAATGTAAGCCTTACTACTGAGTTGGCAGCATTCAAGTAAAATAATATTATGACGGGCGCGACGGACCATTGAGAGTCTAGCTTTACTTGTTTTGGAATCGGGCAAAGTATAGGGTAAATTTTTTGTGACAAAAAATACCGTGAAAAGTTGTTGACCTACCTGCTCGTACAGCTGAGCGCGATGCACCATGGAAAGATGGACCCGACACGTCATATTTGGCTGCTCCCTGTTTTTTCGTGCCAGCTGGCTGGCTGCCTTAAATCCATAAGACCTTTTCTCACGTTAAAATACTTATTAAATAGTTTTCCTTAATACAATGAGACGCGTTAATGCAATAAAATATTTTATTAAATGTATATTTATATATACCTATTGAAAAACAATCACAATATTTATATAATTTAAGCTATTTTTGATAAACATTTTAAATTAAGTTACTAGGTATTATCTTTCAGGAGATTGGTTTCAATAAATTTATACGGGGGAGAAAATAGCTTTTAAACTGTTTCTTGGCCATGTTCGTTACCTTTCATTTTGCCAATTTACAACTTCCAATTATTTCGTTAAATTAATCACAAAATCACTAAATCCAAGCACAGAATTCGATGAAAAATTAGGTACATTGAAGAAAATTCAGAACATGCCCGTAACTAAAATGAAATCGGAACACTCGCTCACTTGAATAACAAGATGGCCGCGGTTGTGACGCATTGGTGACATAATGTGTCATTCAAGGGATTGAGTTCATTTAAGCTTGTAAGTAATTTCAAGTAAAATTTTATCGGGTGAAATCGCCTTTACTCCGAGCTCTGCTTCTGTGTTAGATTTTTGAGACTCGTATCATAATGATTTTAATGTAAATTAATATTTTATTGAACTATTGGTACTGGCTAGATCAGTATATCACTGACCATCAGTTAAGTATACAGAGGGTAAACAGAGATTAGGGAAATACATATGGAGCATAAGGTCCGATTATAGACGTGGGGGGTGAAGGCAAACAGGAAGGGGGATTTCAGAGTACTACACATACCAATATGGCGACCGTATGTTTACAAATGTATCTGTTGTACCTGTATTGAAGGTTAAATTGGAGAAAAATGTCAACTCATTATATAACATTTGTATTTAGAAGATTTGTTTTTGACTTTTAATATATGTAAACATACTAACCAGGAATATGTTGATATAATTTTCTTCCAAACAGCTTAACTACAGTCGTTAATAAAAGCTGATACAAATATAAACAAACGTCCGCCGTATTGGTATGTAAAAATCAGGGGGGGAAAATGAAAAGAAAAAGAAAAAAACTGCTTCACGCCTGACGGCTAATGGTCCATCTGTATCCTTCCCTAATCTCTGAGGGTAAAGGGTACTTATACACGTACTCCATTGTTAACTTGATAACGGCTTGGCTTTGTCCCTTCAGTGAACAAACGCACTAAAATTTGTGGATTCTAAAGGTGACGTTTGGTGCGCCTGCTGGGGTTGTGTTTTTTCAGCACAGTTTTGTACAGCGGGATGCATTACCGAAAAGCTATCAGGCGTTCAAGGCACATGTGGGTTTCGCCTTTGCACATTTTTTATGTTCGTTGCTGAGTCTAGAACTTGAAGTAGATTATTTTACTGATTTTATTTTGTTTATGAAAATTATTTGGAATTAATCAATAATATTGGCGTGTACAATTTTCAATGGAATGTTCTATCTAACAAGACCTTATTTAATGGTTTTTACGAACTTGAGGAAAAATTGTATGTCAGTCCTAGCATTTAGGCCTACTGAAAGCATAAAATCATGAAGTGAAAAGTTTTGGTGTAACAATTCGTATGTAGCCTTCGTCTTAAAACTTTTTTTGTTTAGTAAATCATTCCTTAAATTAATAAAATTATGATTTCCCCAAAATCCCAAAAGTCTAAGGTTTCTATGGTTTTTGGAAAACCTCATTTTTATTGATTTATAAATGAGATACTGAAAATGTATATAGTTTTAAATCGAAGGTTACATACAAATTGTTAATCCAAATCTGTAGGCTATATCACATGATTTTTGTAATCAAACATACTCAAACTGACAGAAAATTTAGCGCTTAAGTTCATAAAAAAACATTAAATATTAATGTTTTTAGTAGAAAGGCCTTTTATTAACACTATAATATGATTATATTTTGAGTTTATTTTTAAAAATGTGAAAAATCATGGAATATTAGAAGCAAAATAATTAAGGACACTACTCCCCTTAACCCTTTACACACTTGGATTTAGGGATATGAAGCTGGATAGTAACTTAGATGACAGTGGCGTCACTGTGGACTTGGCCAAAATGATACTGCAGTGATTATGCTGCCTTACGCAGTACGGAGGTGAAGGGACAAAAATTCACCTTGTCCTGAAGCGGGAAATTCTCGATCCGGCTCATTAATTTCACAATTGTGTCACTTTACGTGTATTTACATTGGTTACATGGACGTTCCAGCACTCAGTGCTCTTTTACCAAATTTATTACAATTTATATGAATTATTACATAACATAGAGAAATAGTTATTCTATATTAAAAAGAAAATTTTTGAAAACCTTTTGTATAGTTTTTATTTATGGTGCTTTACATCTCAATGTTTTGTCTATGTTATATTTACATTTGTTATATTACATTATTCACACTTTTCGTTTGATTGGGTTTGTCAACACTACTTAAATATTTGGTTGCCACGGTTGGTGTTCAATTCAATTTGTATTGCTCTGGCATATTAATCGGGAGTTCTAACCACTGAGCCAATTGGTCGAGCAGGAGAGTAGTTTGTATAGAGCATAACAGTAGTTCGTATAGAGAAGAGTAGTTAGTATAGAGACGTGGTTCACAGAAGAGATCAACTTAGACCAGGTAGAAAGTTTTGACACCTCATTGATACTTTTACCATCATATGGTTGTTGTCCAACGACAATATATCAGGTCCAGCTTCATCTGTGACACATACAAACGCTGCCTTTTGTGTTCATCATCGAAAAACTGATATTTGAAAGGAATTAAAGAAATACAATTTATAGTATTACCATTCTTACCGTATTTACCATACTTTAAGAACAACATTTTTTTCACTATCGAGTAACATAAATATGAAATCAGTTCATTATGAGGAGTTTTAATATAATGCTTGGGTGCGTAGAATAATTTTTTTTATAAAAACATCTTATAAATCCAATAGAATAATTATTCAATTAGTTCATTGAAATTATTTACATAACTTACCAGAAAAATATTTTTAAAACGTGTGAAGACATGTTTGCCTCAAGTTTCTAGCAGCATGATGGGTTTATTATTTAACGGATGTCCCAGTTCAAGACCGCTTAACTCTGAGTATCAATCGTGCAGTTTAAAAAAATCAATGGCCTGTAGTTTTTTATGTGTTAAGGCAGGGCGAAGTTTAAAAAAAGTCACAATTTTAAATATACCCTGACCAAAAGATTTTTCGAAAAGCTTATACAAAGGATTTCTTGTTGCTTTTGAACCGTACAGTTGATTCCCAGAGTTCGGGCACTAATAACTGGCACACCATGCAATTATACATCGATATTGTGGACTAAAAATTATTGTCTCGTTTTACCTTACACCGAAATGCCGTACTTAGAAAATCGCATCTGATTAACTAACTTTTTCTTCGTTAACATGGTTTCAAACTTAAATGAGTTGCTGGTGTGAATTGCGAAATTTTCTACCCGATACAGACATGAGAAACTTGTATGAGAGACATTTTATTTCACTTTACGGCGTTTCAGAACTTAACAGTGATGATTGTTTCTTGTAAAAACAATCTCTTGAGTCCATTGTTTCTTGCGGGATCCAGTACCTCTGGTAAACCTGCATCTTCAGCATTTGTAGTTAATTTGTGTATGATTGCTTTTCTGGGGTAGCTAGCGCATAGTTGGTAATCATTGGTAGGTACCAGAAATAAAATATAGTTTGGTTTTTTCGGTATTTTGGTGCAGTAGATACGGATTGTCGTGTAAGCTGCCCAACAAATAGTGGAGTCTAAGAAGACCTACTTTTAGAGAGAGGAAATATATTTTATCTATTTAGTTACCATTTATATTTTTAGTTTTTGTTGTGCCTGGTGGTACTGACTGGGAACTTGTCTCTTGTCTCAATGTTGTTCTGAACTGGAATTATACCAGTTCCAATGAACGCATGAAAATTATACCCCGGAAAATTGCGCTCTCACACAAAAAGTGAGATGTTGCGTTCCCCCACCCCCAGCCACCAGAATGGGTGGTAAAATTAAGCCGCGGATTTTGTATGTTTCGCCATGTTTGACTCAATCCGCATCCTTCAAAGGTATGTTTATGTTATTGTCACTACCAATGGTGCTGGTTAGGTGGATGGACGTTTATTTTGTGATGGATCAGTCGACAATAACCAAGACGCAGAAAGACAAGAAGTGTGTTTCGCTCGATGGATGTCAATACCAATATAAGAAAAATAGAAATAGAGAACGCTTTGGCTTTGCATTTAAAATAAGAGAGAGGTGTAGAACACAACGACAATAAAGCACGAATTTATCAGTACAACTGATCACAAGTGCATATTAGACGTAACCAATACAGAAATTCGAATTCAACGAGTGGCAGCTAAGAAGAGAACACTAGATGTTGATATGCCCCTAAACTCTACCATGAATAAATGAGGTCCATTTCTTTAATCAAGGAGTTTACCTCGTGACTAATGTTTCTGCATATTCCATCTTCAAGTAAAGGCAAACATTCTGCAACCCAGAATCTCTGGGGAACATTGTTTTGTCTGAAGATGACCGTAAAATGTTTCCTTTTAGTAGTAGAAAGGTTTTAAAAGAAAAACTCGGGTTTTATAGCTTTAGGCAGAGTGAACTACAGTAACTAGCAGTACTTCATGGATGTAATGTTCGAATCGAGTAGCAGACAGTTCACAGTTCACAGTGCTGTACATTTCTAAGACTGTTTTCGATTCTTTTATTTGCCTTAGTATGTATCTTTGTACTTATAAAACTTTTACATTCAAATATTCTCATTTTTCTTGGGTCATGTTCTAATTGTTAGTTCTATAATAAATTAAAAGTGGTTCTGGTAAGTTATGTGACACAAAGATTTACATAAATTTCGGAATGCACTACATGAGAAATGCTTTATGATTAATTAAGGAGTATTCACTTATTATTCACAAGTTCAAATTGCAATGTTAGCAATTTTAATGTGCAAATAATTATTACTTGTGTGGTTCCATTATATAAACAAAAAAAAATGTTCAAGAGACAACATACCACACCATTAAATATAGCATACTATATTTTCTATTTTTAATTATGTGTGTCTATATAAATACATATATACAAATGTCATCTTGTCTGCCTTTATTGATGATTTGCTGCTCTGGTTGCCCGGCACTAACTAGCAGGGTGATACGTGCGCTAGTACATGGTTCTCTCAGGTAGGATTCCTGACAACTTGGTAAAGGGCAGAGGATGAAACGCTTGGCAAAGGCCCCCCGAGTTGTCAGCCACCTAGGACACTACGCTATGTGTGGAATAATAAAATATGTCTGTGAATTACGATTATTACACTGACGGCCCTCTTACAAAGTGCTGCCCCATGCATAGCCCTTTCCGAATGGAATATTATAACTCGTCCCGGTGCACTAGGTTTGCCTGCTAAGGCCTAGTCGCTGCAGTCTGGTAAGGCAAGACATTAGTATAGCGCTGGTAACGTAATACATGGCGGTCTGTTGTGGCAATGTCCCAGAAACCATTGAAGGAGTGGCATTGTCCATTCGCGGACATTCGAAACACTTGTTGGTTGGTGATAGACCGACCACAATTAAATAGGTGGACTTGTAAACTCTAATTTCAATTACACTATAACGTGACAAACACACAATCTGGTGCAGACAAGACTTCCGTTAAATCGGTCACGATTACACAATGGCTCTATATGCGAAACGTCCGGCGCTGGAAAGCTAGAGAACTGGGTGGCTCTGAGTCCTAGCTACCTGGACCCTAGGTCACCCCTCGTGGTCAGGAGAAACAAAGAACAATATTAAGCACTAACAGGAGCTGAAATAAATAATTATGTGGCCAATGGGTTAGAGCTGGACCGATTGGGGCCAGCCGCAGAGCTAATTAAAACGGATTAATAACACTAATTAATATGCTATGGGAACTACGTCAGCATAGACAAAGAAATTGATGGCTTCATTGTACATGGACGCATCTGACCCTGGAACAGAGAGGAATCCAACTGCCATGATTTCTTATGGCACTAGCCACTAGAGGTAGCTTTCGCACGCAAAAGTGCACCAGGAACAGAAGTTGGTATTTAGATTTGTAGGCTTGTGATAGATAATTATTAATAATTTAATGAAAAGTAAAAATGAATTGTAAACAGTTTATCGTATATTCGCTGTTATTTTAGTAGTTAAAAAAACAACTGGCCCAGTTGCCAGTGGCGGCGCGCGTTCACTGCATTGCACTTTCCTGCACCACAACACTCGATCGGGTTACTCCTCCTCCCTCCCCCTTAAAGAGAGGCAATGGGACATAATGGCATGTGCGAACCGAGGGGGACACTAATGGTTGTTGTTTATATCTATATATATCCTAATAACTGGCAAAATAATGTGCATATGTCAAACTTTTCCAAGAAATTTTTACACTTTTATCGCCTGATTATATTTCACATGAGCTATTTTAGTTGATGCCCTAATAGTTATACTACACCATGACTGTTGATTTCAATAAATGTTTCCAAAGTAAAGTCGTTCCCACTTACTAAGGGTGTGGTATGAAAAATGCCCTGAGCACTTATAGTTGTCATGAGTTGGTCAGCATAATGCTCTGGATGCTCAAGTTTGCAGTCATCGAAAAGTACACAATAATATAGAAAGTGATCACAGCACTCATATATAAATTTTAAATACCATGAGTATGACAGACAAAAGCAAAGCGAATATTTAAATTATCAACTGTGATATTATTAAATAGATAGTTTTTTTTTAGAATTTAAGGCCCTGCTACAATACGACAGTGATGAGTGTTGCGACTGTACTACTACCGGTGCCATACTAGTATTTACTGACGTGGCCCCGACCATGGCCTCTAAGCCCGTGCTTCGCACCGCTAGTACCAGATCCCATTTTCGGAGCGCACCCCTAGCCCAGCGGGAATGAGTCAGGCGAGCGCCTGGGTGTGACCCCACTAGACTCAAATAAACTTCAGGGCACGAAACCCCGGGGGCTCGACCCCATAAAACAATTAAGGAACAAGACATTAGGACACAATTATTAATTCACAGACATTAAACAAGTGCGTCGTAGCGACTCCGTGCGAGCACCGCATGGAGTAGACAACGAACCTCATTACCAGTCACCGCCCTAAAGTGCCCGTGACAATGATCAAGTCAGATTAGGAGAAATCCAACTAAAGCAATTCACAGTGAGACAATATGTTAATAAATTTACAGTCACCAACTTGATGCCACAATTCAAATAATTAAATACTATAAAACAGTTGTTAAGCCTTAAGCACCCAATTACCAGGTGCTACCCTTTAATTGAGCACCTGGAGCATGTTTTTAGCTTATAAGAGAGCAAATTAAGTTCATATAAGTATTTGGCACCGACTCACAAAGGAGGTGAAAGTTTCCCTCCCTCGTGAGGCGGCCATGTTCGGCAGTCTCCAACCACTCCGCGCCTGGTCAAGAAGTGTGTCGTGAGCAGCCTTCAATTTTGTTCCACCGATCGTTCACTCTGCACTAGATTTAATAACCAAACCTTTTTAATTCATTGCTGCTCACATAGACTCGGTGTGTATTTCGTGGACCCAGGCTTATCTCGAATGTTTCCTTGGTGATTCCGCACCTCGTCGCGGACCACGCAATTTACGGCACTGGCCGACTCCACCCAACTCGTTTTCGTTAAGATCGCCGCGCATACGCCTGCCGGCTACAACCTCACGTAAGTGTAGATAAGAATTTAGGATCATGCTTATTGAGCCCACCTAAGACAATTAACTTTCGGCGCTGGCCGTCTCCGGCGAACTAGTAATCATGTCCCCGTGAGACTGCCATGGCAAATTCACAGTGTTATGTTAGTGTCATCTTTTGTTTTGTAATCAGGGGGTGTTAGTGTAATTGTACAGCAGCTCAGACACTGTTTAGCGCATTATCATAGCTTTTGTAGCGGTTCTGACACTGCGTAGTGTATGTGTAGGGAGTACAGCGTACCCATGCGTACCACCGGAAAAGTCCATGGATTAAAGCCAATTTAATATAAACTGTGTCGTCTACAATTATTCCGCACCATTCTTTCCTCCACACGGCCGAGCGGCCTCACAGCCAAGTCGGGAGTTTCAGGGTAGATTTTCAGCTGCGTACCTGGCAGGGTACACGGGGCAGAGTTCCCGCAACCCACCACCAACGGCCTAGTGTTCCACTAGCCTGGCACCCTTCCTCCCCTGGACAATAGCAGCACCGCCCTGCCCGTAGTGCCCATCAGGTACTTCCCGGGCCTTCTACAAAGGCTGGGTGACGGTATTACATGCTACAATTAATGCTGTGCTAGTGATTGGACGATGTACATGCGTGATTTTCTTTGTCGATCCTAGAAATAATTAAACACAAATGCCACTTAATATCTAGTGCTGTTTATGTTTTTCGGACCTTTCAATCGCTACTAATAATAATTGAAACAATATTGGTAATATTGTTTTTACGTCGTCCGGCCGAAGGCCACCCCAAAGCCCGACCTGCAACCGCCAGTATCTGACCCAGCTAATGGAACGCACCCCTAGCAATGGCCCACCCGAGTCAAGCGAGCCCCTGAGGATCAGGTAGATCCAAGGGCCATGTCTTAATTAATCAAACACCTCGACCCCACTTCATTATAAATCAAACACAATTTAAAAGTAACATCACTTTTTATTAGAAACCCCGCCCAAGGAAAGTGCAACGCAGGAGTGCCCGGGGCACTCACGTGTGAAATTACGTTAATACATTTGTGAGTGTCTCCCTTGTGGCCTTCAGCCTAAATTAATTAGAGTATTGTGTAACGTAAATATTACCTCCCCGTTTTTTGTGTATAATTTACCACTGGAGCAGTCAACAAGTGACGAACAGTCTCTGGTGTGATTCTTATTATTTAAAATTAACTTATGTAAATTTGTTAACCCTAATTCTTAGAGAGTATCTACCAATTAGATTAATCATTAATAATTAATGTACGAATTTAGAGCCACTCTCAGTTTCTTGTTATTACAATAATTTCCGAATAACAGAACTTTAAAAACTTTGGCATGAGAAAACGCTGAGACCTTCCCTCGCGCCAAGGGCAAACGCCAGTACCGAGCGACTCGCGGACCGGCGCAGACGTGCGTTCCACAACGAGTCATCACCCTTTGTCTTCTCTGAACATTCTTGCTGGAAACTATAGTCATTTAAACCAAATCCTTTTTTCGTTGCATAAACTCCCCGTGTGTCCCCGGTCCTTTTTACGGTGTAGGGCCTGACCCAGCAGCTTAACTATAAAATCCCTGGACTAGACATTACGCAGGGCAGTTCACTATACGGCACGGGCCGACTCCCGCTACCAGTGACTTTTTGTTAAACGTCGAGTGCACAGGCTTCGACGACAACTACGCACAGAACTAGCATCTAATTTAACTGCGGACCGCGGTCCACACAGGTGGACCTGTATACCACCGCATTAGCAATTTTCAGGATTGGCCATCTCCAATCAACGAGCCCGAGACCCCAGACGACGGCATCCTTACTGGTCTGTTGCTTATTAACTACTGGCCCCGAGATAAAAAGTCAGCCATCTCGATCATAATGGAATACCAGCATGATGTGTGTGAAGTGCACGCAGAATTTTAAGCAGTATAGCCATTGACCATCCGCTTGTATCAGGTGCTTTAAAAGGAATTTAAAACAAATTTGTTCGAAAACATTAATTTCAAACCGCGCCTGCAAAAGCTAAAGATCGGTTACAATAATATGTAATTACGAATATTATGTTAAACATCGCTATGTTTTGGAACATCCCTTAAAATCTCTATTGTGGTTTGTACCTACCATTTATGAATATATTTTTGAACTGTTCATCTATTATTTGGTGAATTGGAATATATGCTATTAGCATTACCTACATGAAATAAAATTTAAAGTTAAATATTTGTGATTATAATTTGTGAATTAATTCTAGGTCCGAGCTGAAATGTTGCTATATTGAGGTTCAATCGCAGCCATATATGCTTGGTATTAAAGGTGGGTACATAATTAACACATTTAACAATGAATAAAAAATTTCGCTGATGAAATTATCAACTAGCAAAGCACTTCAGAATGCAAACGATACATAAAAATGCAAAACTTCTGCTTCATAACACGGCTGCATTCTCGCCTGACTTCATTGGCTGGAATTAATGACCACTTAAAAAAGGCCGAAACTGGATGATAGCGGTATTATTTAATTATGTGCTCATCGGCACACAGGTTAAGTTTTTCATTCGTAAACCGACCTTAACCTCACATATCATTATGACGAGAATGGGCAAGACACGGACAGTCGTTGGCGAGCCATTAAATCGTTTACCATAAGAAAAAATGGTAAATTATCCAATTAAAAAACACAAAAGCTTCTTAATTTGTAAGGTTTTGATAACACACAAATACATGAGTTAATGAGTTCATTACGATGAACATTTATAATTTTCAAAAAAAATATATTTTTGTGTATGTTTAGTGCCAGTTGGTCTAGGGAACCTTACAAATGTTTGTAGGCACAACAAAGAAAAGCGCAAATATTTGATTCTGCGTACAATTCTGCGCTCTATTTCAATACTTCTTCTATGCCTGAGTTTCTTTACGTAACATGTACTCTGTGCCCTTGAGTGTTTACTTTGTGTGCTGTGCTTTGATTTGTTGATTGCTGTGCTTTACAGCGACGCGGCGTCGTATTTGTGGTCGCCTACTGTACGAGAAAGGTGTGCCCGCCGAATGGGTTATTTTGGCGTTTCTTGAAGTTGTTTAGTCCGTAAAATGGCCCAAATTCGATACACGAGAAATCTGTTTTTGCGTGGTGTATGCGTAGTTTACTTATTCGCGTTCGCCTCTTTCTATGTACAAATACCAGGTGAGTTGGAGTGATTTGATACGGCTTATATGTTCATATTTCTTTTTTATTGGTGTGTTTATTTTAAAAATGACAACTTCTGATTTAACCGGCATGACTTAAATGCTTTAAACTGTAGGAAATCGTTTCTAATTAGGCGACTTTGTTTGACACAGGAAGTAATTTATAATTGAACATCGTGTAGTCGAAACAATAGCATGGCGTAATTTAAATATAGCTGTGAGCAATGCCATTACGTATATTTTTGGCTTGATACTAAGATTTATTATTTGATTTTGTGGGAATTTCTTGTACTGGGGTTAAAATTTATTTTGGTTTTTGATATTCACGTGATATTTTGGTGTACAGTATTACAGACGAACTAACAAATTTCAAACTTGTAATACAAAGTAATTCTGCAGATCAACGGCTTCTGAATAAAAATAAAAAAGAAAGAACTTACATGAAAGGTTGGTTAGTTGAAGGTAATTATAAATGTGCCCAGGCATTAAGGGCCCTGCCTACTTGGGCCCAAATATGGATTGCAGAGCTTCAAGAAACCCCACAAATTTAAAAACTGCTCAAGATAGCCGAATGGTCTTTTTACTAAAAGCGTTCAAAAATATGCTGGTGTTGTATGAGTAGTTTCTGTTTCCAGATATCGTTTTTAAACAATTTTTAGAATAGTGAAAACTGTTTAAATTCATGTTTACAGAATAATATTTGTCATGAAACACCAGGTAAAATTCTTGAAAGAACTCAAAGGACTTGTATGACACTTTTATCTTCATTTCAAAAGACTTGTATTACACCTTTATCTTCATTTCAAAGGACTTGTATTACACATTTTATCTTCATTTCTCCTCATATAAGTGCTCTCCTCACTAGGTGAGCCCTCTAAATAGTCTGCTTGGCTGCTCACATCTCTAAGGATGGCACTGGCTTGCACATCACACTGCTCTTCGTGGTAACATTCTTACTGTGTAGCTTTTCTGTGAAGTAATAATGCTTTTTCAGACACTATAGACGTTCCTATATTTACCCTTAAAACAGCCTTTCTATATTCCTACTGGTTTTTGAGAAATCACTGTTAATATATTATATTACAATACCTGTGCATTTTCACGGCCGTCACAATTTTTTCCTTTCCCGTGTGGGTCTGTGTGTATATGATTTGGAGAACTAGTTAAATTGTAAAAATGGTCAATTACATTAGGTTAGGTACATTAAATACTTCAAAACAATGTGGATGGTTGGTTAGGTCAGGATAGCTACACCTTAAATTGATAATTCCTGATCAACCATTAAAAATATTTTAGAGTATTTTTAATGTATCTATACCAACCAACCCAACCATCCATCCACAGTGTTTTGAAATGTTTTTAATAAAACAAACTTAACATAATCGACCATTCTCATGATTTAACTCAAGTTCTCCAAATCATAAACAAACACAGACCCACACAGGAAAGTAAAAAATTGTGGCAGCCACATCAATGCGCATGCACTGTAATGTAAGTTATAAACTGTGATTTCTCAGAAACCAGTAGATTTTCAGAAACATAGTTTTTTTAGGGTAAATACAGGAACGTCTCTAGTATTTGAAAAAAAGTATGTATCAGAATTTTATTATTACTTTCTGGAAATGCCGCATTTTAAGAATATTGCTACTCATTAAACTAACTTAAACGTTGTTGCAGTGTGCCTCTTAAGAACGTCTAGTACACCAGATTAGTCAAATAAGGTCATGAAACTATTCAACGAAGCTATCACAGAAAATTGCAATAGCCCTTCTTTGCTGTTCATAATTGGAATACCTTTAGTTAATCACTTTGGCCTATTAACTGTTGGAGCTCTGTACGTTATTTTGTAGCCCAGCTAGGCAGTCTCATTGAGACTATTTCCACGTATAAAGTACTAGCTGATATACCCATTATTCGCTACAGAAGGCTTTAGGTAAAAAACACACTGCTCTCTACGGTATAATGGGGCAAAATATACATAGTGCTGTTGGAGTAAATCTATGAATCTTTGTTAGCTGTAAAAACCTTTATTTACATAATAACATTATGATCAGTCAGTGAGTGACTGCCATGCTACTTAAGTGCACCTCAGCTCTTCTTTGTGGGTATGCCACTGCCACATTACTATAGTCAGCCACTATTCTTCCACAATGGGTATACCTTTGCTACGTCCCTACTCGTTGATACAACACTGCCCATCCTCATTGGTATGCCACTGCCTTGTGTATAATGCCACCACTGCCTCTCTTCATGTGTCTGCCACTGCCAATTCATGTGCACGCCACTGACCGTCTCGTGTGTACGCCACTGTTCATCCTTCTGGATGCACCACTGTTCTTCCCCGTGGGTACGCCACTGTTCTTCCCCGTAGGTACGCCACTGTTCTTCCCAGTGGGTACACCACTGTTCTTCCCCGTAGGTACGCCACTGTTCTTCCCCGTGGGTACACCACTATTCTTCCCCGTGGGTTAACCACTGTTCTTGCCACTGTTTTTCCTTGTGGGTATGCCACTGTTCTTGCCACTGTTTTTCCCTGTGGGTATGCCACTGTTTTTCCCCGTGGGTACACCACTGTTCTTGCCACTGTTTTTCCCCATGGGTACGCCACTGTTCTTTCCCGTGGGTACGCCAATGTTCTTCCCTGTGGGTACACCAATGTTCTTCCCTGTGGGTACACCACTGTTCTTTCTCGTTGGCTGCCACTGCAGTGCTACGTAAGTCTGCCTCTGTCCCTACTCATAGATCCACCACTGCAGTGCCGATAAGTAAGCCACTACCCTGTGTCATGGGTACAACACTGCCACACTTCCATAGTCCACCACTACCTCTCCTCGTAAGTACGTCACTTCTTCTGTGCCCTATATATTTTAGCAAAGTTTAGAAACCATCTTATTACCCAAAAATACATTTACGTTAAGATTAATGGGAATATTAAATGAAAATATACTATTGTGGATTTTTAAAAGTATTTTTTTTAAGATTATTTAGCGTTTATTATTATACAAAAATAACTTGTAAAGTATTATGCTATTTGGATTTAAGTTGGGAGTAAAACAATGTCAACGGTCACACAAAACTGCTTTGGGGAAAGGTTTAAATTTTCATATATACTGCATATAAAATTTTACAATTGGCACAAGCATGGCGACGATAATTCAGCAGTCTGAAAGTATTTTCGTACTTAGACTTGCACAGAATATTTCATGGCCTATGTCTTACCTCCTAGTATTTTTCTGTTATAAAACTTAATCTATCCCATTTTCTCTCTCTCAGGTATGAAATTTATAAAGTATATCCAGTCTTAAGTGTTAATCTAGTATATGGGCTAGCTTTTTTTATAAATTTTATCTACATACATTAAGTACCTACAAGACGTGATTGAGGAACAAACACACAAATATTCAAACATCCAAACTTTCATAGTTTTATATTAGTATAATTGTACAATTTCACATTATGTGTCAAGACCAAAATACTTAAATTTTGGATAGTAAATATCATCTCTAGTGAATTAAGTTGAAAAAATAATTAATGTTTTTTTTTTATTAGCAAAATTAAAGTATTTGTAGTAACGGGCATTCTGGTTAGAGTAAAACTGGCCGCTAAAACTGTTTATTCTCTGCCTACAACAAACAAATTTATAAATATCATAATTGCTTTTTTCTCATATTTCCTTTAATAAAATAATGTCAAGTTTCATAAGTTTCGAATTTGTCTGGACGTAATTTAGTTAGGTACTGATTAATAATGTAACAAAATTGTATACCTGAATCAAATGTTTAACTAAGCAATAATTTTGCTATTAATAATAAGGTGCAATTTTGCTATTAATAATGAGGTGTAATGTACTCTCTTGAGTATTATTTAATTTTAAAGATTAAAAGTACCATTCTTGTATAATATTATAATCTCTTACGTACATATGAAAATATATTTATAAATTCATTATAAATGCTGTAGAAAAGAAATATATTTTAAAAAATCATAAAGGTGCCTTTACACGACACTTTAAATTTATTATTGACATTACATTTTATGTATTATTTATAGAAGAAAGTTTATTTCGGGAATTAGTTTTCAGTGCTTCTGATATTTAATTAATGTAGAATTATTTATTTATTTATATATTTACTTACTTATTTCTTTAGCTGTAGATGGGAAATTAGGATGCTGTGGAGCTTGGCGTCGAAGACGTGACATCACATCATCGGGGCTCAGTTGAAGTTGGTTGAACGTGAGCCATCCAAGAGATATGGTTGGACCAACTGCATACAAAGTAACGCAGTATTAAAAACATGAATAGAAATGTTACATAAATATCACGACATAACTGCTAGCATTCAAGAGGTAGAATTGTAATGAGAATTGTTTATTTTACCTAACCAATTATGTGGATTGATCAACTGTTCGTCCCGATGTGACGAGCAAGAAGAATTATAAAGTCCGCATTCTGGAGCATTGCGCAAACACAATCCAGAAGATTTAGGTTGAAGACACCAGTACTAAACTACATAATGGTTTGCAAAGTTTTATGGGAAACTATTCTCGCCTTACAAGACTGCTGTGCTTAAAACACAACTTCGCCAACAAACAACACAAATAACAGCTAGTAAAGGAAGTTCCAAACAGCAGTGATGAGAGTGCAAGTATTGGCGGCTGGCAAAATTGCGCCGGGCTTCCGGGTCAGCGGAAAAATGCTCGAGAGTAGTCAGCTTGGCAAAGTCATTTGGTAGTTTTAAGGCCAGAAGGTGACCGAAGTAGGAAAGAGAAGCAATAGAAGAGGAAATAATCATCATGCAAACACAGCGTGAACTGCCAGGCTGCTTCTAACTTACAGAAAAGTACTTGGGTGCTTGGCTGAGGGTGGAAGGACATAGCTGAAGTGGCGTGATGGCAGGGGTGAAGAGAACACCGACATGCTCTGAATAGCACTGACAAAACGTGATGAGCTATCAGCACCTAGCAACGAGAAGTTGCCAGCGGACAGAAGATTGGCTAAACTTTTCTGGCCTAAAGACTTAAAGCACCTAACGAAAATAAAAATAAAAAAAATTCCCATTGATAATTATACATCAATACGATTAATTTCCATGAAAAATTAAACAGGGTTGCTGGATAACAGGGATAGTAAGGACAAATTAGGATATTAAAGTGGTCATGAAATACCTGGGAAAGTCATTGAAATGGCCGAACATTTCTGTAATTTTTTCTTGTGACAGCAAAATAAAACCAAAAATATCATTTGCGTCAAAGTTTAGGCACATCAAAAATTGCTCACACGTTTACTAATCACAAAATTTAATTGATTTTCTTTTCGTGAAACCATGGTATTTTTACTGTACACAAGTTGTAAACTAATTTCCTGATGCTTAGATAAAAGTTTGATAGCCTGCATTTGATAGCTTTGAGTGAATCTACAGCAATTTTATAAAACCATCTAAAATGGCGTTAATTGTGCTAAGGTGATAAGTTTAAAAGCATATACAACTTTTTTCCCCCAAAAACGCAACACCAAGTGAGCCATGAAATAATTTGTGTCTGGGAGGTCAAGAAAGCTGCAAATTAGGTTTGGAATAAAATCATGGCTGTTGTTTTTTTTTTTTTTTTTTTTTTTTTTTAACACACCACCTGTATTTTGTGCAAACCTTTTTTTGTTTAAATCAGTTTTTTTAATATGTTAGATTAGTATTCTGATGTGTTTCGATGGTAACAAATAATTCTGTGAAACAACTTTTAGGCCCAATATTTATATGTGATTTATATTCATTTGTTTTGTTTATCTCTGCTAGTTAACAGTGTTTTAACTGTTAAAACCTAAACAACAAATTTCTCTAGGAGGTTTAAGTCTTAATAGTACAGAGTGCAGCTCTTGCTTTTTCAATAGCCTGCTCCTGAAACATCCCACATGCTCCTAATATCAGGTAGAGCTGACATTGTGGACAAGTATACATTTTTATTAAGATTGAAACAGAGATACAATAACTTTTATGAATGATATTAGGCACCCTAAGCTTATGAAAATCTTTAATTTTTAAGTAGGACTGAATCGTGCATAGCTTTGAGTATGTGGATAATGTTGAGACTTAACTTTTTATTTGTGAAATTTTAACAGGTTGTTATGACACTTTTACATGGTACAAATAAAAAGTGTATCATTATAAATTCTTATCCAAATGTAGACATGCAAAATAATGTAATAATTAATAATATTTCCAATTTTTTCACGTTGCTCACAAGTTTTCATTTGCAATGTAAAGAATATCAACTCTTTAAGTGAATACTTTCAACAAATCAAGCATTTTCACATTCTGGTGACATCACTCGGGCAAAAGCATTGTGCAATTGAATGATTTGAATGTAATTTTTTTAATTCAGTAAAAGTGATTTTCACAATTTCAAGTTTAGGAATTTTTAAATTTTTGAACTGATATTGACCAACTTTTTAAGTTACTCTGAATTTTGAAACCAAGATTGTCTGACTGGAAATCTAATGGTTTTTTGAATGTTATAAGTAATCAGATTTACTTTAGCATAAGTATTTATTAACATTTTTATATGGCAAGGTATTAAAATGTAGTAAAAAAAGCTAAATGTGAAATATTGTATACGTAGTATTCGGGTGAACATGTCTGATCACGAAATGTACTAGCTATTTTATATAGGGACAGTTTTATTTTTAACTAGGTATATTTTATCAAGTCAAGTATAAATCAATTTGCACAAGCAAAGTATATTTGATCTTTTATTCCTTAGATCTTTTAGTTATTGTATGCGTAAGTTAGTTGTAATGTTTCATTAATGTTTACAGATGTTTTAAGTTAATTTTTAAAACAATATTTTTGAATCTTTTTTTATAATTTGCTTGAAACTGAAGAGATGGTTTTTTAAGGTAAACCTTTATAAATGAAAGTATGTTTTGTACCTGCTTAGCTAATAAACTTGTATCTTGTATACTGTTGAATATCTGTCGTGTGTAAACATGATACATAGTTTAGTTTTATTTATTATTTATTTATAGTTACGTTCCGTCGACCATGAATGAGCAAATGCTCAATGGTGTAGAACATGTCAGTATATACAATACAATACAAAATAAAAAATAAATCCATAACATAGTAAGATAAAAGTTATAAACAATATCATGATTATATACACATATCACAATTAAAGGGATAGAGCATACATGTATTGTACACATATAATATTAAGGTGTCCGTACACAAAGATATTTTATACATAAACACACAAATTTACACATAACATAACTATTATATATATATATATATATATATATATATAATTCAGATGTTAACACACAAGTTATGATTATCAATACAATTTAAAAATTCATCAACAGAATAAAATGTTTTTGAGATAAGATATTCTTTTAATTTATATTTAAAATTTTTACTTTTACTTTTACATAGTTGTTTTAAAGTTAATGGAAGATTATTAAATAACTTCAAAGCATTATTATATATAGTGGCGCTAGCTAATGATTGGAATTTTTATCAACTTCCTCATTCATTTAAGTTTCTAATAACCATGTCACACTGTTGAAATTCAAATACTTTTCAATAAAGGTGGACGAGACTTATAAAAAAAAAGGATAATTTAGACTTTTTTTACCATATATATGACATATAATCTTGACTACACATTCAAAAGTAGTACCATTAAAATTTTACAGTGAAGACATAGTTCAAGATAATCGAGTTTAGGATATTGGCGGTTCTGGCTGCAGCTGCAAATGTCTTGCTTGGCTGTTGTGTTGCACCTTTATATCAAGGTGTACAAGTTTTTGCAGTCCAGAACATGATATTCTCATGTTCCTGCCGTAGAGAAGTGTTACGTCAAGATGGGCTCACATTTCAGTGGTTGTCACTATGAGAAGCTGTCTACAAAAAAATAAAACCACTACCAACTTCATTATACAGCAGCATGCTGCCAAGCAAAGTGATCAGGCGCGTAGGAACCGGGGGGGGGGGGGGGGGGGGGGGGGGACCCAGGCGACTGCCCAGCCATAACATTTCAGGGCCGGGCAAAGTGATGGTTTTTGCCCGGTCATTGCATCAGATGAACAAGAGGCATTGTCTTCATTGCAATGCTAAGTGGTTTTGTGGGATTTTCTTGTCTGTGCGCTACTTTATTCTTGAAATAAATTAAGACTTTTCAATAAGTGCACAGGCACAATAAATACGGCAACTGTTCTTGTTTTCTTCTAAATATTCATGTTTTAACAGTGCTGATAGCGGAAATATTACTGTGGGATATAAGACCAGTAAATGTTTCCGCTCGTTGCAGTAGCTTACGCTCCATTTTTGTCCACCCTTGTCTACCTGACCTTCAGACCCTTGCATTCACCCCGCCTCGTTTCTACCTAATGGTAACGACCTGACGTGCAGAGCGCTTTCCACACGTCATCATTCAACAGCTGTATGTCTTGCTTTTAAGTCCAAGAAAATTTGTGAGCCGTACTACAGAACTGTTTAAAATAAACTTATTTATCTGTAGTATCGTGAGTAAGTAGTGCGGAATGGCAGTGATGAAAAACATTTAGTGTTTAAGGAGAAAGTTTATAACAGTATTTTAATTTTTGCGGCGTACAGTGGCTCAGAAAAGCATCAAATTTTTCTTCAACAACCGTTCTGCACAGTCCTGCAGTTCATCACAACCACCGCCTAAAAAGCAGTGCACATTAGGCTGTAATGCCTATGAAGACAAAGATCCTAAAGAAGAGTTGGATTCCTTTAACTCGGGTATTACTTTTGAGCAGTCTAGACAGACGAATTTTTACATGATCCCGAAAACCATATGTGATATACCTATTTAACATTAAAGTTTAGTATGTCGGTACATTATTTTTTTCCGCTCGTCACTCGTGATTATTCCATCGAGTAATAAAAATTTTTTTTTTGGAATCTACAAATCATTGAACAAGAATTTATCAAGCAGATGTGCAGTTATTTTTAAGCATCTTCACTCACCTATTCTGTGGGGTTCGCATTTTAAACTTCTTAAGGGGAGTCTGACAGTAAAAAAATTAAAATATTGACTTTTTTAATTTTTAATACCAAAATAAAATTTCGACATTCCTGAATAAAATGATATGAGTGTTATTGCGAAAAGCTTTTTTTCATCTTTAATTTTAATCTTTGCCTTTTCTACAGCTCTAGATAACTTGATGATATCTGGGGACTAAATTTGAAGGTGCTTGTAATTTATGTACTCTGTGCAGTGGGAAAATTCAATTTAAAATTAATTCTACGAGGCAAAAACTGAAAAGTGAACACTGTTTTGTGATGTCGAGCCTTAAGTAAATTTGTTATTAAAAAAGTTAAAAATTCTGCTAGTAGTACTTTCTATTTTTATGTACAAAAGATGCTTAAATAGCACCATTTTGCTCCCGGCCACCCCCTTTGTTAAATCCACTACTTATAATGATACTCTCCTTTGCCCCCCCCCCCCCCCCCCTTCCCCAATTAAATATTTGCTTCCTACGCGCCTGAAAGTGATGAACTTCTTTGGGCGTACTGGTGCAGACTTCCCTCATGTGATATGACATTAGTGGCCTCCGAAGTTAAATTAGAATGTAGGTTGATGTATTCACAATACCATTTTATAAATATAAAGTTGACAGTTGTCTTGCAGGAAATGTTTCCCAATCTCACTTGCATTCTAGATGTTAGTTAACCATTCCACAAACATTATTTTAAACCAAAGTGAGCTACATTGCATGTGAAAGATACAAACTGTACTTCACTCTTTGCTTCACAATTTAAATGCAAACTTTCTGCAACAAAACACCTCGTAGGAAGTCAGTTAGAAAGCGAGAGCATGGGAGCAACAGTTAAACCCAGATGCAATACAGTGTATGTGTGTTAGTGAGGCGGGATGATAAGTGCGACACACGCCGGTATTTATAGCCTCTAAGTGCAAGGCTCTGAATTGGTGCGCAGTCTCTCGTTACAGGAAAACAGAAATTTGAGTGGTGACTGTAACATATGGCAGAGAAATGAAGATAAAGGTATAACGCATGTCCCTTAAGCTTTCAAGAATCTGTACCAGTTGTTTTATGCCTAAAAACATGCATTTTAGCCATTTTCACTTTTCTAAAAACAAATTAATTTGAAATCAAAAGTACTTTTTGGCCCTCAGCAAATTCTTAAATGCTTTTCGTAAACCGATCCCACTCGGAAATCTTGTAGTTTTGAAATTGCGTTGTTTTTCCTGAAGCTCTGCACACAGTGTGTGTTTCCGGGCAGACGGTGCTCTTAAGACTGAGATCTTTAGGTTTTCTCACAGAAGCAAAAGAGGCAATAGAAAAATACTTAGAATTTTTTATATAGTGCAAGGTGTTATGTACAATGAAATTGGAGAGGAGAGTATGGAATTTAAAAAAAAATTCCTTTTTGGCACATCATACAGGCATTAAGTAGATTTTGAAGTACCTATTTCTTCTGGAAATATTTTGGAAACTTCTATAAACTTCTGCAAAATTTTAAGGACTTAATGTAGATACATAACATCTTTATTTTCTTCAATATTTTAAAATTATGTATTAAAAATATTTTTTTTTTTAATTCATTTTTCATGTAACAAAAATATCAGTGTTTTAACCCAATGCATCCAACATTGAACAGCTTAGAAAGAATTTCATATATTGCCAACTAAGATAGTTATTCTATTTTTTTTACCTTCAAGCACTATTTTTCATTCCTTGCACTAATAAAGTGTTTATGAATATAAAAAACTTCTTTGGGTCAAGTTGTAAGAATATTAAAATAGTTTAAAATAAATTTGTACAAATTTGATGTTAAGGAAGTTTTGAATTTTTTTTAATTTCAGCCCCTGTTTTTACAGTAATCATTTGTTTCATCAAAAATTGTTTCAGTGAAATTTTTAGATAAAGTTTAGGATTTATACAATAAATTATAACAGATTTTATATTACATCTGTTAAAAAAGTTTTTTTTTTTTTTTTTTCACTTTCTGCCCTTATTTTCACCCATTGCAGTAACTGTTTGTTAGATAAAAATTTATTTAAAGAAAGTTTTAGACAATATTTGGAAAGTTAAACAAAATTAAGAATGCTTTCAATAGTGTACATGATATGAAAGTTTTATTTGTGTTCTTACTCCAACTCTTAAGATTTACAAACAATCTGAATGGATTTGATGCCTTCTAATGGGTTTCTTTTTGTAATTTAATCCTTCTCTATCCACCCTTTGCATTGGTTGGTTGTACAGTATTAGAAATTGTTTCAGACAAAAGTTTTAGATAATATTTGTAGGATTTACAAACAATTAGTATGGATTTGATAGTATAACTACTAAGGGAATTTTGGATTTGTCATTCAACCCTGGTTTATTTCACCCCTTGCAGTAATGTTAGGTCATATAACAATTATTTCAGATGAAAGTTATAGATAATACTTGATGGTTATACAATAAATAAGAACAAACTTAATAGTGTAAATGGTACAGATATTATAAAACAAATTTAACTCCACCCTTTTTTTTTAACCCACCTTAGCAATGACTCAACTTATCAAAAAACATTTCAGACAAAAGTTTTAGATAAAAATTATAAAATTTACGAATAATTTTGTGTGTGTACAAAGTGAGATGTGACTTTTTTTGTCCTCCAACCCTTTTTTTTCCACCCCTTTCAGTAATGGTTGGTTGTATAAAAATTATTTTAGACAAAAGGTGTAGATAATATTTCATGATTTTATAATAAATTCAAACAAATTTTATAGTGTATATAGTACAGAAATTATGAATTTTTTAAAATTCTACCCGTGTTTTACTAACCCCTTTTAATAATGGTTCGTCATATCAAAAGTGGTTTCAAACAAAGTTTTAGGTAAAAATTATAAGATTGACAAACAATTTCAATGGATTTCATGGTGTGCCTTCAAAGGGAATCTTTAGTTTTTTTCCTACAACTCATTTTTTCCACCCCTTGCAGTTATGGTATGAACAATTTATTAAGCTATAGGTTTTTGATATAACCCCTACGAGCTATACATTCAAACGAATATGATATTCATCATACTATACGAGTAATAGCAATTTTCTGAGATTTTACATACATTTATTTTGTGTATCAGTTTGGAAGTGATTTGTAAAAATTTATGGCAGTTATCGTGCCCATAAAAATTTTTGCACACACATCCACACACACACAGTTTTGAGTGGATGATGGTTTTGGTGTCTATGGACAATTAAATGAAAAAGTTTGTAAATGTTTTCCAGAAGTTGCACTATGGTAACTCTAAAATAGGTATCTATATCTACCTAATACAAGTAGTGAATATGTTTATAGACCCTAAAGGCCTAAATATCAGGATGTGTTAAGCATTCACACGTGATATTTCATATCTTTTATATACTTAACCTTTTTTTTTTCAGTATTCATGTCTGACGTCTACTGGCGACAGCTGAACTTTCACACAGCGCAGATTATTTTTATGCACTTAGTATAGTTATTTAAAAAGTTATAATCTAAATGAAAATTAATTGTGAATATATATTGTAGTTTTTTGCTAGTGCCATTCTAAATTTTTAGTTTATAGTGTGTGCAAAACAACAGTTATGTAGTTCCTTCAAGGTAAAAATTATTAAGTTTTGAATATTTAAATTACAATATTTTATTATATGGTTGCATAGAATTATGTTTTGGAGCTATACATATTCACAACATTGTAGACAGTATTTTTATTTGCAACCAAGTAATTTCTAGTAAAAATATTTTATCGTAAAACTATGGATAACTGCCTTTGAATGGTAATATAAAAATTAGTAAAGGTAGGATTATTGACATGCTTGAAATGACAAGGACTTCCTAGATTACAGTAGGACAACATACAGGTGTTTCAATCAGGTAACCCTCCAGCAGCAAGAATATGGTTCTGGGCCCATTGGTGGCCATGGTCGCAGAGGCAGCTGTTCGTGTGAGGGGAGTTGATTCAGTTCCAACAACCTCCGGCAAATCTTCTCAGTTCATGAGCGTCTTTTCTGTACTCAAATGCTTTGGAAAGGATTTTGGATTTATGGTACTGACCACGCAAAATGGTGCATTGTGCGACACTCATTATTCGACAAGACCTGGGTCCAGTGAAAATGATTTCCTGAAATTACTCTATGCAAAATTGCAAATGCAGGAATGGTTGCTTACAGCAGACTAGCGGATGTTTCCTTTCCCAGTGTCTCCCCATTTATATAGTGCTAATCTATTTCTAATTACCTTCTCCAAAATATATAAAACTAAAAATCCATATAAATAAAAATGTTAATGTTCTGTTGTTCAAAATCTTAAATCTCAGAAAGTTCTTCACCGTTTGCTTTGAAATTTTGACGCAACGTTGCATTCAAATAAGCATGAGTTTTTGTATACCTGTGTCTCACCTGTGACAGGTAAAGAGATAGATAAAAATAGATACATAAAAATATAGATAAATTAATGTTTGTATGATTATCTTCTGCTTTGTGAAGATGAAGATATAAATAGAAAGATTTAGATTTGGAGAGATAGAGAGGGATGTAGAGTGATATAGGTAGGCAGATAGATTGAGATATAGATAGAAACTTAGATAGTGAGATGTATAGAGATATTTTTATATGTGTAGTGAAATATAGTGAGATTTATAGAGGACTTATATAGAGAAATAGAGAGAGATGCTTACTATATGTGAACATTTCTTCTAACAAATTACAAAAAAAAAATTGAAAGAGGCATAGCAACGCATGCCGGGCATTAGCTGGTATTAAATAAATTACAGTACTGGGACTTGGAATTATGCACAACTTTTTTGCGTAGGACTGTACGGAAATGATGGCGTTCTCCCTGCAAAGAACCAACTGGACAGCAAGGCCAAGACCCTGTCTGCACGAGTGCAGAGCAAGCCAACTCTGCTGTGGTTGGCTCCGTACGTCGGTCTCGACACGGAGTACATGATGGATGTCCTTGCACTCCTTGGAATATTTCTGGCCTTCACCGGGTACTGTTTTTGTCTTTCTGTATTTTTTTGTAGGTTCTTTTGATAACTGCAGATCAAAGTGAATAAAAATGCAGTTGACACTATACCTATGAACTGATCCATCCTTTTTTTTTTTTCAACTTCATTCTAGTTTCAATTTTTACAGCAAAATAAGTCAGGTTTCAGTCAATAATATCAAGAATGTAGTAGAAAATTCTGATAGCATCAGCTAGAGATGTCAGTTTTCTAGTAAATTAATTTCAGTAATTTTCAACGTAACCAAAAAATTTTCAGAGTTTACTTGCACAGAAACTCTAATTATTTTTATTGATGTTTTTTGTAGAAACAAAACCAAAAAACAAAATTAGTGAGCCATTAGGTGGTAAAGACAAAAGTACTAGTATACATTTGAGCATACACTACAGTTCTATACCACATTTTAATATATATTTGTTTACCTGTACTGTAAAATAATGTTAATGTAAAATTTTACAAGCTATATTAAAAGTTTATAATAGAGGTTAAATACAAAACACTATACATGCACACAGACCACACCATATAAAAATTGTACTTATATCTTAGTATATCATCCTCTGTTAAATTATGTAAATATATGTTTTACAAAAAAAGAAGAATTTTCTAAATAAATACATAGTTCTTATTTTCCAGAAAATTTTAAAAATGGAAATTTGCATCTGCATTTTTAGCTAAAAACATCCTGGATAGTACAAAAGTATCTACTATTGCTGATGGAATGGATAGTTCAGTTGGCACAGTAATATAACAAATTACATAGTTCCTAAATTGTAGTTTTGTACTTTTATTCAATAATTAATTGGTGCCTTATGTTCACTCCATTTTTTATTTCTTCCTTGAGTGTATTGTAAAACTATTTTCCAAAATTTTATTAGTACTTTTTTAGTTTCAAAATATTACATTTTACTAGAAATGTTAAAACTTTGTGGAAGGAAATTTTTAATTCCTTAGCAATAGAGCTATGTATTTATTCTCGAATACTTAAGCCAGGTCTTTTATTAACCAAATAGTGGATATATTGGTAGCAAAACTCCTAATTACATTACATTAAATGCTCTGTGTAGTTGTGAAGTACAGTTGTATCTGTTCCCAATGTGTAATGTAATCTGTGCTCCATAGGTTTGTGTCCCAGAAGTTCTGCACGGCTCCAATGTTTGCTGGTTTGTGGTCACTGTACTTCTCCTTGTACCAGGTTGGCCAGACCTTCATGTGGTTCCAGTGGTGAGCAAATAATAATTTACCAACTCATACACGCAGGGCTGTCAAGAGAAACTAAGGACCCAGGGCAAATAATTTTGTCAGGCCCTTTCCATTACTTGATGTACAACTTTTTAAACCAACCTCACAGTTTAAAAAAAATCTGAAGACTAAACATTATCATTACAATAACTGTAAATGTAGTCTTCACAAATTGCACAATGTGTAAGTTTATCAATCAATTCTATTAAAATTAGACTTGTAATTTTTATCCTACTGTTAGGGTAAACTGGGGGCAGCAAAAAAAAAAAGTGTGACACTCAACTGGGGCCCTGAGGATTTTGCCCTCCCCACCCCTACCATTCCTTCTTGGAATCCCTACTACGCGTAATGAACACAAAATGTAATTTTACTGTCTATGCAAAACATCCTGATGGCCAGACCCACTGAATGCCCATGGCGTTCAGAATGGCTGACATTTATGAGGGCAATGTACGGAAGAATACCTGGAAATTTCCAGCTGTGGTACACACTGGGTACATTATTACATATTAAATTAATTAAAATTTATTTCAGTCCATTGATTTCTTAAATCGCTCCTTACTGTGAAAAGTGCTCAATTGCTTTCCCCGTATCTTTATTACATGTACGTATCTGGTTCCAAGTTTTACTTGTTTTACGTGTTTTACTTTTTTCCAGTCCCACATGATTCTGTCAAATTTTTTCCAGGTGTTAAACGTTTGCATTCCAAGCTGTCTCAAAATAATGATGAGTTGTGTAGGTATTAAAGAATTGTCACGCTGTCAATGAGACATTATAGAAAAAATGGGGATTGTACTCAGATTAGCGGAAAATCCGAGTATCTAATTTTTAGTTTGCAAAGAGCATTTTCACTCTTTCTACCAAATTTTAGATTGCAAATGATTCTTGATGATGGTGCTTTTAGATTATTGAAGAATGCTTAGTTTTTACTTAATTTTTGTTTGGTTACCTGCATGAAAGTCTTTATTTATATATATGTATGTATATTAATGCTACAGGGACATTCTGCTGTTGGAAGCTGGCTTCCTGTGCGTGTTGGCGGCTCCTTTCCGCTACCAACTGCAAGCCCGGCGCCGAACTGTCTCCGTCTCCCCACGGGACCTGGTGTCCTTCTGGCTGGTCCGCTGGCTCCTGTTCCGCCTCATGTTCTCGTCCGGGGTCGTCAAGCTGACCAGCGGCTGTCCCACTTGGTGGGGACTCACAGGTTGGCTGACGCTCGCAGTGCCAAGCTTAGCTTGTGAACGCTGGTACGGTGAAAGGTCTTAATCTGGCGTTCTATGGTTCGGAATATTCTGCAATAACTCAAGCAGCTCGTGTTCAGTTTTTTATTTTAGTGGATTCTGGCTGTTGATCTTTACTATTAGGTCACATTACTGTGCTGTCTGCATTTTCAGTTCGCTTGAGAGATAGCATCACTTCCAGTTTTCCTTTCAGTGCAGTGTTTCCTTGTTTCAAAATGGTTACATTTCTTTTTTCACCTGTAAATTTCATTTCCATTTTTGAAGCAGACAACGATCATTAGTATTTTTTCGTTTTGTGGATCAGCTTATTACAATTTGTTTTCAATACCTTTGTACGCTTATTTTTGTTCCGTATATCCGTTGAAACAATATTGACGTTCAAAATTCCTGCAAAATTTTATATCTTGAATGGCTATGGTCTAGACCTGTCACTGTAACTTTGTATTGTGTGGAAGAAAACATTTCCATGTAACAAGTTAGTATTACTAGTTTAATGGCATTGTGTGTCTACAAAATTGATAATGTATAACATTGTATGAATTTGAATTACTTACATGTTCTAAATAGACTTTAGGAACGAGATGTTGACGATTATTAAAGTTTAAGCTGTCATAGTATTGTATGTGACTTCAGAAAAGTGGTGTTGAATATTAGAAATAATGAAATCATGAGTTTGCAAATAAAGGATTATACTGTTTGACTTTCATTTTTTTTATTTAATTATTATATGCATTCTTTATTTCAGCATTGACGGTGCACTTTGAGTCGCAGTGTATTCCAACACCACTGGCGTGGTATGCCCATCATCTACCTACATGGCTGTTAAAGTTGAGCACGGTGTATGCTAATGTGGCTGAGATAGCACTACCAATCCTCTTTTTCTTCCCTCTGCGAACAGTGCGAATTACTGGATTCTATTTGCAGGTAATTGTTCTCCAAAAATGTTAGTTTTGCAAGATACAGTCAAGTGTTTTTTTAACTTGGCTCTTTTGTAGATTGGCATCTTCAACTGCGATTTTATATATATATATATATATATATATATATATATATATATATATATATATATATATATAATACTTTTTCTGGAATAGTTCTTGTTACATCATCCTTTTTTCTGCTGTGTTTAATTTTAAGAAATTTACTCTGCTAAAAAATTGTCATTGTGGACTCGACTCAACTCAACTTAAGGTATTATAAAATTCAGCTCGACTCGACTCAATAAGACCCAAAAATTCTCAGATTCATCCATCTCTAAAATGATCATCATTGAACTTTGTAAGAGGAGCGACATGGGATCAGACTGTGTTAGCGTCACCACACAGCTTACGTCTGCAGGTTATTAATAAAGCATGACTTTTGCCAGCCAGTGGAGTTATTGCTGCATAATTGCTGACACATGTCGACATAAGCAAGTCAAAATTCATAGTTATTATGCTAAGAATCTTTATATTCTCTAAATATGCTTACATTAAGTGCTGGAATTTAACTACTTGAGAGTAAGCTTGAAGACTATGTTAATTGGCTGTGTACAATTTCATTTGAAGAAGCTTGCAAGTTTGCTTGTGACCGTAATTTACCACAAAATATCTTGGTATTGTTTCTTTGAATTACTTTCGGTAAAATAAGTGATCAAAACAGCGTAATGGAATTGATCTTTGGGCCCAAGTGGTCAGATCACTTGCCTCCCAACAAGGTGATCCTGGTTCGATTCTGGGTAGGGTCAAACCTTACATTTTGTGCAATTGGTAAATGTGACAGTTGTTGCAGTGAGTCTAAGTTCCAACCCCCCATTCCATCAATGTTTGTAATGACTTAAATGTCAAAAACTTGTGTAAGGGTAAGCCTATTGAATCAATCAGAAGTGCATTTGCTTATGTATTTACATATTTACTTACTTTTCAAAATCACCATTATATTTGGCATTTATATTTTCTTAATATTTAGTCATTTTAATGGTGTACTTAACTAAATCTTAGGTTATTCCTCAACATTTCATAGTTAAAACTGTTAACTGAAGAAAAATAAAAACTTGAACTTTGTAATGTTGGTATATTGCTAATTTTTTTTTCTGAACAGTGTCATAATTGTGTTGCAGGTATTACTTCAAGTGTGCATTATTCTAACAGGCAATTACAACTTCTTCAATTTGTTAACTATCTGCCTGTGTGTGTCCTTGCTTGACGATGAGTATTTCAACATAAAGCGACCACAGAGTGGTAAGGTTCTTTTCTTAAAGTCTGTTAGTGATGTTATCTGTAAGGATTACTATTTAAGCTAGGGATCATTAAGAAATGTGTATATACAATAACACTAGATAGCCCATTGAGGCAAGGTTTTCATTCATGAATCTGCTTTGCATGCCCTGCCCTAAATCAACACAAAAGATATTATGAAGTATTAATTTTTGTTGTGAACTTCCTATTTTCGTAGATATTTTAAGGGTTCCAACAGCCTTTTCTTGATTGTATTTTGGTATTTGACACCTCACATCACTTTGTAGTTGCACATTAAATATAAATAATGTGACTGTAAGGTTTTGAGTTTCTAAAAAAACATTTAGGCCCATTCCTGCATTTAGATCTATTTTGTAATATTTAAAAAAAATTCATTCTACTTGTAATATTTGTAAAATTTCAATTGAAGATCCTGATAAATATTTGAAATTGGTTTACTAAGTATTTGTAGATACACTGTTTATCAAGCTGTTTGATTTTAAAAGCTGGATTGTATACCAGTTTTAATTTTTTTTCTGTGTTGTGTTTCTACTGTAATATAAATTTAACTGTGGTAAATGTTTCGGTTTGTGGGATTAATTATGTCTTGTTATATTACTACTGCCTTTCTCATGTGCTACACAGTTTATTTAACAATTTATTATGGAGAGTTATCATGTTCAGTACATTGGTTATGTTTCCTGATATCAATTAAATAACACGTTTCATTCTTTTTAAGACTAGTGTGTATACCATACGTTTTATGATGGTAACTTACATTGTTGTGAATATTTGTTTGCTTTATAGTGAATAAGCCCCTTGGTGTTATTTTTCTTGTCTGTTTATTTGCGTAGTGAGATTTTGTGTGTTCTGGCATATTTTTTTAAGGATTGCTTATTTCTTCTTTTTTTTTTTTTTCTTCTCTTACTGTGGCCCTTGAACGAGCAGGTGTGATGGTTTTGCCAGTTCCGTAATAGAGAGAAAGAGACTTCAGTATCCATGAGAAAGGAATCTGTGATGTTGCTATGTGCCAGTATTGGCTGGTATTTTTTCCAGATATTTTTTTGATTGGTTAAAATTGTCGTCACCAGACTTTGTGTTTTTTTTTGCCAGAAAAGCCTATTTGTGAGGGTTCGGAAATTTGTATTGTACTGCTATGTTTTTTTGTGAGGGATGTGCTGAGATTGGCTGTAGAGGTCATGCACCTGCCACTTCCTTCAGGTGGTACACAGTTGCACATAGCCTCGTTAGTCAGCGTCTGAACGAGTTACTGTTAGGTCATGTGTGGGGCTGTGGCTCACAAATAATACATATATTAATATGAGTTAAAGAGAATTTCGTGACTTTGGTCCAGGCACTACTTGGTATAATTAGCCTTCTTTTTTATCTTTCTATACCGTAACTAGAATTTTTTGACCACAATCACAGGTATATTTTGCCCACAGCAAGTATTGAGTGAACTTAGTCTTTGTTCCGAGGAACTGACTCCTTTGGCTTGTATTGTGAGTTTGTGTGCAGTCACATAATTGCGTACTACATTGTAATATTCATCCTTCGGTACCTGCATGCAGTTGACATGTTTGTTTTTGAGACTGTGATGAGGTTATGTGCACCTAGTTTTTAAATTCAATATGGATTTATTCTTATGGTCGGAAAATGGTAGCTATGACAACGTGTGAGTATTCTTGAAATACCAATAAAAACATTTAACATCAGTTTGTGTCTTGAGAGGCGTTATTCCAGTATCCAATTGTCGAAAGTAAAATTTCTTGGGACATTCCATATTTTCATCATCCAGTACATTTCTGCAAGTGTTCATGAAACACACATGTCCACTCTAGGCAGAATATTTGAGCTAGGTCGGAAGGACAGTGAGGGTGGTAAATTGCCTAGTGTGGTCTTTGTATTACAATATGCAATACTGAAATACAGTGAAAGGTCTTAAATGTGGCATGTTTGCAACCATGAAATTGCTGGAATATCAACATCAATATACAGCGAAACCCCTTATTTACGTTACCGTTATTTACGTTTTCCCGTTATTTGCGCTATATTTTTCAGGTCCCGTTTAGTTCCCATTTAGTCCAATATGTACAATACTTTCACGCGAATTACGTCTCAAAAATCAAATCCATCCCGCTATTTACGTCACGTAACAACCATAAACAACTTGGTGCAATCGCCATAAATGATGAAACTGGAAAAGAATTGTCCGAGAATAAACATGTGAAACGCGTCAAAGATTGCGTTCGTATCAAAAACCACAACAAACACATTACAAGATGGCGATGAAGTTGTACTGGCACTATTTGCGCTGCGAGCGCTGTCGAGTTTCTGGACGATATTTTAATCACATACAGTGAAACCTCGATTCTAAGTACACTCACGGTTCTCCAAAATTTGTCCTTACGACCGAGTTGTACGTACGAACCAGCGAGGCCAAATTACGTCCATTTGTGGCTGCTACTGCCACTGGAAATGACCTGCCGTGACTATACCGTATATACTCGTGTATAGCGCGCCCTTTTTTCCCCTCAAGTAAAGGAAAAAAATAAGGATGCGCGCTATACACGAAAAAAAATTTTTTGGGGGGGGGGGGGGGAGGCGGGGAGGAGTGGAAGTCGTTAACTGCCGGGTGACGGGTGACGTTTCTGGCCAGCCCCCACACATACGCACAAGCAACAAGGCCTCTGTTTCACACACACACACACGCGCGCGCGCGCAAGCTCGCACATCATGGTCTCTTGTTTATTTTTAGACCTCCCCCCTTTTCAGATAGCCAGCTCAGAAGTAGTAAAAAGAGAAAGAGAGAATGTTGTCACCAGTTCCCTCCCCCCCCCCCCCCCCTGCCCAGCTTCTTCGCTTCCTCCATTCCTCACCGGTGAGTCATCAAGTTCTCCGCGCCAGCTTAGCAACGTAGCGCGGCACGCCTCCCTCCCTTCCTTCCACGTACCAGTTGTGACGATATAGCGCTTCATTATCTTCCGTTTAGACAGCAGAGTTTATGTATTTTCCTGACGCATCACCACACATCAATTTAAATAATCAGGTACCACTAAATGTTAGTAAAATTTATTTATGGGGGAAAAAAAAAATTTCAATTTTTTTTCTTTGGAATTAGTTGCAAAAATCGTGGTGCGCGCTATACACGAGGGCGCGCTATACACGAGTAAATACGGTATATTATGCTGATGTATTTTAGATCGAAATTATATCCTATTCGTGCAGAAACAACACTTCAGCTAACCAACGTAAAGATTAAAAAAAACTCGACACTGAGGCAGTTATGTAAGCCCCGTGTTTACATTTTTTTATATTTTATATCAATAATATAATAATTAACACACAAAACACAATATATTTGCTCAAATCAAAAAAAATACCATGGGTACTTTAAGTGTATATAAGATTAGCTAGTAGGCCTAAAAACATAGTGAAAAACGTAACGTTTATAGTCGGCAATGAACATTTTAAATCGCTGAATATACATATTTTATAACATGAAAAGTTGCTTTTATTTCTAAACATGTAATAATTTAAGCCTAGGCGTATAAAAGGCCGAGTAATTATAGCAGGAGACAATCTAAAATGTACTAGGGAAAAACTTAAACTCACGAATGTATAAACGTAGCGGGAATGTTACGTGGCTGATTGTTAAGTTCTGATACTGTATTTATGTCACAACTTAGCCGAAATACTGGTACGAGACAAACTTCACAAGATGAAATGAGCGGAGTCTTGGTAACTGTTTTATACGTATTTTATAATTTCCAAAGTATTATACAGTTGACGCATATTTTTTAAACTAGCCATTTATTTCTGAGGATCGTAAATAATTAATTATTGGTACAAGACATCAAGATGAACGTAAACTTGAACATTTCACGGCAGCGAGAAAACTGGTGCTTATACCAATAAACTGGTATTAGAACTGGACAAAACTGGTACACGGTAGGTGGAGCTTATATTTTTTTCCGCTAAGCTCGCATCTATTGGCTGGCTGCTGATGGAAGGTCACGAGTCTGGGTGGAGCGTTCAGTGAGTTATACTGCGCATGCGCAACTCAGAGAACAGAGAAAGCCAGCCGGCGGCTACGCCGCGCCGTAACAACAGCTGATTGAGTACAATGACCTTTCTCCGTGCATGGCGCGCTATTGACGGTAAATTTCCATCAATTTGCGGCCCTTTTTTTTTTTTAATATTTTTTTCCTGTAGTACAATGCGTATGTGTAATGTAGCCCGTATTCGTTCTGAACGCTGCAGAATGCGACTGTATTTTAATTAACTTTAACGTATTTCTTACTTTTCCCTTTATTTACACTTCCCGCTTTTTACACTTTTTTACTTTGTCCCCATGAAAAGTGCAAATAAGGGGTTTTGCTGTAGTTAATTTTAACTGGAACACCAAAGAAAGTTTATGTACAGTGCAATTGTATTTAAACAGGTTTTAATAAGTTGCTATGTAGAAAGAGAAAATACTTTTTATAAAAGTCTCTTGATTACATTGCATCTGCGATTAAGATCTCTTCTTCAAAGATCAGTACAGAAATTTACCCATGTAAATATAACACCATAGGAAACAGGAAACACTGTACATACTTAAATGTAAAGTGAAAACAGACAGTAACTTTTGAATGAATTTAAAATGTCGGCAGTGCAGTAATGGGACTTGGTATGCCCTAGGTCCACAACTGGAATTCACCCAAAAAAAAATCTGAATGCGAGCAGCTTTATTGGTGCTGGTTCACAGAATGTGCCAAACCATAGAATACTGGATTAAAGACCTTTACACTGAAGATGACATGTACAGCATTATGTGCTTGTAATTGTTTTGTTACAATTTTTTAGTTAATGTAACCTGCTTAAACTACTGTGTTCTAGTATCTGTGCGATGGTGGAAAGTGTTCAGCATATTCGTGAATTTGGTCATCCACGCTGCCGTTATCTATGGTACCATAGTTCTCTTCAACATTAGATGGTCACCAAAGAATTTCCTGGATATGGATATCTGTGAGTTTACTGTTTAGTTTGTTTTGATGCCATCATATTAAATATGTGTAATTGAAAACCAAAATATTAATTCTGTGATAAATTAAATCAACATCGTCAATTGCTAAAGGGTTGGAAAAAAAATTAGCATGCTTTTTTTTTCCATAGTTAGCATCTGTTGTAAGATTAGCATTTATAATGTAACTTATTTAAAACTTAATATTTACATTATAAATATTTGTAAACTATATATTAGGGATGGGTGATTCCAGATTTCTTAGATTCCAGGTTCGATTATGATTCTAATTCCCAATATTACTTTCTTTCTGAATGAAATTGTGATAAATTCAAGCAGAAGGTTAACCAAAAGAATATGTAACATTAAAGATGTCTAAATGTAAGTACATTATCTGAAAATTTAAATTTAAAATGTTGTCATGAAATCCATAATTAAAACTAATCAAAATCCATGAATTTGTGTTCTTGTGAAATTCCTCTCTCCTGCCATGATCTTTAACAGACCTAATTGTTGTGTTCAATTGATTTACATCCGTGAAAGTCTTCATTGAAATTAAAACACTAACTGATCATGATATATTTTCTGTTTATTGTGATTCAAATTTACAATAGATTTAATAATAACGCAAGCTATTGTGGTAACTGCAAATGAAACACCAACACACACGTAAAAACAGTGCATTTTGTACAAAAATTTCTTTACACATGGGAAGCAACATGTTATGCACAAAAATCTTTGGTATTCAATTTAGTGACTTTATATATGTGTAAATCCAATTTTTAACTAACTTCTTTTTAGCAAAAAATTCTTACCTAAAAGTATCAAAAATATAACGTGAAATTTCAAATATAAAAATAAATTAAAATGTTTGGGAACAACATAGTTGGTCAGCCTGCATTAAATTATTTACTTCAACATAGTCGTGATTGCTTGCCGTGGGAATTGAAAGAATTATTTTAACAAGTGCAGAGAAAATTTACGTTAATGTTATATTTGTGAAATAGAGCGGTTATATTGAAATGAGTTTACAGTGTTTTCCCCGCTAGTACAGAAATCTAACTTTGGTTAGTACAGTGTTACGGATAAATATAGGTGGTTGTGGTTGTGATTGAATCTTAAAAATAAAATACCTAATTTTTATTATGTTTGTGCTAGGCAAGGTTCATAAATCATGTCAGCTGACTGGCCAGTAATTACGCAAAAGTGGCAAGAATCAATTAATGTCAATCTATTTTACTTCCAAATTATTGACAGGTTTTACAACCTACCATTCTTAATATGATAAGATTCCTTACATGGTACAATTCCTCCTTGCAGATTGAGAATCAACGTATTCGATTTCTTGATAGAATCGGTGGAATCTATGCACCAAAGAACTGTCAAGCCCATCCCTACTAAATATTCATATAAACAAATTTCTAGAAATTACTGTCTTGTTTAGTTTTTGTACAAAAAAAATTCATGCCTTTCTGGATTAAAACCACAAAATTATTTTTAATGCATATAGTACTTACAAAAAAATTGTAGTTAAATATGCACCAAGTTGCAGGTTTAATTAATAGAATAATAAACTATTGATCTGGATTAATTTTTTAGTGATTATATTTTAAAGTTATTTTGGATGCATGTAACTTGGCTGCATCACAAATCATGCTGGTCTTTAAAACTAATGGAGAGAACAATTGCCATAAAATCTCCACATGTTTCAAGTATGTACAATAGGTAATAGGTATTTGCAAGAATGCAAAGGTACCTGTATTATTGCTATGGTTTACTTTACACTCCTGCTAAAACAAAATGCAAGAAAATAAAGCATGTTTTGTTTTCATCTTATTAGCCACCTTTCATATGTGAGATAAAAAAGCTGTGAAATGGTGAATGTGTTGTGTTTGTGTATTAACTGAAGTGCATATATTTTTTAAGTGACAAACATAAATTAATTTAATTATACATTCACATGTGTCCTAGACAAATACCAAAGTATGAATGTAAAGCTAGAGGCAGGTTACTGAAAGTCTAAAAGACTGGGTTCTTTTTCTTTAAAGAGTGACAGGATACAATTTTTTTACAACAATTTTGAAAACTGTCAAAAAATGTGTTGCAGTTATTTGACATTTTTAAAAATGATTTTATTAAAATTAGCTAGAATGACATATTGGAAATTAGCAAAAAAAAAAAATCCAAAATGTAGCAAAAACAATAGCATCTATAGCAAGATTCTAGTTTTTTCCGGCACCTACTGATTGCTTTGTGTTGAGTAATTGTCTTAAGTAATGAAATTACTGTATAGTAGTGAACTAAATGGAAAACATCTTCAGCTAACTTAAATTAATATGTACTTAAGGTACAATGATGTGTCTATGTTTTCTGTAAAAATGTGTATACACATATGAAACTTTTCCTTCTCCAATATAAATTATGGGCCAGGCTCTTTCCCATTATATCTTGAGAACACATGTTGAATTGCTCCTCTCAACTGGTCGACCAAAACTCTCCAATATAAATTATGGGCCAGGCTCTTTCCCATTATATCTTGAGAACACATGTTGAATTGCTCCTCTCAACTGGTCGACCAAAACTGACCCCCTCCGCCACCACAACTTCTCGTGTCTGAAATTTATATTCCACTGAACTGGGTTAAGATTTTGTAATTTATACATAGTTATGTTAAAATTTCCACAAAAAAACTTATGTAAGGTTTTAAAAAAAGAAAAAAAAAGAAACTTTATGTATTTAAAAATAAGTATTAAAAAAATTCTTATTTTAGTATTAAGTATTTATTTTGTTGCCATATCAATAATTGTGTTTTTCAGGATTTGTTAAAACTTCTTTACTCAGCTGCTCTAATGTTTTGTAAATGGGCTTGTTTGCCTTGTTTCAGCGTTCACGAAGCAGCAGTTTGACAAGGCGCTGGGGTTGGCTGTACCGGCCATGGTGTACGTGGGCTTGATTTCTCTCACCATGACCGTGTTCGAAGCTGTGGTCCAGTCATTGGTTGAGCCAAAGGGACCTGCGAAAATATTCACGTTTTTGACCACTGCCTTCTGCACTGGTGCTGCCCTCTTCATCTTCGGCATTAGCATTGTGAGTTGACTTTATCTGTGTTGTGACAGGGTTGTTTGTGCAAACCGATACAACCAAATATTGAACCCTTTGAATTAGTGATGGCCCGATATCCAAAAACCCGATACCGATACCGATTCCGATATTTCCAAATTTACCGATCCGATACCCTATACCCGATATTCCGATAATAGGCCTATCTCATTTTTAACACTGATTCTATAAAATTGTGGTTCTGGAGTATTGTTAGAGACAATAATGAAAAATGTTAAATATCAATAAAACATACTTATGTGAATGTATTTATATTAATTGTAAGATATTGTAAATACACATCAAATGAAAGCTAATAATGAAATTATCATAATGGCCTACAATTAAGCTCTCTAAATTCAAGGTCTTAAAAAATTAAATTGTTATTCAAGGCCAGATAAAGCAATATTCAGTGAACTGGCAAAAACTTGTTGAAGGTATAGAGAGAGAATCATATTTTTCAGAACCACCAACTTCTTTTTGATGATGCAGGGATAAGTGATTCCACAAATTTGATGTATTGAATGTCCTAGCAGATTTCCCACCACGCAATAATTCTTTACAGCAATAATTGCAAATTGCTTTTGCCTTATCATTAGTTTTTACTTAAAAATGTAACCAGATGTCACTTTTTGGCAGCATTGCGCATTGTACTCATAAAACAATAAGAGAATACTGTTAATTATCAAATATTGTTAATTGTTTATATTCGATGTATTATTATTTACGCGACGTCATACTGTACGCGTACGCAATACGACTCGATTCGTTGCTGTAACATAACATAGCATGTTATGCGGTTTCATAAGTAACAAGTAACGTAACGATACGATAGTAACGAATACATACGGGTACACTTTTTTTTTCGTTACTTTTAAACCTCTAGTATTTGCTTATAATGTATGAATCACGAGTCACTGCAAGCACTAATCTATGAAAAATACTGTCCGAATAACATCAAACTTTTGTATCCTTTGTAAAATTTCATCACGGTAAACGACACGCTAGAAAGGACGGTCTTCAATTAGAAAATTTTGTGACCATTGTTCAAGTGTATCACTCCATTTATTGGTGCGAAAACACGTTAAAAATACGTGAAAAGTAATTTCAATACAACTTTGAAAACTACTGCACATCTTTATTTATGTTGTTGGCAATGCACTCAATATAGCCAACATAATACCTTTGCTGCAACTTGCCCTACTTAAAAACGTTTCATATTTTAACTTTTGTAAAACTTACGTAACGTCTTTGTATAGAACAGCAGTTGGCGACCATGAAACGACACGGAAAGAAAATGCCTGTTATATCAAGCGGCAACTTTATTCTTCTTCATGTTAACTTACGGCTACACTACTTATTAAATTAAATATCGTAATTATTTTTGTTTATGTTTTCAATTTATGTACACTTAATGAACTTCGAAAATTCATCAAGCGGAAACGTTTTGCGAATATATGAAATTAATAAATATGCACTAATGACTAGAGACCCCGAAAAATGGTGAAGCGCGAAATTCACGAAATAACGCGAATATTTGATACTTTAAGCGAATTTTGCGACTTTCCTTTGATTTTGACATAGTCACGAAATTCACGAATTTTCGCGCAAAATAATGTCATTATGTCGTAAGTTCTATTTATTTACGCCATCATAAACATAGGCGTGAAATAAACATAGACTGAAAGACTAGTGCCGTGATATTATCTTCGTTTTGACACGTTACTGAAATTCACGTATTTTTATTACTCTGTTTACAAACAGTAAATATTGCCATCGCAAATGAAAACAAAATGTAAAAATTGTCAACAATCGATATGTGCGCACTACCAACATAACAAATTGACTCCACAGTTTTTGTGTTTTGAATAATGGTCGTTTCTGCCGCAAGGCGTACTGGTGTCGATTTTTCTAACCTAATTTAATCGCATCGAGCTAAGATGGCAGTCATTTTTCCATGCACATATCTATGAGTGTTTACAACTACCGTCCACATTTTGTAAGTTTTGTGATACAATTGAATTTGTGGCTAAGATGCCGAAAACTTCGACAATGTTTGATCGCGAAAGAGAGATAAAATTGGATGATTTTATATTTTTGCTCAGCGGGACAAAATTATGATGTGCAAGTTCTGCAACGTGCGGGTTGATTGTACACGCAAAGACACGTGCAAAAAGCATGTGACAAATGACACACACAAAACAAAACAAAAAAGACAATTATTTTGTCAAGCATTCTACCGTGTCTAAACAAATCTCGATAGGCGACAGCGTGAATAAAGCAAACAAGCTTTAAAGTGCAGAAAACAAGAATTTTTTTTCTGATTTTGTTAATATGATGCTGTAAGTTAACATTCCTTTGGAAAAAGCTGATCATCCAGCTATGAGGGAATGGTGTAACACCCATGTTGAAGGTTAGCCTTATTTATTTAGAAATGTTTTCCCCCTCTAATAAAAGTTCATAAGCATATGTAGGCCTACAATATTATCGATTAACTTACCTTTACTTTAAATAAATATGCAAGTACCTCAGATTAACAAACGCATAAATAGGATGGATTGCATTGTGAAATGGTGAGCACACCACAATATATTTTTGACTGATTGATTGATGTTTGACTCTGTAATCCAGCAGTACCTAATCTAGAAAAGGTTAGGTTAGGTTTGGCTAAGAATTGTTTTGAATAAATTAGCCCATTAATATTTTCAGCGATAACCTTATAAATGCTACCTATTGATAAGTATATTGTAAGTTATGTATACATTTTAGGTGCAGGGGATTTGCCATCATCAGCCAACACTCTTAGAGAAACTTATGTCCCAAAAATTGGCCAGGCAAATAAGGAAGCAGTAAGGCTATGAGGTTTTTTTTACACCGCCAATGGCATAATTTTTTCACAATTTTTTGGGGTCTCTACTGATTGCTTATTTTTACACCGATTTTTTGCACCGCTTGCTAATTTTTACACCGGTTTTTTTGCACCGCTTTTGTCATTTTTTTGCACTGCTTTTGTCATTTTTTTACACCGAAATGAGCCAGTTTTATTTACCATTTTCTGGGGTCCTTACTAATGACTAATGACTGATGACTGGGACTTGTGTACACATGGAAAAATTGTACCGTCGGGATGCATTGCAGTATCAGAAAAAAGAAATAGGCTTGAAATTGTTTCAGTGAAAATATGCTTTGAATTACTAGGTAATATGGTGACGTGAAGAAAGATAAATTACGCCCGCAGAAAATAAGCTTAGAATTATGGTTAAGGTTATGTGAGAAGTATTATTGGTGAGAGCAAACATCGGTTATCAAAATATCGCAAGTATTTACCGATGTCCGGTATTGAAAAATGTGCCGATATTACCGATCTCCGATATCGAATATCGGGCCATCACTACTTTGAATTCCCAAATTATAAAATTGCATCCAAACATAAATATATTGTCTGTAAACATTTTCCAGAGGTAAGCTAATCTACCATTCAATCAACAAAATAATTACGTATGTTTCATTAGTTGATTCTTGTAAGTCAACTGTTAATATTGAATTTTTTCTATAAAAAATAATAATATAATAGCTAGGCCTGTGAATTATCAGTTTTTTTTTTTAAGGTGAATTGGATGCAAATACCAAATTATTCTCAGATATGAATATCAAATTTAAATACCGTATTTACTTGCATATAGGTCGCGGCAATTTTACCAGATTTGATGGGGAAAAAATGAAGTGCGACCTATATGTGAAGAAAATTTTTTTTTTAATTTTTGAGGAATTTTTTTTCCAATATTTTGCTTTAAAATGCGAAAAAAAAGTTTATATAGGTATAGGCAAATTTATTACCAATGTACACATACATCGAAACCCCTTATTTACGTTATCGTTATTTACGTTTTCCAGTTATTTGCACTATATTCTTCAGGTCCCGTTTAGTTCCCATTTAGTCCAATACAATACTTTCACGCAAATTACGACTCAAAAATCGAATCAATCGCGCTTTTTACGTCACGTAACAACCATAAACAACCAGAAAATACCGTGGGTACTAAAGAGTAGATAAGATTAGCTAGTAGGCCTAAAAACATTGTGAAAAACGTAATGTTTATAGTCGGCAATGAACATTTTAAATCGCAAAATATACATATTTTATAACATGAAAAGTTGCTTTTATTTCTAAACATGTAATAATTTAAGCCTAGGCGTGTAAAAGTCCGAGTAATTATAGCAGGAGACAATGTAAAATGCACAAGGGAAAAACGTAAACTCACGAATGTATGAACGTGTCTGATTGTTAATTTCTGATACTGTATTTATGTCACAACTTAGCCGAAATACTGGTACGAGACAAACTTCACAAGATAAAATGAGTGGTCTTGGTAACTGTTTTATACGTATTTTATAATTTCAGAAGTATTGTACAGTTGACGTATATTTTTTAAACTAACAATTTATTTCTGGGGATCGTAATTAATTAATTATTGGTATCAAGACATCAAGATGGACGTAAACTTAAACGTGTCACGGCAGCGAGAAAACTGGTGCGTATACCAATAAACTGGACAAAACTGGTACACGGGAGGTGGAACTTATATTTTTTTCCGCTAAGCTCGCATCTATTGGCTGGCTGCTGATGCAAGGTCACGAGTCTGGGCGGAGCGTTGAGTGAGTTATACTGCGCATGCGCAGCTCAGTGAACAAAGAGCCAGCAGGCGCGCCGTAACAGCAGCTGATAGAGTACAATGACCTTTCTCCGCGCACGGCGCGGTAATGAATTACCGGTGCGACCTATATGGGGGGAATCTTAAATATCAAATTCAAGACCTCAAATTATGGGTGCGACCTATCTGCGATGGCGACCTTTATGCGAGTAAATACGGTAGTTAAAATGATAAGTAAAAATCACATCATGTAACAAATGTGTAGGGTAGTGGCACCTGGGAATTTAGACACCTCCTCAAGGCACGAGAGGGATGGTGAGTAGGTAGCTGTACAGCGGGTTGCTGGCCTCCAGGCACCGGCTAAGCCACCTGCGTACATAGGGTGTTGCAGTGGGGGGACTGATTTCGTTACCCTTTGATTGTGGCGCTGGCAAGTGGCAATGTTTTTGGTTATGCTGTTCCATTAAAATGTTTTAACTGGTTATTTTTACACACAAATGTCTTAATCTTAACAGTTGACAGTACATATATGAAAAAATAATTAGGTAGGCTTTGTCAAATAGATGTAACCAATAGAGATGTACGAACCTGCAAATTTTTAAGTCGAGTCGAGTCGAATTTTACAATAATTAGTTCGAGTCAATTCGAGTCGAGTTTGTAGATCATAAATTCAAGTCGAGTTTATTCGAGTCTGAATTTTTATTTGAATCTTTGACACTTAAGTCGAGCTTGAATATTTGCACTTTATTGCTAAGAGTCCTTAGATGGTTGTCTTGTTATATCATGGCCCACTTAATCAAATATATTTAAAATACAAGTATTAATTCAAATAATTCATTTAGGTTAAATTCTTAACTGATATAATACAATTCAATAATTGAGGTATAGAGCATAGAATACAAGTATTTTCGAAATTTTTAAATTTTATTTAACAAATATCGCCCAACTGTGAAAATTAAAAAATTCGATATCTCCTAAAGTATTTGAAATTTCTTATATCCGCCGGCTTTAATGAAAAGAGGAATTTAAAGAGCATATAATAAAAGTATTTTCAGATTTTTAACTTTTTTTTTTCGCAAATACCGCTCAACTACATATTTACCTTATTTTGAACCGAACAAGTTAGCTGCGGCCTGTAGCATTCACGAGTCAATAAAAAACATTGAATATAATTTAGGCTTGTTGGCGCGAAGGTTAGGGTAAGTTTCACACAATCATTAGAACATTTTTGAAAACTTTCACTTATGGGAAGTGTAAGGCCGTGCTACAATTGGCGCAACATTACAATAAACGTTCCCATAACAAATATAATACATTTAAAGATTATTGCTACAACACTAACGCCGTTACGTTGCCGGCCAATCGCAAGCTGGCACTTCCAACCAATACATGCTTTTGTATTTGTATTGAATAGTTACACTATATAAAATACTTTATACTTCATAATTAATTTTAACTTGCCACTTAACTTGGATAGCAAACAATTATACAAAACGCAATCTCGCCGAACGTAATAGTGTAAACAAACACGGAAAAAAAATTCAAGTTCGCCAACCTATACTTCCTAAAATTAGTGGAGCAAAGTTTTTTTTAAATGCCATTTCGTGATTGGTGGCGTATCAGTCGCAAACATGCGCACAAATATAACGCTACCGTTAATTTATTATTGTAACGTTGCGCCGATTGTAGCACGGATTTACTAAAAAAAAAGTAATATTTCTGCCGATATTATGATTATAAAATTTAATTCGTGTTTTGTTTATTAAAAATGTGTTCGTCTTCTTTGCTATGTGGTCACACCTGTTAAGTTGGCAATATGTAAAACTACAATATAAATAATATGGCCGATTGTCGTCATTGTTTGTAAGTACGTGTTTCGGTCTTACGTACGTAATTTTTAGTGTCTGCCGAAGTCACGTAAGGAGATATTAAGAATTTATTGTAATTCAATTTTATTATATTTTATCATTGAGTTTTACCCGAATTTCCTTTCGAGTTTCGCCCCGTCGAGTAAAATAAACTCGAATGCCGAGCCGAACCGAGCTGATGCTACTCGCTCGACTCGACTCGAATTTTCGAGTCTCGGCCCATCACTAGTAACCAATAAAATATTTGTTATTTATAAGTGTAAGCATGTATTCAAAGACTAATTGGATAGGAATAATAAATTTGTAGTGCTGGGCGAAGTTCGAAACCTCTTAAAATATATTCGAAAAACTGAACGTTCGTTTATAAAAAAATTACGTTTTTCTAACCCCCATTTGAGACCATTCACAAAACAGCACAAACAATTCCATTACCGTAATATTCCGACTTTTATCGCATAATCGTCGCCTCAACAGTTTCAAGCGCAGACAAAATAAAAAATAAAAATATTAATCGTCGCATAACTCGCATAGCATTTTTTCATATAGGCGCACTTTGTTTTTTGTTTTCTTTAGAGAATTTTGAATGCATTTCTCGTACTACGTAATATAAACTATTGTATAAATGCCAAAGGTATTGTATATTATACCTTTAACTATAGTGCATGTAAGAGACGTGTTGTAAAATCACCAAAGATTGCGTACCGCATACTTTAAAGCGCATGTACGAGAACTCTCGTATTTCGGCAAAACTAACGTGATCAAGTTAACACAAGACAAATGCGGTAGGAAATGATTACGTAAATTACGTATTTTAAATTACTGGGATGTATTTATTTTGTTTGACCTTTTTGGTTATAACAGTCAGGTACTGAAAATATTAATTTAATCTTGTTTATTAAAAGTACTGGTCCAGTAAATTTTACAGTACGGTACTAAGTTGACTAGCGTAGTCGCGGCAGCCATCATTATTTCTCGTGTTTTCTTTTTTTCCGACGCAAATTTCTATAACCACACTTCTTACGTTACGTTTACAATATTATTGATCTTGAGGTGATTTGCGATGAGCAGGCTTACATCGTTTAAGTTTTCCAAATGGAGAAAAGATAATGACAACCCAGATGACCCAGAACCACCCCAAAAAATGTCTAAAGTTTCTTCTGTCGAGCAGCATTCTTCCAAGAAAACAGCAGAAGCCTGAGATCAAGGTTTAGCTCTATGCATTTTTTGTAATATATTAATAAGTAAATGCATATTACTACTAAATACTTGTCTACAAAGAATTTTTGTAGTGTTAAAATGAAATTTTTTTAAGAGTATATTAATACTCTTGGTTTTGTTATTCCTGTTGTATTTAATTTCCTTGTAATACTTTAAAAAAATAATTAAAGGAGTATGGAGTGGTTTGTGTTGCACAAAAAAATACAATGCTCTTTCAAACTTTTTCTAATATAGGCTAGACAACCAGTGTACTGATTCTGAAGAGCACTTACTTAGATTGACAGACATAGAATTGAATCGGTCATTGTAAAAACGCACTAAGTCCACAAATCACAATTGTGGGATATTAATTAAAACTGTTTTAAACATAATGTTCTACTGTTATGTTGTTAAAAAATTTTATATATCAATTTCTATCATTAACAAACGTATTAAACTCATGTCATGTCTCAGATTACACTTAGTTTATAATATATAAAGCCTAAAGTCTTTGGAGTTAGTTCCTTTTAACAGTGAATGCTGAAAATATTATGTAAATGATTGCATATTACAAAAAAAACTCGGATATTTAAATATAATAAGACAGTCATTGATTGTTATTAAATTCAATAATATAAAACAACCATTTTTGGAAAGTATTAGTCATTCGTCCTCCACTTCTACAGTTGTTGGCCATGATAAAATGTCTTCATAAAATGATAGCGTTTCCGTGTCACCCACGACGTATTTTACAACTTTCTGGATGTCCTGCAGCTTTAGACGATTAATTGGCACCTTTCCTGCAGGGTATGCTTTTGGAATAGTCATGGAGAAATGATTATTAATGTTGGGCTGAGCCAAAGGAAAGGTGTATGTAACAAGTCCACCAATAAAAGGACATGCCTCAACTACTCCTGGCCTTGCTGAATATCTAAACTCCTTGAAAGAGGAAGGAGTAAAATTCACTTTACAATCGCGAGGAGTATCTCTTCCCACACATTCTATAGCCACACAATTTTTCTTGAAGAAACGAGGCCACCATGTATTGAAGTCCAAAATATCTTCAGTCTCCACCATCTTTACTGTGACGTTTGACTTACTGTGTACTAACAGACTAACATATTCTTTTGGAGTGTAGATTCTATCACATTTCTTAATGTTCTTTTTGAATAACCCAAAATCCCTATCGCAGGGAAGGAATGAATGTCCCCTTACAGGATAACAATGTACAAAATTTTGTAACATTTTATTTTGCACCAGTCTAAGCACATGCGGATCATTGAATTATTTTTGTTTTGGCCAACACAGCCATCAGAGTACAAGTATAGGTCTGTAACATCTTTAGACACACAGTGAGTTATGTAGTCCAATAAAAATGAACATACTTCATTGGCACCTTTCTTGGCAACGCCCTCATGATATACATACAAACACGAATGGTGGGATTTTAAATCGTGTACACAAAAGCAGTTTACCCATAACTGACGTAGGTAAAATATTTCTTGGACTGGTATGTGGGGTAAGGGTAGATTCTGCATGAAGTCAAAAACTATTCCTGTCACATGGGGATTTTCCTTGCATAGCTGTTCAGTTTGTTTTAAAGACTTGTAAAATTTTTGGCTTCTGCATTTATGAACAACTAACTCTGATTCAGCGGCACGTTTTACGATTTCCGCAAGATGAGGACTTTTCAGTTTTGTTGTCAGTTCTTCGCACGTGCTGCACACATCGATTTGTGGTCTTCCAAAGCGATACCGAAAATTCTCATTATAATATTTTAGGTAATATTTGTAAGACACCTTTGTGTTTTGGTATTTATCTTCGTAAAGGGTGTGCATTTGCTTTACATCTAGCTTACCATCAAGATACTTCACCTCTTTGCCTGAGTAATGAGTAGTTTTCACTGGAAATGAGACTCAATATGTTGCTGGATGTTATTTCTTACTGTGTCTGACATTTTTTTGGGATTGGGATTCAAACCACACTTATCTTTAGGAGTCTCTCCTTTCAGCAGCAGTGCTGCTAACCTAAATACTCTCTTCTGAGACACAGCATGCAAACTTAAGAAAGCCTTTCTACATACCATTACTCTTGTATCTCCATTCATGACATGAAACTTAAAACTCCCATTTCTTTGCTTCCTCGTCCCTCCTTCATCACTTACAATCCTTGGTCTCCGACGCTGAATAGTTTTTGACTCTATAAGTCACTGTAGATGAAGGTCTTGGTGGTTTTTGTTTTCAAGATCCAAGAATGATGAAAGGATAGTGATACGATTTTCTTCTTTTATTTTCTGGAAGCATTGGAGCCTGCAGCTGACAAAACACAAAACACATCCCTTCAACTATGTGTGCTTTCAGCTACTCTACGTATTCATAAGCATCATCATATAACTCTTAAGTTTGATTTTATATGGCTTATAACCTATAAAATAATCTATTAAGAATTAGTTTTTACTAATATCTGTTTGCTTATCAATAGTCATTATTAGTCAAGTGTTTAACCAAAAAAACTATTTAGAAACATTTTTAATGAAAACATTTTCGAATAAATTTGCATGTCACATCAATAAACATACCTGCAATCATTTCCAGTTTTCTTTGCTTCAACCACCTTTTTTCCATGACTGACGTATTCTTCTCCGCTTATACGAGCACTTTTAACTTTATTTCTCTTATAATCTGTAGTATTAATACTCCTCTTCTTTCCTTTTTTCTCCATCATCAAACATTCAACATCATAACAATACCAAACATAAACAATACATCCATAGACAAAGAAGGTGGAAGATATAATATCTTTTGATGTTCAATAAAACTTGAAATATCAACTAGACAGGCAGAGCCATCTAACAGAGAAAATGTAACTAATGCGTCATATAGCACTGCAATATTGAAATGTGCTGCAATATACAAGCCTGTCATCAATAAAAGGAACTATCTCCACAAATCAATAATCAGCATTAAAAGGAACTAAGTCCATGGACTTAGTTCTTTTTAACAGAGCCTGCAATAACGCATATGCCCGTTTTATATGTATGGAAAGTAGGGACTAAGTTCCTTTCAACATTAATCAATCCGGCGTACCCGAAAATCTTCATTACCATTAAAAAACATTTTTGGTAAAATATGGACTTAGTGCGTTTTTACAATGACCGATTCAATTATTAGTGAATATTGGGCAAAATACAGACTTTTGATAACTGCAGTTAGCAAGACAATAACAAATATCCAAAAGTTAAGAAAAACAACTTAAATACAGTTTTGCACTTCTGATTTACCTATTCATTGCTAATGCATAATACCGTATTTACTCGCATATAGGTCGCCATCGCAGATAGGTCGCACCCATAATTTGAGATCTTGAATTTGGTATTTAAGATTCCCCCAATATAGGTCGCACCGGTAATCCATTACCGCGCAGTGCGCGGAGAAAGGTCATTGTACTCGATCAGCTGCTGTTACGGCGCGCCTGCTGGCTCTCTTTGTTCACTGAGCTGCGCATGCGCAGTATAACTCACTCAACGCTCCGCCCAGACTAGTGACCTTGCATCAGCAGCCAGCCAATAAATGCGAGCTTAGCGGAAAAAAATATAAGCTCCACCTCCCGTGTACCAGTTTTGTCCAGTTCTAATACTAGTTTATTGGTATACGCACCAGTTTTCTCGCTGCCGGGACATGAACAGTTACCAAGACTCCGCTCATTTTATCTTGTGAAGTTTGTCTCGTACCAGTATTTCGGCTAAGTTGTGACATAAATACAGTATCAGAAATTAACAATCAGACACGTTCATACATTCATGAGTTTACGTTTTTCCCTCGTGCATTTTAGATTGTCTCCTGCTATAATTACTCGGACTTTTACACACCTAGGCTTAAATTATTACATGTTTAGAAATAAAAGCAACTTTTCATGTTATAAAATATGTATATTTTGCGATTTAAAATGTTCATTGCGGACTATAAACGTTACTTTTTTCACAATGTTTTTAGGCCTACTAGCTAATCTTATCTAATCTTAAAGTACCCACGGTATTTTCTGGTTGTTTATGGTTGTTACGTGACGTAAATAGCGGGATTGATTCGATTTTTGAGTCGTAATTTGCGTGAAAGTATTGTATTGGACTAAATGGGAACTAAACGGGACCTGAAGAATATAGTGCAAATAACGGGAAAACGTAAATAACGGTAATGTAAATAAGGGGTTTTGCTGTATTTGTACATTGTAAATAAATTTGCCTATACCTATATAAACTTCTTTTTCGCATTTTAAAGCAAAATATTGGGAAAAAAATTCCTCAAAAATTTAAAAAAAACTTTTCTTCACATATAGGTCGCACTTCATTTTTTCCCCATCAAATCTGGTAAAATTGCAGCTACCTATATGCAAGTAAATACGGTAGTAATATTTAAGTACTAGTATGTGAGTTATTTCTTAAAAAAATTATTTCTGGAATTTTAATGTTTTTGAATGCATTCTGATCTTACAAAATATATTTTCTGGTTCTGCGTTGTTTTACTCACTGTTTGTAGTCCATAATCAGTTGCAGCGAATTAAACTTCATAGTTGAATGCAAACTGAATTCAGTATTGTGAATTAAGTATTTAATTTAATCTGAGTTCTATGGTTTGTCACATTGTTTAATCTTGCACCAGTCAAGCCATTTCTGAGTGGATTCTGGCGGTTTATTCCTGGGCATCCAGGTGGGGTTACTGCCTGCCAGCATTACTAATTCACTCTTTGCTGTTTGTTTCCGTTTCAGTAAAGTGATACTGTTTTCTAGGGTATTAGATTTCACATGTTCAGATAATGTTCCCATTAAAACTACCTATACTTACTATCAACAAAATAGGTGAGTTAGCACGGCGTGGTCCCGAACATGCTGTATTAAAACCATTACACTGTTATATAAGTATTTTGACATCAGCACGCCTTTAATTAGAGGCTGTTCAACATTGGCATGGTCGGATTGCGATTGCGAGCTGTGCTTCGGGCAGGTGCCGTTCTCCACCCTCCACGCGTCGGGGAACAGCACGGTCGTCCCGGCCTTGCGGGAGTGGCACGGGCACCTTGACCACCTGCACCTCGCCAACTCGTACGGGCTGTTCAGGCGCATGACGGGCGTGGGCGGCCGCCCGGAGGTCATCATCGAGGGCAGCAACCACCTGGAGGGGCCGTGGAAGGAGTACAACTTCCTGTACAAGCCGGGCAACGTCAACAGCACGCCGCCGTTTGTGGGTGAGCGTTGGTCGATCCTGGTGTCTTAGGGATAGTGTTCTGCTTTGTCCCTTTGCCACTCTTAATATTAATACCGTCTTAAAAAATTTAGTTCATTTTAAAAAAATATTGACTATCCTCAAAATGATATTTATAATATGACAAGTTTCTTTTTAAGAAACACTTAATAGAAATCCTTAAGATTCCAATGTTTTCTTCAGTAACTTTGTACAGTCAAACCTCTCTGAAACGACCCCTCACGGTTCCCAGGAATAGGGTCGTAATAGATTTTTCCTGAAATTTTCAGTTTATTTCAACCCCCCCCCCCCCTTTTTTTTTCTTCTTTTTTTTCCCTTCTTCTTCTTCTTCTTCTTCTTCACCTTCCCAAACCGCTACTCGCTAAGAAACCAGCCGTACAATGGCAGGATGCTGTCACTCACAATGCTACATGGCTTTGCTTTAAACCCACTTCAACCTTCATGACAAATCCGTCACCCTACAGGCCACCTCTAAAGAAAATATGTCAAAGACAGTTTATTTTTAGTTTATTTTTATTGGGTAGTTTCTGCTTGCCGCAGTTAAATACACTAGAACCCCGATGTCACGAACCCCGGATTTAACGAAGCAGTGATTTTACGAATACATTCTTGGGAACAGTCAGAAAATTGGAATGTGAAAATAAAAAAAAAACGAAATAAAAGATCATTAAAATCTGTTAATTTTAACACTCAGCGTATTTTTGTGTCTGCTAATACTTCCAATAATGTTCATATAGGAATAACAAAAAAATAATGGGACATTTCCTTTTAAAATATGGCAGCGGTAGGTTCTGCAACGCGAGTGGGCGCACACGAAGCTCGCCCGGCTGGCTGGTGGCAGCGGCTTCACGACGCATAAGCTCACCCCTCCCTCCCCTCGGTAACATTCTTCAAGGCTAGCTCATCCCTCCCAGACACACAAACTATCTAGTGTCCTCCCTTATAACACCCCAACTTCGCTCTCCTTTGAAAAACCTTCCGTGAGAAAATGCTCATTTCACCCTCCCTTCTCCCGTAAAATTGGGCTATTATGAATGGGGTACTAAAGCGCTGAGGGAGGGGTAAGATCGTTGTAAATATTTTCGGACCACTCCCTCCCCACCAAACACACCCAAAAAAACGTATGTCATTATATGTCACTCTTCACACCAAGTTCGAGTTCAGTCATCTCTGGCAATTTAAATATTTTAATATTATTTAATAGTATTTTAATAGCAAGGGTCCTATGAAAAGGAATATACCTAATAAAATCAAGCTGCTGTCAACAAAGAAAGCATAAAGCGGCCCAATGCGTGGTCGCTTCGTTATTGCTCACGCGAGAGGCGAGACGTGAAATGTTAGAAGAAAGATAAATGCGGGGGAGACAGACGGCAGCCAGTGTGTTTCCTGCTTGGGGAATAGGTGGCGTAACCTTCTTTTTATGCTGAGTGAAGCGACCTTTTTCTGTCAACCCACGGGAAAAGATAATTGCTTGAGCTGTCAAAATAAACATCGCTGTGGCAGTTAAAACAAGTCGAGGCGGGCGTGCATCCAGTCGGTCGCTGTGTATATCTACTCGAAAAACATAACGTTTCAATTCATAACAAGATTCCTTATAAGCTACACGTATTGCCGGATGTTTTCAGCCTGATCCATGCAAGTTCTTTAGCCCCGTTTTGAATGAAAACAACTGGCGGGCAAGTGTTGTGGCCTGTTTTGTGGACACATAAAGCTTTTATCAAATTGCTGACAGTTTTAATATATTTTTACTCTCGTTAAAATGAAGCGGATAACGTGATTGTTAACAAGTACAAGCAGCGCTCGGTATGGGGAGAGGGTGAGCAAGGGCGAGCGAGCGGCCGACTACCATGTTCACACGCTGCGGCCGGAGGGTTTTCCCTGCATTGTATTAATAGTAATTAATATTTAATGGTATTTTATGTATTAAGTTATAATACACAAAATCGGGAGAGAGAAAAAAACCTGCATAAGTCATCAATAATAGTTCAATATTCAAGCCAGAAAATATACTAAATCGGACTTCAAAAACTAAGCAAACATTGTCAACCGATAGTAATTAAAATCAAGAGAAATCCAGCAGATAGCTTTGCCTTAACTGCGTACCACACTAGACACTCGCAAAAAGCTAAACGTAAACATGTTGCCACTAAAACCTTTATCTGCACCCTGCCGGCAAAGGGACGTGGAATGGGGGTTGTCAAACGCTGACAGTGGTGGACAGGAAGTGGTATCTATTTTTAGATATGCGCTGCCTACGGCAGTACAGCACTCGGTGTTTGTTCACCCACAATATGGCGCACATTATTCCAAAACACCACCAATGATTGCACTCTTTTACTTGGATTGCACTGCAACGACAAAAAACGTTTTTTACTAACATGAGGTAACAACAACTACACAACAACAACTGACTGTAGAAAAAACGTCACTTCTGGATGCCAGGTGGACCACCTGTTAAAACCAAAAAGTCCTCAACTTCCAGGCAGGCTGACCAACGTGACAGTTTTGTTCTTTTCTTCAGGCACTGCACTATTTACACTAAACATCCCGCCCACCTTGAAATCAAGATTTCAACAGTCGGTAGGCAGGGGACACAGCTTGACCGCTGGACGCCGAAGGAGCCCCTGTGAAGTCTGCACGGCGGCCACCCGCACGACACCATCCTTGCCTGGGTGGACCTCAACTACACGTCCCAGACGCCATTGTAGAGGAGGAGTTCGATCTTCCTTGATCAACACAAGCTGCTGTACACTGAGCTTAGGCCCATGATCATGCCACTTGGCCTTCTGTTGGAGGGTGTGAAGATAGTCCCGGTGCCAGTGACGCCAAAATTCTTGATGTAAACGCTCCACCAGTTGCCAACGCTGAAGCCTATTCAGTGTCAAGTGGCTAAGATCGAGCTCTGGAGGCGCAACAAGAGGCTCAAGCGTAAGAAAATGTCCTGGAGTCAGTTCCCTGAGGTCATTAGCATCAGAACTAATTGGACACAGGGGCCTGGAATTTAATACAGCTTCGACTTGAACCACCACAGTATACAACTCCTCAAAGGTTAATATTTGCTCCCCAACCACTCTGCTCAGATGACTTTTGACCGCTTTCACACCAGCCTCCCAAAGGCCTCCGAAATGAGGGGCTGCGGGTGAATTGAAATGCCAGTGTATGCCTAGAGGAGCGGCCCAACCATTTACAGCTCTCTGGTATGGTGCTGAAGCGAGAAGCTGTTGTAACTCACGTAATCGGTTGTGGGCCCCGACGAAATTGCTTCCACAATCACTGTAAACATCTGAACACCTACCCCGACGAGTGATGAAACGCTTGTAGGCAGCCATGAAAACATCGGTGGACAAGTCGGAGGCGAGCTCCACATGTACTGCCTTGGTGGCACAACACACAAAAAGGCAGAAGTAAGCCTTTAACACGGGAACCTTACGAGTTCTGCTGGGTTTGATGGCAAACGGACCCGCGTAATCCACACCCGTCCTAGAGAATGGTTTCACCTGCTGCACTCTCATAGCTGGCAGGTTTCCAGTAACGGGTGCACAGGGTGATGGATTCACCTTCCAACATTGCAGACAGGAGCGCAAGACTCTACTGATAGCCCGCCGATCTGACAGTATCCAGAATTGTTCCCTGAGGATACCTTGAAGAGTACGAAGTCCGGGATGCTGATTGATCTCATGATGGTGGCGAATTATCAGGTCAGTGAACTGGTGACAAGTGGGCAGCAATGCAGGGTGTTTTTGCTCGAATAACAGATTAGATTTATGGAGCCGACCGCCCACCCTAATGAGACCGGTCTTATCAAGAAAGGGGGACAGCTTCCGAATACGAGTAGCAGAGCATTGCCCCCTTTTCAACGCAGCTAGTTCGTCTGGAAATGCCACAGACTGTACGTGCAACAAGAGGACTTGCAAAGCCTTGGCTACCTCAGGGGGCATCAGCAGTCCATCTATCCGTGAACCAACATCTCGACAATTATGTATGAACCTCAGAACCAAGGCCACCACCCTACTCAATCTGGTTAGACTACTGTAGCGGGCAATCAGTGATTCGAACTCCGTTGGCATAACCGTGCTAAACGAGATCACCTTATGTTCAAGAACCCTGGAGTCCACAATCTGACATGTAGGATTGTTCGGCCAGTGAACTGGAGAATTTTGCAACCAGGATGGACCCGTCCACCACAAGGCATGATTTAACAGCTGAGCGGGTAAGAGTCCCCGAGAGGCGCAATCAGCTGGGTTCCATTCAGATGGCACATGCCTCCACCACGAGGTTTCAGTCAGCTCTTGAATTTCACTCACCCTATTGGCTACAAAGGTTTTCAACTGATGGGGCGAAGAACCAATCCAAGACAATACAACCTGTGAGTCAGTCCACAAATGGATAGACGAAAAAGTGAAAACAGTTGCATACATTTCCAACAGATGATGTATTAGACGAGCCAACAACAGAGCACCGCAAAGTTCTAGGCGTGGCAAGGACTGCGACTTGACAGGTGCAACCTTTGATTTTCCAGCCAATAAGAATGTGGTGATATTGTCACCGCATACGACACACAAGTACACCACCGCTGCATAGCCAATTTCCGAGCTATCACAGAAACCATGTAGTTGGTATGACGACTGCGGTGGACCTGAAATCTTTCTCGGCACTTCAAGTGCTGCAAGTAGATGCAACTCACTGTTGAAGCAGTGCCACTTCTCGACAATATCTGATGAAGGCTCATGATCCCAGTCCAGTTTCCGTAACCAAAGAACCTGAATTAAGTGCTTGGAGAACAGGGTGAGCGGTGACAGCCACCCAAGAGGATCAAAAATTCTGGCAACCTCAGAAAGTATATTCCTTTTGGTGGGCGTTTTTGAATTTGTCTTGATCCGGTAAGAGAAAACGTCCGCTGTGGGGTCCCATTGTACACCCAAGACCTTCACAACATGTTCTTCCTGATCCAACGAATGCATGCCTGGAGTTTCAACATCACCTGCTGGGAGCCAATCAAGAAGATCCTTGTGGTTGCACACAAACTTTCTCAGCTTGAAACCTCCTGCGGCCAGGAGAGAAATCAATTCTCGCTGTAAAGCCAGTGACCACATCATCAACATACACATCAATCAGCAGAATGTTGGCTGCGACAGGAAAACGATCCCTTTCATCCTCAGCTAACTGTCGCAGAGTGCGAATGGCTAGGTAGGGTTACGATGAAACCCCGTAGGTGACCGTTTTCAACCGATACTCCTCCATAGGATGACTTTCATCAAAACGCCAAACAATGCGCTGCAAATCCTGATGATGACGACAAACACCAATCTGACGATACATCTGTTTCACATCCGCTGTGAATACCACCTCATGCAACCTAACCTTCAGAAGCACTTCAGCTACATCCTGTTGCAATTTGGGTCCAACAAGCAGTGCATCATTCAGAGAAAGACCAGTTGAGCTCTTGGCAGAAGCGTCGAAGGCAACGCGTAATTTTGTGGTTGAGCTGTCTGGTTTAACCACTCCATGGTGAGGAAGGTAGTAAGACGGCAAGGAAGACAACTGTGACTCAGGTACCTTTTCCATGTGACCTGTGCCTAGATAATCGTGCATAAATTCATTGTACATGTGCCTCAGGTCTACATCTCCCTTTAACCTCTTTTCCAAGCGAAGAAGTCGATTTACAGCATGAGGTCTGGAAGATCCAAATTCTAGTTCAGTGTCACGAAAAGGCAACGACACCACATATCTACCATCCTGGCCCCGGCGATGAGTTTCAACAAATAACTCTTCACATTTCACCTCATCCACAGACTTGTATTTTACGGGAGGGAACTCTTCGACTTCCCAAAATCGCCTCACTATGTCCTCCAGTGGGGACAAAGTCAAAAGTGATAAGCAACACGAAGAAGAAGGCACAGAAGGTGAAGTCACTTGTCCCATCAAAATCCACCCTAGTACGGAATCCAATGCCGTAGGGTAGCCATCAATCCTGTTTCCAGTTAAGAGTCTGGGAATCACATCAGCACCTATCAACAAATCAATGGGCCCAGGAATATCAAACGTAGGATCAGCCAATTTTAGGTGAGCAACAGAGTGACGTACTTCCTTTGACAATTTGACATTCGGTAAAGCGTTAGTGATACGAGGTAGTACAAACGCATCCAGAGCAAACTGGAAGCCAGAGTTGTCCCGTGGAGAAAGTACCAAATGGGTAACTGATTTTGCAACACTGACTGGAGTATTGGAAAGCCCATGTATTGGAAGATAGGCCCGACGACGAGCTAAACCAAGCCTCTGGAGGCAATGCTCTGTGATAAAGCTCACTTGACTAGCCGTATCTAGTAGTATGCGAGCTACCTGAGGTGTTCCAGAGACATCAAGAATGTGAACCTGGGCCGTAGACAGCAATACCATAGGTGCCATAGCCCAGGTATCAGGTGTAACAGCTGACAGTATGGTGGGGAGCTGCGTTCCATCACCCGGTGAAAACTCAGTCTCAGACTGTTCTGATGACTTGTGCTGAGTACTCTTCGGTTCGAAATGCAACAAGGTATGGTGTCGTGCACCGCACTGCCGACAAGATGATGCCTTGCAATTTGCAAAGCGGTGAGACGATGAAAAACAATTCAAACACAACATGTGCTTCTTAACAACAGAATGTCTTTCGTTGGGGTTTAGTTTAAGAAAGTCAGGGCAGGTATGCAACTTGTGAACACCGGAACAAATAGGGCATGACCCCTGGATGGAACTGGTTAGACATTTTGAAGATGCTTGGCCCCGCGGCTGTCTCCAATTGGACTCTACAGGCTGGAGCCTTGGTTTCACAGACTGCAGGCTTGACTTCTTAGACCTGGAATTGTTGGAACTAACTGCCTCGTAGGCCCGACAGTGTTTATCAAGGAATGCTATGAAGTCTTTAAGAGTCGGCAACTCAGGCCCCAAACTCATTTTCCACTGTGTCTGAAGAGACGTATCCAACCGTTTGCAAACAAGAGGTAGAAGAATGAGATCCCATTTGTCCACCGGAACATCAAGATTGCGAAGCGCAGATAGGTTTTCATTGAGGACGGTTAAGCCTGCCCCACACGACACCCATTTCCTTAGCAGTTTTCATGTAATTTTTATGCTAGCGCGCCTGCTCCCGTGTGGGTAACATTTCAGCACCCTTCCAAGGGTATAAAAGTTTTCATAACAGAAGTCTTAGCCAAAACCGTAATAGAATGTGTTCTATTTTTCTGCTATACCCACGAGCTGGAGCCGTCAAGATGGCGGACCCACGTGTTGCAATATAACCCCGTATATAGTCTGTATTGTCAACATTAAGGGACGTAACAAATGTAATGGTATGCCAAATGAAACTTTATAATAGTAAAACTACTATGGAATATATTTGTTAAGCTGAAATTGCCACAGAAAGAAGTAATCGGAAATTTTAAAATACGTAATGAAAATACGTTTCATTTTATATTTCCCATTATCTCCTATGACATTAGTAGAAGTTGCGGTAGCGTAGTGGCGAAGGGCACGATGGCAGCGGTAGAAGGGTGATTTTGAATGTGGTTCGAACCCAAATCAGTCCAATTTTTTTTTTAGTTTTTTTTAAATAACAGATAAATAAATTGTACATACTGTGCTTTCTGCAAATATAAATTATTAGAATTAATTTATGATATAATATTATTAACTACATTTAGGTGTCTCAGTCCATTGATTTTATTCATAGTACTACTTACCTAGATTTATTTTTACTTTTAAAAAAGTAAAGTAAAATCACATGTTCACAAATAATTTAAACCAAAAGTTAATTTTATAATTAAAACGCCAACGTTTATTAAGAAACGAGTGTCCATAAATTAATAATGAATAAACTGATACTTCATAGCGACACACCTGTGAGGGTAAAAAAAAACATGCAAAATGTTTTTCTTCACCTAAGATTTAAATTTATTACGCGGTATGTGCGTGTTTATTTGTCTCACTGGGTTACAAAAAATATTAGTTACAATTCCTCTAATTATGTAGTTAAATATATAAGTAATCAATAAATCTTATATATAACATATATGAATCGGTAGCATTTTTTTACTATTACAATGAAATTAGCTTGATTAACTGTATAATTAAATTAATATTAGAATTTAAACCGTACATAAACTACATTTAGTAAACCCAATGTCCCTTGTATCATTTAAATTTATATATTTTTAGATTTTGAAATTAACCTACAACTTAAAAATATATTTGTAATTCCAAAATTGCTCTTAATTTGTTTTTAAATACTAAACCAATTTTGTTATTTATTTGCAAATGAAAAATATAAGATAAAATATCAAATAATATTTCCGCAAGTTACATAATTTTTAACACAAACAGGTGTAACTTTCACTTTTTTTTCAGTATTTTGATAAGTTGACTTCGACAGGTTTATCCTCCCCTGATATGTTTGCTTTGGTCGGCAACTGCGTTGGCTGGTTTTCTGTTAGCATTCTAGGTATCGTGTGTATGGAGTTAAGAAATCTTTCTGCGGTTCTGCTATACAAATTTTTATGAAAATTTTTATACCCATGGGTATAACAGAAGTTATAGCAGAAAATGGGCATCGTGTGGGGTGGGCTTTAACAACTGACGCAAGGAGACGTGAGAATCGACAGATGCAGACGGTGCCTGTAATAGTGCATCAACATGCACACTGACAAGAAGCCGTTTGTTATCGTAACGATCCACCAGTAATTTCCAAGCAATGTCGAAATTTCCCTCTGACATCGGCAACGACTGAATCATCCCGAGTAGCTCACCATGGAGGGCAGATTTCAAATATGCCAACTACGCAACCGGACTCAATTCGTCGTTGCCTTGGACAAGTGTAGCAAACAGAGTAGAAAAATTAGGCCAATGACGTGGATCTCCTTCAAAAGTTGGAAGATTGATCTTAGGCAACATCACGCGAGACTTCAATTTAGAATGAGTACATGCTGTTATCGCTTCCTTATGTTCCTCATTTTGGGCATCTAATGTAGCCATTACAAAAAAAATATCGCTCCTCAAACTCCGTCAAACGAGCGGCATGAGCATCTAGGTCAATTTCAGTACCTGATGAATCGGTAGCTGCCAATTCTACTGCTACGTAGTCTGCATCAAAATGTTCGCGCACCTTGGGAAGATCACGGCTAGTAGCGACAAACAAGTTTTTTTTTGTAGGATCTGTGCCAATAGCCTGCGCAAGATCGTAAGCGCGCTTGAGGCGGCCTTCAGCGATACGAAGACGTAGAAGGGCCGATTGTAATTCCGACATGACAAATACGGGGATGAGAACAAAGACAAACCAAGCCCAACAACAAACGAACACACAACTACGAACAACGTCGCACTTTGAGGTTATGCAGCAACAAGACAAAAACGTGTCCACACAAACTACCACAGTAAAACACACCGGAACGAATATCCGGCCCGGAGGACCAAAAAATGTTTGTTCACCCACAATATGGTGCACATTATTCCAAAACACCACCAATGATTGCACTCTTTTACTTGGATTGCACTGCAACGACATAAAACGTTTTTTTACTAACATGAGGTAACAACAACTACACAACAACTGACTGTAGAAAAAACGTCACTTCCGGATGCCAGGTGGACCACCTGTTAAAACCAAAAAGTCCTCAACTTCCAGGCAGGCTGGCCAACGTGACAGTTTTGTTCTTTTCTTCAGGCACTGCACTATTTACACTAAACACTCGGCAAGAGAAATGCAGTAACACGCTACTCCACAAAAAACTTATTTTCTGTCCGATTTTCTTCGGATTTTCAGCAATTTTTTCACGGTTCCTCGAAATCGGGTTGTAATAGAGAGGTGGTCGCAATAAATGGGGTCGCAACAAAAAGGTTTTACTGTACAATATACCGTATTCACTCGCGTAATGTCCACCCTCGCATAATGTCCGCACCCTTTATTTATATATCCTTAAAAGAAAAAATTAAAAATTCGCATAATGTCCGCACCAGTCGTCCACGGCGGGCAACACAACTTTGGCCACCCCTAAAGGACCAGTATGAATGGAAAGTTGACAGCTCTGTAAACAAAGCCGTGACCTTGAGCTGTCCTTTCTCTCCTGTTCTGAAAGGGTGGGGATATTCGTTGAACTGAACAAAGCAGGGTCAAAGGCCCCGCCCGCGTATAAGCCCCCCTCCTTGTTTTGTAAACATTTTTGAGAAAGATTTAAAAACTTGTTTTTCTGGGTTTATCTGAGGGCAGGGCAGCTTGGCATGCATCAAACAACAAGCCATGTATTGTGAGCGGTGGGAGGTGATTTTGTAAGTGTCCGTTCTCAGTAGGACCGTCGTGAGGCATGCCAGACGTAAGCAGTTAGTCCTATCTCAAACGACATAAAGATAAAGAAAGCTGGACTCGCGCGCTGCGGCTGTGTTGATGTGGAGTGTTGTCGGAGAACAAGAGGGGAAGTGAAGGAGGAAGGGAAGTGGGTCAAGGATTCTAACACTCCTTTGTCTGGTTGGCTGGCTAGCTGACAGGAGGGAGGTTAAGCCACGCCTCTGCCTCTCTCCCCTCCTGCCGCAGCGCTGCCTCTGCCTCTCTCCCCTCCCGCCAAAGCGCTGCCTCTGCCTCTCTCCCCTCCTGCCGCAGCGCTGCCTCTGCCTCTCTCCCCTCCCGCCGCAGCGCTGCCTCTGCCTCTCTCCCCTCCCGCCAAAGCGCTGCCTCTGCCTCTCTCCCCTCCCGCCAAAGCGCTGCCTCTGCCTCTCTCCCCTCCTGCCGCAGCGCTGCCTCTGCCTCTCCCCTCCCGCCAAAGCGCTGCCTCTGCCTCTCTCCCCTCCCGCCAAAGCGCTGCCTCTGCCTCTCTCCCCTCCTGCCGCAGCGCTGCCTCTGCCTCTCCCCTCCCGCCAAAGCGCTGCCTCTGCCTCTCTCCCCTCCCGCCAAAGCGCTGCCTCTGCCTCTCTCCCCTCCTGCCAAAGCGCTGCCTCTGCCTCTCTCCCCTCCTGCCGCAGCGCTGCCTCTGCCTCTCTCCCCTCCTGCCAAAGCGCTGCCTCTGCCTCTCTCCCCCCTGTAATAGCACTGCCACACAAAATTGTGTATTTTTGTATTTTTCCTCGCATAATGTCCGCACCCCATTTTTTTGGCCAAAAATGTGGTCAAATTACTGCGGACATTACGCGAGCGATTACGGTATATTGCGTTAACATTATACCACTCTCCAAATAACTTTCAAAGCCAATTATGGTAAATACACCCTATATTTTTTTCTGTATTTTTAAAACCTGCTAATTTTTTTATGCATTAAAAATAATTTTCAGGTGGTTCTATGTGTACTTACAATACTACTTCATTTTTGTATTTCTCCTTTACGTGCTTTTATTACTAAGGGGCAATTAGATGTGTTGTTGAAATCCAGTAGTTTTATCTGCAAAAAAAAAGCTAAAATGTCTTCATCCATAGCTGGCAGTATGTTTTTCTTATGATGTACTTAAATTTCTGTTTAATTTATATAATTTTTTTTAATAGCATAGATAGTTTTTCCTAAAATTGAATTATCTGTATTTAATCAAATGTAGAAAACTTCTTTCTGACACACTTTTTGTGATGAGTGTATTTATACTCATGTGTGTTTTAAAAGTAATATATTATCTGGAATTAGTAATTGATACTTCCTGTTTGTTTTGAAAGTAATATACTATCTGGAATTAGTAATTGATAATTGTACTAATTTCAGCAATAATTGTGTGGTGGTATCGTGTGTAGCGCCGCACCAGCCACGACTTGACTGGCAGATGTGGTTCGCCGCCTTGGGGACGTACCACCAGAACCCGTGGCTCATGAGCCTGACGTACCGTCTGCTGACGGCTCAGCCGGAGGTACTGCGCCTGTTGGACCAGTCCAGGAGCCCTTTCCCTGACAACCCTCCCAAGTACATCAAGGGCAGCCTTTACCACTACCGCTACACACCTTGGAACCACAGGTAAACTGCAGTATACTCTTCTGCGAACCTGCGTTTCTTATCCTAGTTGAATTTTGAATTGAATATCAAAATACTCTATATCCAATTTTTTTATATTTTAATTTGCATCATACAGTGAAATGTTTTTCTCCACATTTTACAAGATTCCAAGAAAAATTGATGCAAATACGGTACATTAAAATTATAAAGAGAAACACCTATATAATCTGAATCCATAATGTAAAATGCAAGAAATTGAAGACTTGGCTACATATTTCCTTAAAAACCAGTAAAATTTTAAGCTTAGAACACTGATTATAAACATATAAATAGAGTATTTTTAATAATTTTAATCATAATCATAGATTGTTACAGTTTAAAATCATATTATATATGTATATATAATACTATGTTGCTGAAAACAAATACAAATTCCCTATAAATCTTCTTGGTTTAAAAAAAAGTTTGTGTATAAGTCCCACTATTGTATTTGTCGAATATAGGTAGCAAATATTTGTCTATTATTCAGAGACTTCTACTATAGTTATTTACAGATCAGTCAGTGTGCGAGATACAGTAGAACCTCGATGATACGTTCCCGTTTCATACATTTTCCCGTGTCATACGCCGATTAATTTTGGTCCCGCCGAAAGTACTATATTTACAATGGTTTACTTTCCCGGAACATACACTTATAAAATAATTAATTTCCCGTTTCATACGTTTTTATGAAGCGGAAAAGTCCTAAAATTCACAATTTTTTTTTTTGTTATATTCATCCTGATAAACGTTTTAATGTTTTTATTTTGAAAAATGTTCATTGTTTACCTTTGCAAACGTAAGAAAATAACTTTATTGCACCATAGATATGAATAGTACCAGGAAGACTGTGCACTTCGCTAGTAGCATCTTTGGCAAGCACCAAGCGAGACTAGTGGCGCAAACTAGCAATGATTATGAAAATGGTGCACGCGCTTTACCAAGGCACGGATCTCATATTTTGTGCATTCATTAATCTTTGAACTGAATATACTCGTTTGTTATTGTTTTCTTACAATCGGATTGTTTTGTATTTTACGTTTCTCAAGTTAAAATTTTATTGTAAATTGTTCTGTTGCATAAAGTTGTTTGTAAAATGAAATAAACAAGCAAAAATTCCTGATTTTCTTTTTACAATAGCCTAATTTTTTTATTTCTAATTTAGGCTTGGTGACTTTTCCCCCCCTCCAAGAAAGGACTTCATAAAATTTTGTAAGGCCACTGTTTCTCATGTCAGCTTTACTTGATTATGGACTGTATTTTACATTTCTGGTGGTTTTATATATGTATATATAATGATGAATTCATATCAAGTTTAATCTGATACTGTGCTGGTATGCTAGATTGAAAAAAAAAATTATTATTGCCATTCCCTTTTCATACACTTTCCCGCATCATACACCATTTTTGTGCCCTCCGTTGTAAAGTGTATGACAGGGGTTCTACTGTACATGTTTTGTTAAGATATTTTCCTTAAATGTACAAAGGTCTATCAGAGGGGCAACTTTTGTTTTGAGTTGTCGCCACTTGCTTTCCACCAAGGTGATTTGAGGTTGATTTCTGGTTGGGATCATACCCGTATTTTTCACAAATAGGAAACATTGCAGAGGTTAAAGTTTGGTTGGGGCACTCTGGTTTTCCCCACAACATTAATTTTGACAGTACTTGGTTATTATCACATCACCTGATCATCATTTCTATTGACCTTCGTGTGTGGAATAGTTATGCACTCATTCATTATATCATTTGTCGATTCAGCCAGGGTGCAAAGCTAGATCCTATGATTTCTCGAGCCATGAGATGTTGATAAAGCTTTCCAGCATGTTGTGGCTGATACCTTCAAAATTCGTGATGACTGGTTTAACCCCTATTAGGCCATTATTAATTATCTCAGGGAAGATGTGCGTTACATAGACTTGTCCGGTCCATGCAGGTCGACCCGAGTGTGGTGGACAAGGGAGAGGGTGGGGGAGTACTTCCCCGTGTTCTCCCGCGACCACCCGCCGCTGCTGGACTACCTTCGCAGCGTGAAGATCCTGACGGACGACGCGCCCAAGGCCTTCCCCGCGCCGGCCGTTAAGGCTGCCCTCGACACCTTGCGCCAGGTCACCCAGGTCGAGGCGAGCATCCTGCTGTGGTCGCTCTTTGCGGCCGGCTGGGCCATCATCGCCACGAGGAGCCTGTCGCAGCGGAGATAATGCCCTGCCGTCACGACCGTGTTAGATATCCAGTTGAACTTGTTCACTTATTCGTAGATTCCTTCTACAAACCACGTACATTCTTTTCACGATAAGGGATACTTTTCAACAGTTCAGGGTTCTCTATGTTCTCAAAAGTCAGGAAATGTAAGAGAAAAATATGGGAATTTACAAAAAGGCCTGGAAATGATTTGATGGGGAAGTGTCATTGTCCAATCTGCCAACACCCAGGCCTATAATGAGCTTTCTATTATAAAAAGAAAAGAGCTTGGCATAACACTTACAATGAATGATAGATAGTATGTACAGTATGGTTGCATATTTGGATACAGCATATTTGTGGAAGAAAGAAATTATTTTCTGCAGTGTTATTTGATAGTTTTTTTTATTAATTATTTGCATATAATAATGTCCTGGAAAGTATGCACATTAAAGTGATTAAATAATTTTTTCCACTATAAGAGAAAGATGATGTACAACCAGTGTGATGCTTGAATTAAATATTAAATTATGTTCTACAGTCTCTGAAACGTAATGCAACATATGCAATCAAAATATTTTTCTTGGTTCTAATTAGTAATATTTTTTGAAGTGCTAGTAATAGTACAAATAGATTTTGAAACTGTTTAAATTATTTAAATTTATCTTACATTCTTCATTGAATCATTGATTATTGTGTTTGTATTTATCACTATTGAATGTGTTGGTTTTCTAAGTAATTCAGCTATTGAAATGAAAAAAAAAAAAAAGTCAGAATATGCTTTTGACCATATACAAGCAGAAGTTCTATTGTTGTGGATTTCAAAACGTCTTAGTAAAGTATTTCAATTTTTACATCTTCAAAATCTTTAGGTAGTTAATATTCTGGATGAGACATTTTTTTACAGTTGCAAATTACAGGAATGTGTTTCATTTTCATTTGAGTTATAAATTTGAAAGTTATACTGTTGATTTTTCATAAACTTCTCCTCCCCCTCCCCATGTATTTTTGGAAGGAATGATTTTGCATTTTGTAACATGTACAAAAATTTCAATCTCATATTTCATTGCCCATGCGAATAAGTCGGCTGAATACTTCCACGATTGCTTGTTTGTGTGTGTTGAACTTTCAAAGATATCCTCATCCTTAGCTTATGGTTATGTTTGTGAGTGTACAGTAATCTTATCTTTAAAGACTTCCACTGCCATTTTTTTGGAGATTTTGCATTATATATGTCTGTGTTGTAGCTAGGTATATTAAATAAAGGTAGACAGGATCCTGAAACTCTGGATTAAAGTCGAGAAAGAGACCGTTCTCAAACTTCGGGAAAATAATTTTTCTCCTCTTGCTAATACTTTGGGAAACCCAATTTTTTTTTTTAATATTCCTGGGTTATGTTCCTAGGCCTTCCAAAAAAGCCTAATGTGCGAAGTAAAAACTTTGTGGCCGTCTCGTGACATGTTGGGTGGCACAAGGAATAATATGTTACGTAACAAACCACAATTTTGCACATGTATTGACCAGACAAGGCACAAAGGATTCACATAAACACACATCTGTGATATGTAATTCAACCCTTGTTCATAAATGCTGTTAAAAATAAAAACTTTGTACTAAATAAAGCTCTCAATGTGCTCAAACACATTTTTAATAAGATATTTTTAACTTGACTAACGTAAACATCTTTACCATATTGTTAGGTTATGCTTGAAAATGAACTTCACGAGAGCAGCAATGAACAGTGTTGCCGAACACATTACATTCGAAACGACACAATACTCAGTTTTTAACAAACTGAAAGATTCCGTCTTGGTTTCAAATATTTAACCCATAAATTTTTCTTTCTTTCAGAATCACATGTGGTACTTATTATTCGTCCTTTTTTTTTTTTTTTTTTTTTTTTTACGTGAAATCATTATACTACTACATAATCATTTATGGTATGAATGAGATGTGTTTGGAGACATATTAATGGTAAATACTTTTTTTTCTGTATACCTACCTAGTTAAGTAACATAATTTCAATGCTGTTCCCAATCCTCATCCTGAAAATCCAATATATTTCCCGGTCGAATCCTGTCCCGAAGTAAAAATGGCATTCCCGTCCACCTCTTTAATATTAAAATTTATTCATGTTTTTGGAAGAAAAAGTACCATGCTTTGCGGAGTGACAGGGTAAACTATTTTAAGAGAAATTTTTACAAGCATGCAGTCAGTTTGCAATAGTTTGTGTAAGCCATTAGGAATCACTGGTAATATTAAAAAGAGATGCAAAAACTTTTTGTATTGTGTACAGTCCTGTTGTCTCTTTCATTTACATGATAACTGAACATGATTCACATCATTGAACACGCAGATATGGCTGCATACGGAAGTGATGTGGCCCAGTGTGCGTAGCACTTTCACTTTGAGGTTGAGCCACAGTATTTTCTGTTGCAGCTTGCCTATCACGAACGTTATTTTGGATGGGTTGTAGCACTTGGAAGTTAATTCTGTTTTGTGTTTAGTAGTTAAATGCCGTGTATTCAACACATTCTGAGGAACCATAATGACGTAAAAGTAGCGTAGTAGGTTAGCGCAGCAACTATTTCCAGAGCTTCTGTTTGATAGTTCCAACAACTGTTCTTCATCTACAGAGAACGTAGTACACATATTCCCGTTCTTCATATCAGTTGGCTTTCTCAAAAACTGGTAAGAATTGACTGTATGGTTGTATGAAACCATTTTCTTTCAGAATTGGCTACATTGTTATTAAGCAAAGCACTTTTTTTTTCTGAATATTAATTGTTTCCATGGTCAGGTGCACAATTTGTGTTTGTGTCACAAAATAGCATACAATCTTAAGTTACAAGTAAATAAGGGAACCAGAGGCGAAATGGACAGATAGAACGCAAACTCTGTTTTTGATGATCACGTCCTGAGTATGTGAAGGATTCAGTTTTCGAGGGTAAAAAATACTTATGAAAATATTAGAGGAAATAAAGTAAATTAAAAAATTTCAACACTGATAACCTAAAGTTTATTAGGTCTTCATGCGTATCTTTGTACCATACTGTATGTTGTACTTATAACGTGTAATTATATAAATTAACTTAAAATATGTTTTGATTCTGGAAATATATTTTGTGAAACAAAGGGTGGAATGTTTCGACACCATAGTTAATATTTTTCATTTACTGTACATTATTTTATCACCTGAACGTAAATTCGGATTTGAGAAAATTGTGATTTGACCCATCACTAGCCTGAATTGATTGAAGCAAAAAAATTATAATATTGTTAATTTAGTAGTACATAATATTTACCAGTTGGGATGAGTATTTAGACTGTCAGCTGTGAGTATGCCTAGATCAAAGAGAAAGAGATTGCTGCACCATTTCAGCTCTGGTTCTTTATTTTGTGCTATAATTGTTCAAACTGGTTTTACTCAACTTATATGATTGTAATTTTACTGCAAGAATTTCAAATGTGCATATTGTATTTCAAATCTATTAAATGTTTTTGTATTACAACTTGGTGTTAACAGGTATGAATATTTTTTTATAATTCAGGGATACAAGTACATACTTTAGCTGTTAAAATATCATTTTCAAGTTAAATATTAAAAGGATTAAGATGTGTTAAAGTAGATTGATAAAATTGGCTCTCGCTGACCAAGTAGTGCCAAAATGTCCTAAAAATAACTGCATAAAGTCGTAAATAAGTGATTTAAAACTCATTTAATTAGCGTCTAAAGAAAATTATTCATTATTTTGACCAGAAACTAACTTATAAGTGGCACATAAATGTGTGAAGGCCATTTGCAAAAAAAAAAAAACTACTTTATAAGTGGGAATATTATCTTAATGACAAAAATAATTAGTAGTTTCACATTATTTTTCTTTATACTGTTTCTATGAGGTTAAATGTTGCCCAGTAGATACAAAGGAATGTGCAAGTCTAACTTGCACTTTTTGTTAGTGTAATTACTATTACTGGATGGTTGCTGTACATGCATTTTGCAAACTTTGCTTAATTTATTTGCATTCCTGTTGCATTTTATTTACAGCTACCTTTATACTGTATCTTTGTTTGTAGTACCTTACCTAGTTAACAAGTAAGTATAAATGCATATTTTACTACGTAGGTTAAGTTACGTTTTTTTTTGTTTCTATAAAGTTAGTGAATCGCGCAAGACTTTTACGACTTTGTTAACATTACTTCTCTAGTTTTTGTTTAGATTTTGCACTGAATTTGTGTGTCTAATTTTAGCAACTATGTACTGTTTTTATCTACTAAGCAGTGCCGTTTTCCATTAACTGTTAGTGTTATTATGCTGTTGCATATTTTTCTTACTTAAATGAAGACTGTGTTGTGTAACTGTGAACCTGTATCTGGCATTAGAAAATTATAGTTTTTTTTTATTTTTATTATTTTTTATATTAATTTAGCTTTTAGGGTGATTTTATTACTATTTTTGGGTAAGCTCGTCACAGAAGCTAGAATGGTTTATTGATAGGGACAAAATTATATGGTGAATTGTGATAACATTTCAATAAAACATGTAACATTGAAATGCAAGTTAATACACCATTTAGCACCGAAATGTAACTAAAAACTTGAAATCAATCAGCAATTTGACAAAACATTCAAATTACAAATATTTAATCTTTTATAATGGTAAATGTTTTGAATATAATTTATATTCCAGAATTTATAACCTAAATGGAGTGAAAAAACATTAATTTTATATTAGTTAATATTGTACTAGTTACATTAGTGACACAATGGTTACATTAATGATGTCACGTGTTTCAAACGAGCAAAAATTAGCACTTTTATTTTTATGTTCTATTTTAGACATGCTTATTACTAATCATTTTATTGTATTAGCTCATTACTCATTAGGTATCAATCAAAATGAGAATATTTTGGTGAAATTAGCATTACAAAATAATTTAGTTTCATATTTGTTAAATATTACTTTTTTTAACGAATAAAGACAATATATAAAAATATAAACAATAAAACCGAAATCTCCTGTTTTAAAACTGAAATTGTCCTGGAAATAAAACCATATTATCTTGTCCCTATTCATAAAAAAATTGCATCACAGTTAATATATTGTGCATGATTGTAGAAACAAATGTTGTCAGCTTGATCACTAAACGTAGCTCTGTATTTTGTCTATTAACAGTGAACATGAGACTGCTAAGGAGGTGATCAGCTAAGCTTGTGTATCATGATGGAAGATTTCTCAATAAATTTAATACTTGCCTGCAAGGCTGCTGGTATGAGTAGTTCAGAAAAAGGTGCGGAAATTTGATAGTAAAATTAAAACCGTCAAAGATATTTAAAAAAATTAATGAACCGTTTTTCATAAATAAGTGTGCAACAATTTTTATCCTAAAAATGTTTTCTCTACGATGCGTTGTTTTCTTGACATTAAATGAAAGGCAATTTTGGAAGGTACATTGGTTTATTATTTTAACTTATTGTATTTCATCTTTATTAAGTTGTTGAAAGTACTCTTTAAGGTAGGTAAGCTTCTGCAAATGTCATTTTTCAAAGTGGCAGTGTTTGCTTTGTTCACTAACAAATATTGCAGAAGCAGTGACCAATGAGTGAACTATAATGTGATACTTTTTTCCATAGAATTTGCTGGCATGCTGGCTTTCATCATGTATCTGTAGAAGTTTGTATTGAATACTAATGAAACCTTTCACCGTTTCACCATGTCTTACCAGACTTGATACAGTTAGCTTGCACAAGATGTAAACTTTTTTATTTTGGCTTTTAGGAATGTAATGGTTAGGAATGATTTATTTATATATTATTTTAAATACTTTTTTTTTTTTCATAATTTTATATTGAGTTATGCATGAGTATTTTTTATTTACATTAGTTTATACAATATTGTAATAAGAGTGATGCTTGTTCAATATAGGACTAAATCTCTTGCTGAAACACTATAAAATAATGTTGCAGGATGAACAGCTATCACGGAATCTTTTGTACACTGTGATAAAGCAAGAATATCTATTTTATATAATTTTCTACTTAGTTCATGTGATTTGTAACATCATTGTGGTTTTATTGTAGTGTGCTTGGAAACTAACCATTTTGTATGTGTGTTAATTTTACCTAATTTGTTTAACATATTTGTTTCTTTAAAGGATAAAAGTAGAATTGAAGTGAACAATTTATAAGCGTGAAATAAAAATATTAACTATTTTTATGAGGATTTTAGTTTTCTTATTTAATATGTAGTTATAGGTGTAGTACATAAGTAATAAAACTAATAATACTAGTGAATTTAGTAGGCCTCTTGGTTATGAAATTAGCCACGTAAATTGTTGGAGTGGTGTTGTTGAATTGTGTTAATTCTTTGAAAGTACATACATGATTATTGTAAGAGTTGTAATGTATCTTATGATTAAACATATTTTGAGTGTTACAGTGTAGCAAACTGGTTTAATGGGAAGTTGTTAAAAATTTAATCATATGTTGTGATCAAACAAGGGATCATCCACGTATTTGGTTAACTTAGACATATTTAAGATGTTTAATGAGTTTTCATGTTGAAGGGTTTTCTTTATCATTGTTGTGTATTACATTTATATTCCACAATAATACCAGGGAAATTTGGTCTGATAAGTTACTCTTGGAATGAACTATCCATAGTCATTTGCTGGTTGTGCAGAGAATAAATTTGTTCAACTGTTGTGAGTTTGCTAAATGCATAGTTTTGGGATGTGCTATTGAAATGGCAATGTTGAGATTAATGAGCGTGGCATAAATCCCAAAGGATGATAATCCATCTAAATAAAATAATGTGAGACTAGTACAATTGTGCCAAATCAGTGAAAATGGGATATTAATGTAAGTAACTTTGCTGAGCAGGTATAGACCCCTAATACCTACAAGTAAAGGTATTCAAAAGATTTCTTATTAACTGATCCCTTATCTTAAGATTGTATTTTTCTTCCTTTGGGATAAGTTTCACGCGTTGGTTATTGTTGTTTTAAACATATATAATGATGATAATATATCACATAGAGGTGTATCTCTCTCTCTCTCCCCCCCCCCCCCCCCCCCCTTTTTTTTTTCTCTTCCTTTTTCTTGCAACCAACTTTACTTCTCCCCAGCCCACTTTCACATTTTTTGATTTTTGTGTGTGTGTAAGTTGAAGCTAATTTAGCCACCCTCCAATCAGCCTGGTGTACAATGCAAAATATTTTTAAAAACTTGATAACACAGTTGTGGAAATAGATTGTTAGTTTTCTACGTTTATTGGTGTTGAATGAAATAAAGATCAAATTGTGAAGTGAAAGTATTTTATTGAAACACTTTTGTTACTGATATAGGTAAGCGACAGTACCATAAAAACCTCCATAATTGAGAAGATTCGCAATAGACCAAACCCTCACTTAGCATGTCTTCAAATTGTGCAAATTAATTTAGCGCGATGGTAATTTTACTGCGCCACTCTTGAATAATACGTCAGTAAATTTCAATTAGCACAAAAATCGTCACAGGCAAAAAACAGGTGGACATCATGACACCATGAAGTCTGCCTCAACTCTGTAAATAGATGTTCCATGGCATAGAGTTAGCTATACGGGGAAGAGATGCACACGCAGGTCTGTCTACATTATTGGCTGTTGTACAAACATCAGGTATGGCATGGCAAGTTCAGTTGCGGCTTTGGAGTTTAAAGGACCAAATGTTTATCTGTCCGCGTGTATGCCGTCAGGCCATTCTGTTGTCACTCGGCCACAGACAGGGCTGTGATGAACCTGAGTCCAGCCAGTAGTAGGGAACTCGCACCCACAAACACAAAACAACGTCTGCTCATTCATCTGCAAACACCTGCAGTTGGAATCATGGCTTCCAAGTGAGAGAATAATGCATTGTGTTAAAGTATTTGAGACAAAACTAGACGTATTACAGCTTGTAGAATGTCCTGAAGGCCACAATTATGTTGGTCGCCCTTTAATTTTAAGCAAGTCAACTTTCACACAATTGTATGAAGTAAGGACTCTATTAAACATTTATGAGTCTCATGCTGTTGGTTGTATTAGTGGGTAACATAATGCTGTTGGTTGTACTAGTGGGTAAAATATTTTATACCTGTGCAGAAATGAACAGATGATTCACATAGAAAATGTTAAATGGTGTATTGAAAATATAAGCACTTATAATTTTTGAAAAATTAAAATGTAAATATCCTGACAGTAGGTAATAACTGTTTAACTGCCAGTAAACTATAGTTCGGAAATTTGATAGGTACGTGGTGTGAGTTGTCATGCCTGGGCAGGCAAGCCAACTAACAGAGACTGATGGATGATAAGTATATAACCACTTATCTCCTATTGTGCGGTGTCGTATTCGTCATAATAAGTATTTGATGGTAGGCTATAAATATAAATGGTGCGACACATTTATCATTGAATGCTATTGTACACATTTATATTACGTAAAGAATATTTTCCTACACATTTTGGAACACTTAAAGTAAATTAGTTTTGCTATTTATGGAGAAATGCTTCAGAATAAATGATTTTGAATAACACAAACATTTTAAATGAATACATCAGTCGTGCTAAATGAAGGATCTGTGTATACAAATTATATCACAAAAATATTGAAGCCATTCTCATCTATAGGTAAATAAAACCTTATTCAAAATTGGTTCATAACAAAAAAAAAAGATAAAATCAGATCAGTCAATCTTTGAATGACTAAAGGATTATAATTAAGACATTCTAATGTCGTTTGACTCCTCATGGGTTGAAGTCTATTTAATTAATGTTTTATGTAGTTTGAAGAAAAAAATTTTTTGAAGTGCCTTTGCTTTAATGTGATGAATTTTTTTCAATATTGCTGAAAGTATAATTGTAGTTTTTTTTAACCCCAACTTGTATCTTGCTGCTGGAAGTATTTTTATTAACATAGCTACTTGTAGCATACAGGTGAGTCCATTTAGAGCGCGGTTACACGGGACCCTGAACTACTTCAGGTGAACATGTTTAAGTAAACACGTTTACAAACGCGAAAGTGTACGGTTACACGGTAGTTGCTGAAAAGTGTGTTTAGCTCTAAAACCGATTTTCTACTGTCAACGAATGACTGTGTTGTTGATCTCTATTTTGTAATTGTATCCAGAAAACGCGGGATTTTCTCACTTGTTTATACAGCATTATCAGCAGAAATGGAATGTGTTTACATATTGCTCAATATTTTTTTACAAATCGGGAATTCTAACAACATGCACAGTAAAATTTTTAAACTTATTTTTTATTATTTTTTGAGCGAGAGTACCTATCTCAGTTTTAAGAAAATTAAGGTCAGGATCAATTAAAAAATATATATGTATAATTATCTGTTGATTTTTTTTTTGTTGCATTCGGTAAAATATTATTTGAACTTGTGCCAGAAACACTTTCCATCTTGAATTTTTACAAAGGACTGTTTATATTCTAAACAGCCAATCAGAGGCTAATGTAGAAGATATGTCGATCTGAACTACTTTGCCAACCTGTTTAAGTTAAATGGGAAATGGCCTCGAACGAAACATGTTCAGACTGTGTGTAACCGCACTCAACAGCTGAACATGTTCACCTGAACTAGTTCAGACTCCCGTGTAACCGCGCCCTTAAACTCTGACATTTGTTCCCTAGTTGGATGAAAAACGTGCTCAGCAACTAAACAATGCCACTAGATTGCTCTTAACAGCTTCCTGAACCTTTTGGAGGGTGACGCCAACCGCCGGTGCTCCCTCTGGTCCGCAAAGGTCGTTATGTCACAACAACACTTGCCCCTAAGTGCATCGAACACGCCCGAGCGTGAGTGTGTGAAAGTGCGCCGCGACGAACACCTAAGCGACGTCAGCGCCCGGTCGGGTGTGGCAATGCGCCTAACTAATTATATATAATTATTTGTCAAATTAAAATAACTAAATTAATAACAATTTAAAAGAGGATTCATGTAAGGGAAATTATGTCTAATGGTTTTATAAGCATATATTTTGTAACTTGTCTTTTAGTCCAAAACTGGCCGGGTCGGTTTTCCCGCGTTTCACGTGGTTAGGCGCGAGGCCGCAGGGCGGTCTCGCGCTCAGTTACCGTCTGGGACTCGAAGGGGTCGGACAATTCGCGATGGTCGGGTCTTCAACTTTAGCATCTCTTCAACATTTCAGCAATAGTGTAAGTTTTCGGATACCTTTTAATTAACTTGGCGCCGACCCCAACCCAGTCGCACGATATTTCGTGCGGCTCTTAATTAATTTAAATTCTTCCCACCAGGGAACTTTACTTTTCATACGTAAATCCATGTCCAGTTTAAGGACCGCGTAGTAGTGGCACGCAATTCTCGGCTGATAAGCCAATTAATCGTTATCGTCGTAGATCCTCTGTAATAAGTGTTGAGAATAACACTGACTTACTTTCGTCTTGTAACTTTCTCCGTTTTTATAGTGCAAAGTGTAACGTGTATTTAAGTGACTAACTTTTATGTGTAAGGAACTTTTACGTGTACGTCTTCAGTCGGCGTGCCCACGTAATTTCAGAGACGTTAATTTTCGTAGCAGGTTAGACTGCAAACTATCCTGAACATAGGATCTTTTCTACGTATTTACGTGCCAGCCTAAGTTGTGGCAATAACCATTCATTTACATGCTAAACCATTCATAGGGACGTGAAGCCACTGTTTCAGCTTGTCAATATAACTTTGCAATCTATCTTGGTCGCGCGAACCGTCACGTTTAGAGATACGCGTGTCATAGCGGTCCGACAACGGACGCGGCCAGTCTCGGGGCGAATGAGTGTATTGATACTGAATAAAGTGCAGTGTCCTGTAAACCGTTTTCCATTCATTTACGAGGCGTCCTGGGTGGCCTTAACAGCCCAGGTAATTTCTGAACATTTTTTCAAACTCCGAGGCGCGCTCCTGCCTGCAGCCACGAGGCCGAACCCCCGTAAAACCCCTGAGATATTTCACATTATTAATAATTAATTAAAAACTAAAACAGGCAGCGGGAGTGGCGTCAAGGGGTGAAGAGAGTACTAACTACATTTATCCGTGCATGCTGCTACAATCTAGCACTGCATTCTTTTTTCTGATAAATGGTGTTTAAAATGCAGCTGCAAATCTATTATGTTTGGGGTTATATTATTTTTGTGTACATATGATACATAATGTTATGATGCGATCTAGCAACGACCCTGACCAGGCACAGCCTGTGAAGTCAGAAAGGCACAATAAATTATGTAAAACTAGCTGATGGCAGTGAAAGAAGACATGCAGAGTGTACTTTGGCTGCTCAAGAAGTAATGAAAATTGACAAAATCAGCATTCCATTTGATGAAGAAGAGGAATGTTTGAAGCAGAATCAAGCCAATAATTAATTTATGGCATAGCAGCTGTAACTGTGATGCCAACGAATGATTAAGGGAGCTACAGATGTTACAAAATAAAAGTGTCTCGCCACTAAGATCAAGAGGGAAAGCTCCACTTATTGCCATCCAAAATTCAAGACATCTTTCGATTGTGAATACTTGTGGGCAGTATACAGGTGACAGTTTGAGGCAGCTGCAAAATTAATGGTTGGAGATAAGCTACAGCACTTATCTTAGTCTTGCGAGGACCTCCCCTCAAACTACTGCAGGCAATATCGGTTTTCGACCAGAAAGACTATGCTGTATTTTGGAAGCTCGTGAACTGAGGCATGGTGTCTTGACACATTGGCGAGTTAACAAGACTGTATGAAGATGTGCAACAGTAATCTTAAGAAACTCTTCAGGAGTTCAAGGCTGATAACGAAAGGCTTATGAACCTCGCCTACCCAGAGGCTCCTGAAAAGTTCTGACTCAGGAATGCAGAGGTACAGAAAACCCTTCATTTGGCCTGCCACAAGAAGAGTTGCGATGGTCTACAGATAGAATCGATACACAATGCATTGAACATAAACACAAGATCAGGGATCAGTACTACGAGAGAAACCAATGCCACCACCAACAATAGAGATATCGTGGCTCTGAAGTGCTGAATAGTAGCTACTCAAGGCTCCCATTTCTGGAGGACGGGAGATTGACTATGTTATTATGCCTGCCTAGATTTAAAACAATAATTTGGAATGCCTGACATGCAAGACGAGAAACAGGGAAACGATCAGAAGTTGGTATGAAAGGGCACATGCCAACTTTTCGGGAAACAATAGCCTTAAGGATGTTCCCTGTATCTATTCTCCATAAAGGAATCTACAATCTGTTACTCAATGGATTGGTCAACAGAACTTACTTAAAGTCGACACTGGGGCATCAGCATCTATAGTTCGTATAGACATCGTTAACATGAAACAGTTGAGGACACCACTTCTATACTACCTACCTGAAAATAGCAACTGGAGAGACACTACATGCTGTGCATGAACTGCTTGATTTTAAGATAAAGATATTTAACATGGACATTTTTGTGGACGTTTCTTATTGCTGATATTACTCATGAGATAATCTTCGGAATGGACGTCATGAATTATATGGATTTGTTGTCGAGTAAGTCTTTGCGAATCATGTGTACTCATAAGAATTATAAGTGTTGAAAAGCAGGTAGTAGTCTATGAAACAGTTACAATTCAGGCCAATTATTAGCATGTAATAGCAGCCAAAATACAGAGAGAGCCTAGGGGAGAAATGACCTAAATCATTGTACAAGTGATCACAGGCCTGGAGAGACTCCTGATATCCTGACCAAGCCTGGGGAGATAAGTGCCAGTAAGGGTGACCAACCTCGATTCAAAAATGTTTTGAAGCAAGGCGAACTAATAGCTAACTGTGAATTAGTCCTTGGGTAACCTAGTGTGAAGCTATGTTTACCACTAGTATGCCCTAAACCAGAGTAGTAAAAGTGGTTTCTACGAAACAGCTAAGATGTGTTCTCCATGGGTGATGTTTACCTTGGAAAAACGAAACAATCTTCCATCACATGAACACAGGCAACGAAGAATCAATATGTCAAGCCCACGGTGACCGCTATTAGCAAAGCAAGAGGAGGCCGAGAAGATTATTACAAATATGATTGGTGGGGTAAAAGAGCCATCAGTGATCCCCAGGATAACCTCAGTCGTATTAGTTGCACAGAAGGTTGGCAAACTGAGGTTCTGTGTGGACTACTGGAAGCTCAACGACTTCACCAAAAAAAAATCTTCCCTCTTCCACATTGTGATGACACTCTTGACACACTTGCTGGCATCAAGAGGTTCTCGACACTGGACTGTAAGAGTGGTAACTGGCAAATAGAGCTTCACCCAGATGACAAAGAGAAGACTGCTTTCTCAACAGGGAGTGGATTTTTTCCAGTTCACCATACTGCCATTTGGATAATGTAATGCCTGTGCAATTTTTGAAAGACTGATGGAATTACATGGTTTGACATGGAAAATGTGGCTTATTTACTTGGATTACATTATTGTAGTTGGAAATACAATGAATTAGTATAGAAAAATCTCCGGGAAATATTTAATAGCCTTCGCTATGCACAACTCAAGTTAGGCCGTAAGAAGTGCTCATTGTTCCAACACGAGCAAACATCTCTAGGTCATGTGGTATAAGCAGGTTGGAGTACGAACAGATCATGAATAGATCAAGTCAGTCAAGGAGTAGCCTCAGCCTAAAAATAAACAAAAGGAAAAAATATTCATAAGACTTGGTACCTACTAAAGGTGCTTCGTACTTAGGTTTCAGCTATTGCCAGACCACTGCATTCGCTAACAGAGGAAGAGAGAAAGATTTTGTGCACTTCCAATAGTAAGCCTTTCAGAACCTTAAGGAAGCATTGTGTTCCAGTCCCATACTTACCTATCTACATAAGCATAGAGAGAATATCCTTAACACAAATGCAATCAGAGATGGGCTAGAAGCTTTTCTTTCCCAGATTCAGGATGGAAGCGAACAAGTCATCGGGTACCTACTACAGAAAAGCTTTACTAACCTCGAACACAACTATTGGGTTACAATAAAATAATTTCTAGTTGTAGTTATGTCCTTGCAGCAATTTCACAAGTACTTATATGGGAGAAAATTCCTTAATGCACTAACCTTGCTGCTCTAAAGTTGCTGTTGCAGTTCAAGAATGGAGAGGGACAACTCACTAGGTGGATTGAGCAGATACAGCAGTATGATTGCCGAATCGAATACAGGAAGGGTCAACTTATGCAATGCTGACGCCCTCGAAGACAATTATTTTAAAACTAAGGATAAATTGGACCATGGCAGCCCAACAGTGGCACAGCGGCAAGCCCCTGACCTAGGACCCACTATAGGCTAGTTGGAGAGGGGATGTCCTTCATGGCACTAAATATTCAAAGAACAAAAGACCATGAAAGCTTATTGCACCCAATGGGATTCCTAAAGGATCATCGAAGCAGGAATTGGAGAGTCCAAATGAGAAAGTGGTTACATACCATGAAACTAATCACGAAAATCCTAGTACCAGAAGTGCTGAAAGAATAAATGCATTATGAGGCATTTAGTGGCAATCGTGGAGTGAATATAACTCTAGCCAAGATTCGTCAGTGCTATTACTCGTTGAAGAACTGTCAGGATGTAGAGGCTTAGTATAAGCAATTTTATACCTATACTGCCAAAAAAGGGTCTAGGTACTGCCATCGCCCGGGTTATCGTGTTCGAGATCCGGCGTAGTTCCTAGCGGGAAGGCTGGTTTTTTACGGGAAACATGTCCGGGAGGGCGCCAGGCAGTGGCGAGGCGTGAGGTTTACATGAGGGAAAGCAACAACTCCGTTCACCCCAAAACAAGGTGGGGGGGAGGGGGGATCCGGGGGCCCTCCCCCGGGAAAAAATGGATTTCAAGGTACAAAAGGGTGCTATTTAAGTAGTTTTCTTAACTGAACATTGACTATTCCACAGGTAGAAAAATTTACATTTTTTTTAAAATTATAAACTATTTTTGAAAAATAATAATGTTTGGCATACATTATCTTGATAACAAAATACCTACTCTACATTATTTATATACCTACTAAGTGGGAGTGTAGTATCATAGATATCTGGTACAAAATATATAAACAGACAACACATGGTAAAGTAAGTACTTAAAATAAAGAGAAGAAGCTCATAAAAATGTACTAGAATAGTAAAAATTAAATGTTGGTATTTTTTGTACCAACACAAAAGAAACTATCTTCATACGTGATCAGAAACTCTGTTAAAAGGTACGTGGTTATTCACAGTCACTCCAGCGAGATTGCAACTCTCGAGCTGGGATCCCGTATCCGCCACCTGCGGGATGTGGTCAGTAGCAGTTGGCACTGCTAGGCTGCCTCCCGTACGCCCACAAATCCCCCACGCACTGGCAGCCAACAGCCCGCGAGAGAGATGTGCGCGCCCCGAGAGACGACCGCCGACTGAAACGCGACCTCGCCACCTGCCCTGCCGAACTGTAGCGGACAGCCGAAGCAGTCGGCGGAAGAATTCCACCGTCTGCTTCGGCCATGTTCGCTTGAGTTCGGCAAGAAAGCGCTACCTTCGTAGCTTCTATCACGTGGTTTTACAGCCAATCCCCTCCTCGAACCTTTGTACCATGCCACCCCCCTTCCGAAAGGAAACTACTGCGGCAGCCTTCCTGCTGAAAGCGGTCCTACCAGCGCTTCTAAACCTAGCAACGCTTCTAAAACAGCATGTTTTGTGTGTCAACGAATTCTTTTCTTATAGCGCACAGCGCACAGTATTGGGTCCCAAGAAGATAATGTAAAAAATACATACACCTAACTGCACGAGCCAAAGAAAAATACTATTCTGAATAAAATATTTCTTTAAAAAATACAATGTCTGGAAACTGCCTGGGCAAGCACTGCTTGCCTTGCTTGCCCTGACGAGACGCCACTGGCGCCAGGCTAACTCGGTGGTTAACCACGAGGTGGGTCGTTGGGTACGAATGCCCCTGCGTGGCACTAGGAATGGCGGCGGCGGTCGTGGTGTTAGGAATCCCTGGTTACTGATACACTACTGGCCCTACACAGCATAGCACGCTATCCCTAACTGGATTGGGGAAATTCACAAATAACATACAAGAGTCTGGTTTGGACTGTCGGATACACGTCGCGCACAGAGTGTGCGGAGTGGACGTTTAATAGAAATCGGCAGTTACACTTACAGTTACAGTTACACTATTTTTCCCTTCACAAATTACACTAGGTTGCCACTGGGCGCTCTGACGCGCCGTCACTAATATTAAGTCCTCACGCCAGTCGAGGTTAAGGGGGAGAGTTCGATTGGAGTCGGCCAATCCCATAAATTGCGAACGGCGACGCTTGGACCTACCTGTGTGGACCGCGGCTCGCTATGAAATTCGTTAAAAGTCTTTAACTCGATGTGGCCGGTGCCTGTGCACTTCGGCGATTAACTAAATGTCTGTGATTGCGGGAGTCGGCCCGCGCCGTATGCTGCACTGCCCCGCGTAATGCATTGTGCGAGGAGTTTACGTATAAGCGGCTGGGATAGGCCCTACACCATAAAAGGACCGGGCGCACACGGGGAGTTAATTACAAAAAGGTTTTGGAGAATGACTATAATTACCAGGAGTGAAATCGGTGCAGACAATGGTTGAAGGCTCCCCGTGGGACGCACGTCCGTCCCGGTCCGTGAGTCGCTCGGTACTGGCGTCTGGCCCTGGCATGAGGGGAGGGCTCGGCATCCTCTCGCGCCAAAGTTTCTTAAGTTCCGTTATTCGGAAATATTATGTTAATAAAAGATTGCAAGTGGCTCTAAATTCACACATTAAATAATAATAATTAATCTAATACATGGATACGTTTTGGAAATTGGATTTAACAAGTTTACATTAATTAAGTTTGAATAATGTGAGACACACTGGAAACTGTTCGTCACTTGATGACTGCTCCAGTGGCGAATGATACATAAAAAATTGGGGCGGTTATAATTGAGTCACACACTACTTTATTTAATTTAGGCTGAAGGCCGCAAGGGGAGCACCCACAAAGGTATTAATAAAAATCCACACGTGAGTGACCCAGGCACTCCTACATCGCACTTCCTTTGCAAGGGGTTGTTAATTAAAAGTGATGTGATCATTAATGTAGATTGGATTTATAATGTACTGGAATCGTGTTGTCTGGTTGATTAGGGCATGGGCTTTAATTCTACCTTTGCTCCGCGGTGCTCGCCTGACTCGGGTGGGACATGGCTAGGGGTGCGTTCAGTTAGCAGGGTTGGATACTGGCAGTTGCAGGTCGGGCTTTAGGGTGGCCTTCGGTCGAACGACGTCAGTACTGTAATTGTAAAAAATTAAGTTTCTATGATGTTGGAACTTCATTTAAGAGGGTAGCTATTGGAATTTTTGAGCCATCCCCCAAGACTAGAGGAGGGAACCGGTACATCCTGGTGGCAATTGATTATTTCAGAAAGTGGCCAGAGGTTTATGCTCTTCCTAACCAGGAAACCACCACCATGACGGATGCACTATTCAACAAACTCATTTGCAGATTCGGGGTCTATGGAGCTGCACTCAGACTAAGGCTGCAAATTTGAATCGACTATATTCCAGTAGGTGTTTTGGAATTTCGCATAAAGAAAAACAAGATTCCAGCCTTACATCCTCAGTCTGATGGCATCCAGGACCCTGGATGAGCATCTTGCCATGGCTGTGGCTGAATACCAACAAGATTAGGATCAACACATAAAACTATGCCTGATTGCATTTAGGGCTGTCATGCATGACTTGACTGGCCAGACTCCTGCCAGCATTGTGTTAGGACAGGAGTTTAGGCTATCCTGAGATTTCAAGTTCGGCCATCCTTGCCTAGATATAACCAATACCATCCGGAGGAGTATATATCACTCATACAAGATCAGGCTCATACATACCTTCCTTCGATTAGTGGCGATACGGATGAAGACAAGAAACGATTTTAAGGCTAAATCGACAGTGACATATGAAAGCTATGTGAAGTGTTGATATGACTTAATGATGTGCTCTACTGCATTCAGAGAGGAAAGAGGGGATGAATGAAAGTGTTACACCATTTGGACTGATTAAGGAAATATGCCAGAAAATACATGTTTCATGTTCGGGATAAGTTTTATGGCAAGGTTTAGTGATGAGGCTTCCCAGACAGCCTGCGGGTGGGGAACAAAGCAAATAGCGCTCGCCTGTGCCTTGCCGCAAGGTAATACAATTAGAATGGCACCCTTTTACCTTACCTGTAGGTTCGGCCCGTTACCAGAGCCTTGTTCGGATAAACTAGGAAACCATTGTTCTCGGAGCGTCTAGTGTCAAGTCAACCCTGATGATGCAACAATTCGAAGTGACTGACGCTGGTTGCACTGTCTCCCTGGGTGGCTTTGATGTAGCACACGAAGGTCATCAGGTATCGGTCTCAGTGGCACGTTGGTTGGACCTTACATTACAAAATTAAACTCACAGATGTTAAGGTGCTGTATTTATTCTTAACACACATCCTGTACATGGTGCTATTATCAGTCTGGCCTGGTTCGCTTTGGGATTCGTAGACTCATCCTTATGCACCATGGATTCCACACACTCGTGGTAATTCGGATGGTGTGAGGGTTGCGGGTCTCCTGAACACTGAGATGTGGCGGACGTTAACTTCACTATGTCATGCGACAGGCGTGATGTATACAAATATGTTAATTCTAAAATTAACATGTGAAGCACTGAGATATGGCAGACATTTCCGGATGTTTAGTTTAACGATGTCACACAACAGGCATGGTGAATACAAATAATTTAAAGTGTCCTAAAATTAACATGTGAACACTGAGTGTGCAAGCATTGAAGTTGTGTGATCAGAAGACGAAGGAACATCCAGTTTTCTCATGGTAAGCTGGGTAGAGAGCCCTGTAGACACATTCCTTATGGTAATGCTATGCAGAGCACTGCAAAAACCCTAGTTAATGAAGCTTTGATTATTCATGAAGCCTGGAGGTGGCCCTGTGTGGGCAAAACAAGAAAAAGCTTATTGGCTAGTCCACTTTGATGTCAGGTCCACATGCGAAGCTCATGTTAAAACACAATAATTATGTAAAATGCAGAACGAGTCCCAATGGCACAATATATGATTAATTAAGTAATTGATGGTGTCCAGCCGAGTCGAGGAATGCCAGCCATGCAGTGGAAACAAATGAATTAAAATAATTTTTCTATTGCTATTTATCAGTGATGGTGGGAAGATGAAGGCTCCCTGATGCGTGAGCACATCCAGCCTCGGCGCTGGGTGAACGACTGCCTTGTCGCTCGGGAATCGCGTGATGCCCAGGGTTACTTAAGCGTGCAAAGTGCATATAGTACGTGAAGTTAATCAGGCCAAGAGTTAATCGTATTCGCTCAATGAATAAAACATTCATTATTAAATTGTAATTGCAATGTTCAAAAAATCATTATTTAATTACTTTACAACCCATTGAAAATTACATACAGTCAGATGGTTACAACCATTCCTGGCGGAGTGATAGAGGTGTTGAAGTCGATAATCACGTGAATGGTGTCGTCGTTCCTCCAAAGGCCATAAAGCCCGGCCTCCACCCGCCAATATTAAACCCCGCTAACGGAACGCACCCCTAGCACATTTCACATGAGTCAAGCGAGCCGCCGACGCCGGTGATGCCTTCCCAGATACGTCCATATGCCAACACCACAAACAGTTCTTACGCATCATAAATTGCTGTGATTAATTAAGTGATATTTAATAAGCAGAACAACACTTAATTGTGAAAGTGCGTCGTAGGGCTGCAGCGGTTTCCCCGGTGGGAAACCGCAATTAATAAACGTCCGGAACGTCCCTTGCGGTATTCCACCAATAATTAACCACAGTGTAAACCAACCTAATTTACCTCCCTGTTTTTACTTGCAAATAGCCACTGGAGTAGTCAACAAGTGACTGACAGACTCCAGCTTGACTTTTTATTTTCAAATATAATTAATCTAAATTTTGTTATGTATTATTATTATAGGCCTTCCACCAACTAATTTAGACATGTTTAAGATCCGAGTGGTCTATAAATAATAATGACTAATTATGATTATAAAATTGGAATAACAGCACATTAGAAAGTTTTGTGCATCATGACGCTTCCTCCCCTCCCAAGCCGGCACAAAGCGGCAGTAGGTTTTACTCACGGGCCGAGGCGGACGTGTGAGCCCGCGGGGAGACTTCAACATATTGTGCTTCTGATTCGTCATTCTGGTAACTATTATAATTCGCTAAAACCTTTTCCCTCCTGTCTCTCCCCGCGTGCCCCCGTGCCCTACGAGGACAGTGAAGTGAAGAGAGCAAAAGATCCCTTGGTGAGCGAAAGTAGTCGATAAATGATTGTTTTCAGATATTTATTTATGCATCGGGGTTCGTAGAATCCAGTTTTGTGTTGTTTGCGATTCTTATTGCGATGTCTATTTGTGTGCTTCTTAAAGCTGTTGCTGCTTTAGCTACTCTCTAATCGGTCTGGTGTACAGTACATACATATTTGACGCCGACCGCCAATGCTCCTCTGTCGCATAGACCGCTATGCCTCATCAACGTCTCGCAAAAGCGTGTGCACCGAACGCGCCCGTGCGCGCAGCAAAGTGCAGTTCGTGCAACGAGGCGAACGCCATACAACGAGTGCTACACCGGCGCAAGGATCCGGCCGGGTGTGGCATATCCTTCCGCCGCACTACAACAAATTGTTATAATTATGTTTTTCCACAGGATTTTATTAAACATTATTTTTTATTAATTAATAATTAAGTCTTTGCAAAATCATGTTTCAATGTGCGATTTGTCCCGAACCTGGCCGGTTCAGTTTCCCGCGAAATTCACACGTTTCCGCGGGAGGGCTGGCGGGGGAGGGGGGTCGCGCGCGGCGACACCGCTAGTGTCCTTCGAGAGCTCAACCAGGCCGGCAGCCTGCGCGCAACGCGGAACCTTCAAACTTTGCATTCACCGACATGTAGTTTTCCATAGTGTAATTTCTTTTCAACCTTTTGTACAGTTCCGCGGTCGGCCTAAATTTACCATGAGGTACTTAACTTAATTCAATCAGTGCTCAAGATGAGTGTTCCATGTCATACGTAAGTACTGTGGGGAGATTATGTGGTTTCACGTCGGCGCTTCACGCCCAACCTAGCCTACCGGCTATTTAGTTTTGGCCCGCACGGGGCAGCCAGCAGGCGACACGTGCTATCAGACTTAATAACGATTCAGTCCCTGGGACACACCTAGACACCACGTAGAGTCGCCGGAGACACGGGCCTACGTGCTGCTAGCCCAGTTATCAAGTGTAATGTATTAGTGGAATAGTTGTTCGCCTAAGTGTAATTCGTCATGTCAGGGCTTATGTATCACCGTCGTACGGCAGTGCGCCACCAAACTTAATCCAGAGCTAGGTATTAGTGTAGTGTATTGTGCTTCAAAATATCGTGTGCCATGTCAGAGTGTCTTTTGTAACTTTCGCATCACGTAAACGAGTCTGCCCCTCACGCGCATAAGAATCGTGAGCCGCCACTGAGGAAGTGAGCTGCGCGTGTGACTAGTCGCGTCGGGCAAACCGTTACGGCCAGAACGGGCAGCACCATGTATTGGGCTGTGCTGTATTAAATTCACGAACTATCTGAAGAAGTTTTGTGTTATTATTCAGGCGTCCCGAGTGGCCTCAACAGCTCGGGGGGCCCTACTGCGTTGACTCCTACCTCTAGCCACAAGGCCGAACCTTCCCTGAGATCACGAACTGAACAAAAATCACGTCTAAATACTCAGAGGTAGCGGGGACGGCGTCATATTTTAAAAAAAATGTGTAACAGAGTTTTGGAGAGAGATTGTACTACTAGTAAAAATTATTGGGGTAATATTTACATAATTAAGTACTTCCTGAATTGTGCAGGCGACATAATTTCAGGGATGATTACACAAAACACTGTGCCATCACCCGACCTCTGTGAATGGCCCGGGGGGGGGGGGGGGGGGGGGAAGGTACCTGACGGGCGCTACGGGCGTCGCGATGCTCTTGCTGTCCGGAGGGGCGCCAGGCTAGCGGGCCATTGATGTTGGGTCGTGGGTACTCTACCCCCGCGTGCCCCGCCAGGTACACGGCTTGAATCTAACCTGAAAGGTTCTCCCTTGGTTGTGACGGCCGCTCGGCCGTGTGGAGGACGGGAGGTTACGGAAAATGATTGTATATGAGTTGGTGAGAATACATTTAATTTAGGAGTTTCACCGAGGGTCCACGTGGGTACACGGAACGTTCTACAAGCCCGCTCCGCGGTTCAGTCCCGCTACAAAAATTCTCACCAACACTTGGCGACGTCTAGCGGTTACACAATTAACAAGGAAAAAAAAAACACTACGTGACACTGAAAAGGTCACTGCGGCAGTCTCGCGGGACGTGGGTCGATGCTCGCTGGGGACAGCCAGTGCCGAAAATTAATGGTTGCAGGGGGGGCTCGATGAGCGGGCTCCCCAGTTCGGCGAAACACTTACGTGAGTGATACGATACGCAGCACGGTATCACAATGAAGACGGTCGGGATAGGCCCGGTTCCGTAAAATACGCGCCGAGTCGACGTGGGCAGCGGTGAATTAATAAAAGGATTTAAATTTGAAGATGTAGTGCAGAATAAAAATAATCAATGAAACTAACTTGAATGCTGCCCACGGACACACGTCTGTACCCGGCGCGGAGTGGTTGGAGACTGCCGAACATGGCCGCCTCGCAAGGAAGAGAAACTTTCTCTTCTTTGTGAGTCGGCACCAAAAACTTATAATAATTTAATTTGTTATATGATGAGTAAAAATCATACTCCAGGTGCTTGATTAAAACTTTGCACCTGGTAAATAGTTGCTTAAGGCTTAACAGATGTTTTAATTGATTTATTAATTTAAAAAGCGGCACCAAGTTGGCGACTGTAAATTTAACTACAAATTGTCTCAATGAGCACTGTTTGGGTTTGAATTCCCTTAGTTTGGCTAGACCACTATCATAGGCTAATTAATCAAGGCCAGTAGCCGCTGTGGCTAGTAACGAGGATTGTTTTCTGTCCCGGTTGTGCCGCGCACGCACAGAGTCACTACGACGCACTTGCTCACTGCTTGTGATTAATAAATTTCGTCCTAGTGCCTCGTTTGGGTATTGTTTTCCGTAGTCGAGCCCCCGGGGTTTCGTGTCCTGATGTTTCATTCAGTTAATTGAGGTCACTCCCGGGGCGCTCGCTTGACTCAATCCGGCTGGGCAAGGGAGCGTGCTCCGAAAACGGGATACGGTACTGGTGTTGCGGAGCACGGGCTTAACGGCCGTGGTCGGTACGATGTCAACTGGTATACTATTTGCATATTGGCAACAGTTTGCACTTGACTCGTGCGGGCTGGATAAGAGGGTGCCTTGTGCCAATGGGGACTGGTCCCATACTGGCACAGGAGGTAAAATATTATATTTTACAGCTAAATAAATTGAAACTGAATAAGATAGCATTTTATAAAGTATTTCGATAGTGGAAACTTTATTTTCATTTGCCATAGATGAGACTGACTTAATGCTAAGTTGTTTGTGTAATTTCTTTTTTTCCCTTTTATGCACCTTCACATTATAGTTTGGACTCTCTCTTACAGCATTCTTTATTACTGAATTCAATATGAATTCCATATCGTGATTTACACTGTAAGAACACAACCATGTTCTAAACTCACTACAAACAGCACCATTTTTCTTTCCTTTGCGGTCGTAACTATACCTATCCATTAGACATAAGGTTTGTTTGACTCGAGGTCTCTCGTGCTCCTTGGGAGTTGAAAGAGTTGGGAGCAAGTTGACCTGAGGGCAAAAAGAGTCGGTAACTTTTAATACACGAAGAAAACGTTATTTGTTGTTAAACAATGATGGCGGAAAATATAGCAGACATCGTGAGAAATTTGTTTGGAAATGAAGATTCATATGAAGATGAAGTTGTTATTGATTTACCATATATTGGACTACAAATTATGAGAGCTTGATGAAGGTAAAAATATATAAATATTGCTTTTTGACTTTAAACCGCTTGTGGTATGCATAAGCTAACCTGTACTAGGAAACGATTGCAAATCTTGTGATTTTTTAATAAAGGACGCCAAATAAGTTATATTGAAATGTTTTTCCGCTTCAATGTCGTCATCTAATTAAAATATTACCGTCATCACCAAATGTAGCTTGATAACATATTGACTCCATCGTCAAAGTCGCGCCAAAACAACCAGCAGACGACTTGCCCTCGCAACTCTTCCTCGAGAGGAGGAGCATCGAGAGCATGACCTGAGTGACCTGAGAGCAACTTGCCCCCGCGAGTAAAACGACCATCCGCCAAACTGCTTCCGGAAAAGGGCACCCCGAGAGTTGACAGGTCAAAAAGAGACCTCGAGTCAAACAAACCTCTTATGTAGTCGCAAAAATCGTTGTACGAATATGTTCAAATAAATTCAATATATTCTACCTAATTTCATGAGTGTTATTGATAATTTTCTTTTATTTATAACTGCTTTCTTTACTCTCAGTATTTACCGGAGTAAAAGGAAACCGGTCTATAAGATAAAAACTAATCATAAATAATAATCTATTTATATGCATATATTTTTCTTTCAGGTATATTTTGCACGATTTCTTCACCATGTGCTTGTTTATTTTAAATACCTACCCCGGGATTCAACGAATGTAAGTAAAAGCTAAGACATATAAGATGATGCAAAGATAACCATTTTGTTATCATCTGTCCTCAGTTGAGTAGCTGACTATTGCGATTGCGTCAGCTCGCCCGAAGCGATACACCAATGAGTGGAAGCCACAAGTAGAATACGTCATGCACTTTACATGCGCACTTTGCTCTGTGATTAATAATTTCGTATGATTGTATTGATGTAGCTTGAAGAATTTTTGTGAAGCGTAGTTAAATGGTAATTATTCAGGAACAGTCAACAAGAGTTGTGTCTGTGTTATATTTATTTTTATATTGACGCTATTTAAATCTCCGACGATGGCAGCATCAAAGACTATCATTATTTCTGTTCCGAGATACCCAAGGCTGCAAGCTCTTGGTATCCCGTCGGGAACAGAATGTTCCAGGATTACAACAAACGCAAGTATGGTAATGGAATCAAAAGTTTCCTGCATATCAAAATGGGAGGACAGTGACGAAAATTCCGCAGATTCTTCATATCAGGAAAGCGTTAAAACTTCACAGGGTAGGAAAAGAAGGTTGGATCATTTGACGTACGAAGAAAAGTTGCAGCGAAAGTAAGTACTATAGCTCTTCATTTATGGAAAAATGGTATGGGTGGTAGCAGGGGCGCAACAACTAAATTTCCAAAGGGGGGGGCAATATACCTTTTTATAAAGAATCATGGATCCCCTCTATTGAAGCGGGGGGCCGGGGGTCCTCCCCCGGGGAAAATTTGTATTTCAAGGTGGAAAATGGTGCTATTTAAGCAGTTTTACTATCTAAAAATTTATTACACAGCACTTTCTTTGCCCCCATTTGCCCCCACTTCAAGGTTTCAAAAGGGGGGGGGGGCAAAATACCCTTGCCCCCCCTGTTGTTGTGCCCCTGGGTGGTAGCTTAAATAAGTTGTAATTTGTAAATAATAATTATAATAAAAAAATGGTGGGGAAGTGACATAATTGGGGAGTGTTCTAGATCTCGATACCACAATATTAATGACCACCAACATGGCGTCATTGACGTCATTCTAGAATTTGATTTAATTTAATTAGCTGCAATTGGGTACTAAGTGCCCGGTGGCAAGCATTCTCCCTACTTCCCCCTCACTCTCCTTCTGAACTGGTCCACACTCCCAGCCGCCACACACTCCTCCTCCAGCCTATTCCATTCCCCTACTGTCCTCACGACCATCACATTTTTTCCCCTTTCTGTTCTCCTTCTCTCTTTGAAAACCTTCCTAGTATTTTCCTTCCTACTTCTAGGCATTCCCATTTTGACTTTTCCCCCCAGCTCTCCCCATCCTCCCACTCCACTCAGCACCTGGTACATCTTGACCAATCTCTCCTTCTGTCTTCTATCCTTTAAGCTCTCCCATCTCATTCCTTTCATCATCTCTGTGGTACTGCACTCCCCCTTCCCTTCTCTGTCCGTTCTCCTCCACTTGCCCTTCACCCATCTAGCTGCTCTCCTCTGCACCCCCTCCAGCTCCCTCTCAAGAACTGCCGTGTATGGGCCCCACACTGCTGCGGCATACTCCAGCATGGGACGGACCATAGTTTTATAGGCCTTGTCACGTATGCTGCTGCTTCCCCCCCTGAGCACTCGTCCCAGCATGCCCAGGGCCTGTCTGCTCTTCTTCACTACTTTGTCTACATGCTCCCCCCACCCCAGGTTACCCTGCAGCACCACCCCTAGATATTTATAGCTGTCGGCCTCACTTATCACGTCTCCCCTCCAGCGATATTCCCTCCTGACAATCTTCCTCTTCCTGGTAAACCTGACCACTTTCGTCTTTCCCACATTTATTTTCATACCATTATTTTCCACCCATTCTTCCAGCCTTTCCAGATCCTCCTGTAACCCATTTCTCTCCGCATCCATGTAAACCACGCAGTCGTCTGCAAAAAGCCTAATATGCCCTTGTATCTTCTCTCCTATATCGTTCATCATTATGGTAAAGAGAAGTACTTTTATTCTATGCTCTTTAACTTCCTCTTTTCATTAAAAATGGCGGAGGTAAGAAATTCCAAATACTTTAGGAGATATCGAATTTTTAAATTTCATCATATGTAGTTGAGCGGTATTTGCGAAAAAAAAATGTTAAAAATCCGAAAATACCTTTAATAGATGCTCTTCAACTTCCTCTTTTCATTTAAGCGGCGGAGATAAGAAATTCCAAATACTTTAGGAGATATCGCCGTTCTTATTTTGCATATAAGACCTGTGTTTATCATTCGACCGTTGCCATTTTTTTTATTTTGCTGTGTGTTTGTGAATGCCTAATTAATGAAAATGGTCGATTAGGTCAGGTCAGTTACATTATAAATACTACTTTGAAACTAAGCGTACATTAAAAATAATATGAAATTATTTCAATAGTTCTTTATTATTTATAATGTAACTGACCTGACCTAACAAACCGGGACAAAGGATGAACAGTAACAACTCACGTAAAATTTTTTTGTTACTTATTACTTGCACAACAAAAAAAAATAAGACTTTAAAATTAGAAACGTTAAAAACTCGCCTAAGTTGGAGGCGGAAATTAAACACTGTTTTAAAACAATAAATGTACTAAATAATCACGTATTGGTTCATTTGAATTCTGGCCTATCACGATCAATCACGTGACATCATTATCCAATAAAAAAATAGATACTCGTAAACAAGAAACAATGTGGAATGCCACATGAAAGCACTGGTATAATTGTGATGAAATTTAAAAATTTGATATCTTCTAGAGTACATATTTGGAATTTCTTATCTCCGCCGCTTTTAATGAAAAGAGGAAGTTGAAGAGCATCTACTAAAGGTATTTTCGGATTTTTAACATTTTTTTTCGCAAATACCGCTCAACTACATATGATGAAATTTAAAAATTCGATATCTCCTAAAGTATTTGGAATTTCTTACCTCCGCCATTTTTAATGAAAAGAGGAAGTTAAAGAGCATAGAATAAAAGTATTTTCGGATTTTTAAGATTTTTTTTTCGCAAATACCGCCCAACTACATATTTACCGCAGACAACGCTAATTCTAATTTTTTGTCCATCCACTTTACCCACTCATATTTTCACTATACCTGATCATACTTTTCCCTCTGCACAACTTCTGTTTGAATTCAGCATCTTTTTCCTGTAATGCCTAATAGTGCCAACATCATTAGTTCTATAATTATGCAACTCTTCAAAACATTTTGGCGAACTGTACTAGTTATCCACAAACAGTGTGTGACCCCTTGATACGGTTCCATTGGCTTCATAACAGTAGCTTCACTAGCCAGTGTAACTTCTGTTTTCCCTGTGTAAATAGAAAAGGAAAAACAGTACACAGGTTTTGAGTCACAAGTTTTTATATTTTTATTTCAAACCTGGCTTGTTTCGAAGGGTTATATTGTAAAAAACACAAGCGGCCCCAAAACTTCATTGGAGACTCATCCAATGAAAGGTTTTCCCCTGGACAACTCAGCTCAGGAAATTGTTTTCCTGATATACTCTAGCACTGGTGCGGTAAATATGTAGTTGGGCGGTATTTCTTATCTCCGCCGCGTTTAATGAAAAGAGGAAGTTGAAGAGCATATAATAAAGGTATTTTTGGATTTTTAACATTTTTTTTTTGCAAATACCGCTGAACTACATACGATGAAATTTAAAAATTCAATATCTCCTAAAGTATTTGGAATTTCTTACCTCCGTTGCTTTTAATGAAAAGGGGAAGTTGAAGAGCATATAATAAAGGTATTTTCGTATTTTTAACATTTTTTTCTCAAATACTGCTCAACTAGGTACATATTTACCCACTGGTGCTATTTTACACAAGCGATCATGTTTGTTCTGGGAATTGTTGTTTTTTAAGTGAAGATATCTGGAGATGTCCGGAAACCTCTTCAAAGGCATTACATACTTTGTGAATTCCTGGTGTACAAGTCATACCTTTGCCACTCCAATATGAATTTTGTTTCCTTGCTTGTGCCATCATGACACACAAAGTGCAATAGGCTTGTATTTCGTCACAAGTTGTAGTGGACCAATTAGAATTTTGTTTTGCTGCAATGCACTTTGTAGCACGGTCATTTGTTTTATTGTAGATTGACTGCCACATATCTTAATCAGACACTAACCGAAAACAGTCTAATTTCGTAGGGTTTGGTGGAAAATTTTGGGTGAGCAAAGATACTGGATTTACACCAACATTACTACTAAATGGGATTTTAGTTATAATTTTGTTACCTTTTCATCAGACCTTTCTCGGCAACTGATGGGTGCAGATATGCCAGATTTTGACAGATTTTCTATAACTATAAATACTTTCATTGTCACTATAACTATTATCTGTCATTTACACATCAGAATCCTTTCATCCATTACATTGCTAATGTCTTCATAAAAAAATCAGCTTACATTTTGAACAAATTTTCACCAAATATCATGCATTCTGTTTAAGGTTTTGTCAGTTCATCTCATTGTCTAAAATGATTTTTTTTTTAGATGCAAGTTTAAACCATTCATTCCCTCCCTCCCCCCCCCCTCCCCCCTCTTTTCTTCCCTCACTCACTCACTCACTCATCGTTGAGCTCTAAACTAATATGTCTGGCAAATCATGAGGCTGGTGTGGGGCATTTTGTACAAGTTATGTACATGTTATATTTAGTGTTTTTTTAACTGGTGTACCTAATCACTTTACTATAGTTATAAGGACCAAGGTAATGATTTTTTTTTTAATTTCAGAAAGTTGAAAAATAGAGTTGCTGCTCAGAGCTCTCGTGATCGCAAAAAGGCAAGAATGGATGAGCTTGAAATTGAAGTCAAAGAACTGAATCAAAAGGTATACTTCTGTTTAGTAACATTAGTTTTTCGTGATGCACATTTGCTGATTTAGTGATTCTGTCTTTCAAAAAGCCAGTCCAAAAATTAAATGTTTTGAGTGGAAGATTTGGTGTAAATTAATATTTTTAACTATTATCAAATTTATGGGTGAAGCATCTTTTTGGAATCTTAATAATTTTGTTAAAAAATTTTTAGAAATAGTCTCCTTACACTTGTGTATAGCTTTTAGAATGTAACATACCAATGAAAGAGTAGAATGTCTGAACAGAAATGGATTACAAATTGTTCAGATTAGCAGGAATACATAATTCAGGACCTGGATGGACTAAAGACCTAACTGCAAAAAAAAAGGGGTTTAGGGTAAACGCGCCTTATAAGATTTGATGTGAACTACTTCACAAATGACGTACCTTCACATTGTAGTTGCTTCTGCTGTAGAGGTGAAATGTACAAACCAAAATGACGAAGAAATTAATTAAAAAGTGAGAATTTTAAATCTGTTAAACAGTAATAATGACATAAGTGAAGTAGGTGTATTTGACCTTTGAATATATATACTGTATAGAAGTCGCCAGCCCAGGTTAAAATTTCTAATACGGTTTGAGGTAGTTGGTTAATTCACCGCCGCAATCGCCACCATCTCTAGGGCATCGACTTGTGGTGGTCCCTAGCGGACAAGTGTCGAACTCTTCAAACACCCCTTCCCCCTCCCGTTGAACGACCTTGAGCTGCAGTGAATGATTGTTGGGGGGGTGCGGGGAATGACAGCGGGCGACAGTGCTGCGCTCTAACGTGTAAATAACAACCTAAGACGATACAGGGCGTTACGGCAGCGCCCTGCAGCGGTGAAGTTCCCAAGCTGCTCATCATACGCTCCTGAAAAACGTAAAGTAAATCCTATCCACTTGCGACTTCTATACAGTGTATATATTCAAAGATTTGACTGAACGAAGGTGTCGCTGGGTTCCAGTACGAGGAGCTCCTGGCGAGGAACGAGGAGCTGGAAGCGCAGAACAGGCGGCTGCAGGAGGGGGCGAGGCCCCGCCCGCGGACCCGAGATGTCGGCTGCGGTCCCTCGAGCGGACCTGCAGCGTCCCCTGCTGACCCCCTGCCGAGGGGCCAGGGGCCGCAGCCGGCAGCGGGCCCGAGGGCGGTGGCGCTCCTGCTGACCTGCTGGCTGGCTTCCCGGACCTGCTCGCGGACTTGGACGATGACTACCTCGACCAGCTGGCCCGGAGCCTGCTCCGCGACGCAGACGTCACGGTCCGTGTTACTGTTTAGTCGGGCAACACACACTCACATTTTATCCCCTTAAACTATCGGCCAAAATTGCCAACAAGTTGTACGTGAAAAATAAGTGACATGCATCACTTTTGCTTGTACGTACACAAGCAATCTCAACCCTCTTTGCACTATCTAACTGTGTTATTGAAGCTATTGCGGTTCAAGTAGAGAGCTGCTAATTCATTTGTTTAGCACAACTTTTTATTTTATCATTTGTATCTGTCCTTAGTTAAACATTTTGTTTAGTTAAACAATCATTTTTATTTTATCTAGTCAGTACGTATTTTTCGTTAGTTTTCAGTTGAAGGAAAACCGAAATTATTATTAGTCTGGTGAAAGAAGTGGGTAATCTGGCTGTGGGTTTACTTTGATTTGCCTTAATCGTTTGTACAAGATAAATGGAAGAAAACCTAATTTTTTTTTGTTGTTTCCTGGCCAAAGGTGCAAAATATCAAGGATTAGAACAACTCGCCAAGTGTGTAAATCAGGGATGGGCATGTGAATTCTTGGGTGCTTCGATTCCACGGATTCTACCTAGAATCGGAACCGTATTTCTCAAGCTGTAAGGGGAACTTGTACCATATAAGTAGAGTCCCGATTTTATGGTGTTATTTTTTGATCAATTTCGTTTTAAAAATATGAGATTTCGGTGTTATCGGTTTTATTTTTAGTAAAAGTTAAAAACCATAGTTTATTAACAAAACTAAATAAAACCATCATTTTATAACTTACAAGAAACAGCAATATACAACAATACTCAATACAAAAATAGCAACTCAAAAAGATGTATTTTTTCTGTGCTTATCACTATCCATTTACATTTACTGAAATGTAAGCATTGTCAGACTTTCAGCATTTTCTGGTTTAAGATGCTGCCTACGATCACTAACAACTAATGAATACTTTGAAAATGAACGTTCGCAATCAACATTAGATGTAGGGAACCAAATTGCCTTCAGTCCTGCATGGGAAAAGTCACTATAGTCACCTTTTAAGGCACACAAAATTTTGGTAATATCAACACATTTGTTTTCTGGGTTTGAAAGCTCCTCGTCAATTATTTTCTTGAACACTTGATACCCTTCCATAAACACATCAGTGGGAAGTTGAGACATCTTAGGCAAGTTTTGGATGTGCTGACTAAAGTCTGAAGTGTGTATATTCATCCTGCTTACGTTTTGTGGATTGAAGAGTCCATCAATTGCTTCAAATGTTTTCCTTGAGGGGTCATTTAGAACAAGTTCAGACAGTTTATTTTCACATTTCTGGGCTGTCAGCTTTAGATGCAGTGTCAGCTTTGCTTGCTCAACAGTGGATAAATGACTTATCCTTTCATTTACAGAAGATAAGAAAATACCCTTGCTCAGGAGATAAAACTTATTTTGAAGGTTCTTAATTTTGGAAGCTAGCATATGAGCTGTAGGGTAGGATGAGCCTTCAAGGTAGACAATCTAGAGGTGTAAAAGTAACGAAAAAAAGCGTACCCGTATGTATTCGTTACTATAACAATCGGTACTCGTTACTATCGTATCGTTACTCGTTACTTCTGATACCGCATAACATGCAACGAATCGAGTCGTATTGTGTACGCGTACAGTATGACGTCGCGTAAATAATAATAATAATTAGAATATATACAATTAACAATATTTGATAATTAACCGTTTTTGTTAACCAAAAAACAATTAAATCTCATTAGAGCGGCCTTATTATATTATCTCTTTTAAGATAATAAAAAAAAACGTGAAAATTCGCGATAATAATAAAAAAAAAAACATACATACTGTATTTCTAATTTGTAAAAAATACTTTCTTACGTTGTTTCTGTTCCAATCTCAAACTTTGCCTACACACACAATACCTTTAATAAACAGTAAAAAAACTTGGACGACGAATTTCCAAATTATACTTTACTTTCTTTATAACGTAAATTCATCGAATATGCGCGCGCATGCGTGAAACATATGAAACATGCGAGTAACGAAATGCAGCTGTGTGTAACGTTTCGTTACTCGTATATAGACGGCGCACCCGTTACTCAGTAACGAATACATACGGTTCGCTACAGCTCTAAGACAATCAGTTCAGTCAGATATGCACAGTTGTCTGCCACAAACATTGCCTGAACTTGAACGATACCTAGCTAAATCTTCTGCAGACATTTTATTTCGAAATTTTATTCCACTGTTGTGCTCACTGAACTTTTCAAAGAATTCGACAATGTCTTTGAAATGTGCATTCAAATACACAGCTGCTTCAAACCATGTATTCCACCTGGTTACAACAGTTTGTGGAAACAACTTTTGTTTTGTAGGATCAGCAGGGTATTTTGTTTTGAGAAATTCTAGATATTGATGCTTTCGCTTTCTGGTATTTAAGAAAGCATTTTTCACCTTTACTACAGTCGTGTTGAGCTCTTCAAGATGTGTTTGCCACATAACCCCTACCAAATGAATCTTGTGAGCCCAGCACTGCACATGTTTGAAATTGTCACCAAACAATCCTTCAAGAGTCTTGGCACATTTGGTCATGTACCTGGCAGAGTCAGTTACAAATGCTGATACAAGAGCGTAATCCACTCATACATTTGAAGTGTGTCAACAATAGCATGAAGAGGAATCAGCACAGTCTAATACAACAGATGCAGCAAGGAAAACAGCCTGTGTTGTGGATGGTTCTAGTGTTTTGAAGACAACGTTGAAAACACAGCGACCATCCCTGTCAGTAGTTTCGTCACTTAAAACTGCAACTGGTTTGTTGATGATTGCTGCCTTAATATCTTGACGTTTCTGTTCTGCAATTGTGGGTACCGTATATACTCGTGTATAGCGCGCCCTTTTTTCCCTCAAGTAAAGGAAAAAAATCGTGACGGGAGAGGTGGTGTTTAGTCCTGTCAACTGTCAAGTTACTTGATGGTTATAGTCCTGTTCCTGCCTGCCTCCCTCCCTTCCCCCGACATCGTACCAGTTGTGACGATACAGCGCTTCATTATCTTTCGTCTACACAGCAGAGTTAGCTTGCCCTTGTCGTTTCAGATGGTACAGTATGCCACAAAAGTTTCGCTTTTTCAGGTGGAAGAGTATTTAATTTAAGTATTTTCCTGACACATCACCACACATCAATGTAAATAATCATAGTTTCATAAGTAATTGCTTAACAGGTACCACAAAATTTTATTAAAATTTATTTATGGGGGAAAAAAAAATTTTTTCTTTGGAATTTGTTCCAAAATTGTGGTGCGCGCTATACACGAGGGCGCGCTATACACGAGTAAATACGGTATATACTTTTTGCGCAGCCAGTCGGCTGTAGGTAAGTCACCACCACCTTTGACATATTCACCAAACCATTCACGAAGTTTGGGATGGTCCAGCTTCTCAACTGGAATGTTTGCTGAAAGAAATGCATATGTAGTTTTTGCTACAAACTCTTTTTTTTCATTCTTAAATTTCTTCCCAATCTCCACTGATTCTGCTATTGATATCTGTCGTTTCGAACTAGAATTCAGACTCACTTTTGCCTTCTTGTGTTTCTCGCTTGCCACGTGTTTTACAAGAGTATCACGGCGCTCATGTTCTAGTCTACAGTTACAGTACCTACACATTAAATTACCGTCACACAAATAAAACCCGTCACTTTTAAATTCTACTGCTCTGTCACTAGGTGATACTTTCTGCTTCGGCATCGCACATACCCTGAATTCTTTAGTTATTTCACGAAACTGCCTTTGTTGTATTTAAAATAACATAACATTTTTTTTTTCCTTTTCATAGATTAACATGTTTGCATAATGTGTGAAAACTCTATGGCTAGACTACTGTTTCAGTGTCCCAAAGTACTAGTATACCATTCTTATTGGAACATGCTCCAAGATTTTGTCTACCTAATCTAGGTTTCACGTCTTTGCATTGTATGTATCTATGGACTCTATGAAGTGAAGAATCAAAACAAAGCACGGACATTGTACATATAACCTGTATTTCATTTTCTAGTGGTCTAGAATGGAATTCAAAACATGCCGAGTTGATTCCAGCCATAATGATGCTACGGAAACCAGAAGTTTATGTTAAATAAATAATAATAGCTACTGAATGTTGCCTATGTTCGTGTTTTGTCGTGTTTTTCGGTGTTTTGTCGCACATTAATGTGTTTTTCGATGTTATTTTGTTTTATCGCGATTCACCATATAATCGGGACTCTACATATAAGGGATCATATCATATTTGAAATGATAGGTTGTAAGAACTGTTGATAATTTGGATGTAAAATAGTTTCACATAAATTGACTTTTGCCACAATTGCATATTTTCCGGCTAAGTGTAAATGAAAGAAAAAAAATATTCGGCTATGCCGGCTTTCAGTAGAAATGTGTATTCTGAAATCTATGTTAAATATTTAGATTTTGTGTGTAAAAATTTTTTTTTGGCCTGACTTTAGCGTTAAAAAATTGGGGTGTGCATGCCTTAATACACCATGGAAAATGGTGCTAGTGAGATGCAGTATTAGTCTTGGGCACATGCAAAAATAGTCAATAAAACTGGGTTAAATATTAATTAGTGCATGTTTCTGTGTTTGGCATCCAAAAAAAACCACTCTATTTTTAAGTTTGAACATAAATATGAATCTTAAAGCTACTATTTGTAAAAAGTGATATTTTTTTCTTTACAACTTGAGAACTAAGTGCTGTAAGTGTTTATAATCTAAGCCGTGCAACTTTTCTTTAGTTACATGAGGAAAAAAAAAATGTTTTTTTTTTTCAACCTGAGATAAACTTTGTTTTCCGGAAAAATTCGGAACAAACGTGAAAATTTACACGGAAATATTAAATCCTCTAGTTTCTTTACATTTTACATTTTTGTAATTTAATAGTTTAGGCCAAGAATTGTTTATGATACAAGAAAACATTACATCGTGTTTTACGTACGTTTAGCCCCATCCGTTTGGTTAAATTTACTTAGTTAATCATCTAGACAAGTACACATTATGTAGGTTCTGCCAAATGAAGGGATTTGGTGTTCTGCTTTATTTAGTACCTATCATGTGTTTTAATGATCTAACAGTAAGTTATTTTAGAATTTTGGTTGAATTTTATGAAATTTATATAGATCATGTTTATTTTTTCTGAAGAATATCCTTTCCTGACTTGTTTTTTAAACATTCTCGAAAAGTGTTGTGATACTTAAAATAAATAACCATTTTAATAAGTGGTTAGGATGTTGAAAAAACAGTTATATCATGAAAATGTTTGGTTAGGTTTGGTTAATTTTATTCAGAATATTAAAAAATAGTGTGGATGTTTCGTTAGGTTAGTTAATTTAAAATACTTAAAAATAGTAAATAAATTTGATATTTGTTGTATATAGATTAAAAATAATGTTAAATCGTACTGAAATATTAATTCAAAAATTTTACCTAGGTAACAACTTAACCAACCATCCTTACTATTTTATATTGCTTTCAATATACCTAACCTAAAAACTCACTTTAAATGGTAAACTACTTTATGTATTAAATCACCCACTTGGAGAATGATTGAAAAAATTCCAGGGAAAAAAATTATTTTAGAACTTTAGGTTTTATTCTGGTAAAGAAGTTTTTTCTCAGAACTACCAAAAATTCTTAATTTTCTTTTTTTATCATATGGAATAAAAATTCTAGAGGGAAATCAAGACAAAAATGAACATTTTATGCCAAAGATTAGAAGTATGTACATAACAATCTTTACACTGATTTCTGCACTGCTTTTATGTTTTAGTACAGATTTTTTTCACCAATTTTTTTCAGTTTTATTTACCATTTTTGGGGTCGCTAATGATAGGTATTACATGTGTAGTGAAAGGAACAGCATCACTAATTGGTGTATCTGTCACAGAGATGTCATTTAACTCAGATCAGCAACAGTTAAATATATTTACAGCTTTACTAAATCAAACTTAAAATATTTTTGTCACTTCAAGTTTGGCAACCATAGCAATATATAACGTGAAGTGTAAAAAAGGGTTTTGTTCTCATTTTAGATTAATATAAACAGTCATTACTGACAAAAAACAAGTTATTGCAGGAATTAAGTTCTCAGCTATAAACAAATGATATTGCCAACCACCAAAAATTTTACCTCACTAATCCCATTATCTCAATCACACACACAATTAATTTCTCTCTCTCTTGTACTCTGTCTTTAACTTTTTCTCACACATGCGTGTGTGCACACACGCACTCGTGCATGCTCTCTCGCTCACTCACGTGCTCTCATGCTCTCTCTTCACACGCTCTAATGCACTCTCTTCACACGCTCTCATGCACTCTCTCCACACGCTCTCATGCACTCTCTCACGAGCTCACTCATGTGCTCACATTCACATGTTCACACTTACATACACTATCAGATTATCTATTTCTTAAGTACTATCACACTCTTTCTTTCTCACTATTGCACTCTTTCTCTTTAGCTTTCACTTCTCTTTCTCACTCTTGTGCTCTGTCTCTCTCTCACACACACTTTAACTTTAGCATTATCTCACTCTTTCACTAACTCTCACTCACTATCGCTATCTCTCTTACTCTTTCTCTCTCTCACATGCACAATATCTCTTTCTTGCATGATCTCTCTCGTGTAAGATGTAACCAATTATTAATGGTATACTAATAATAATGTTTTTCCTACCAGATGGATGCCAGCAGCGAAGCAGCAGTTTCGCAGCCGGTGGTGGGGCCGACACCAGAAGTGCTGGAACCCTGTCGGGATGGCGATGGCGTAGAAATGATCGAGGAGGCCCTGGTCCCGGAGGTGTCCCACACCGTGGAAGTTGAAGATGAGAGTGTCGCCATGGAAGACGTGGTGCTGGGAGAGGAGTGCAGTCACAGCGTACCCCACATCACGGTCACGCCGTGCAGGCAGACTTGCGACGGTGCGAGCGAGATGTTGCTGTCACAGCCCTCCTCGCCGCTCCTGTATTCCCCGTCGACCTGCGGGAAGAAGAGCGAGTTGGACAGCGGGTACGAATCCTTGGACTCTCCGCACAGGGACAGTGAGGAGATGCTGGATTTCTGGAGCGAGAGCTTTGTGGAACTGTTTCCTTCTTTAGTGTAACCATCCGCTGCTCATTTTGTACTGAACAAGTTGTACATACATGAGGGAAAGTCATTAAGTAAGCCACAAAAGATAGCTAAGAAATATGTTACGGTGATATTTATTTCTCAACATTATAATTACCAGTATTTATGGACACAACCCTTCGTTTCATCGCTGCACCAATACCAGCTGCATGAAAGTATTTGGGGTGCTGTCTCAGCCATATAACGACATACTGCTATTCTATCATAGTCATGGAGCACCATTACCATGTTGAAACTGAATGACGCATCTTTTCGAATGCTACTTAGTATGAAATGAATATTGTAAAGTTGGGTGATGCTGCTATTAATATACTTGATAAGTACTTGATACTACTTTTAAGATAAATCATATCAATTTGTGACTGACTTTATGTCTTTACCTGCTCCTGTTTGAAACACATCACCTGTATACTTATTTTTTTTTTTACGGAATATGTTAAATCAGCAAGAAAGAAGTTTGTTTTTGAGGATCGACCTAAGCCTCTAAAAAAAACTATTTTTGCTATGCCGCTGTTCACATTTATGTTCTGTGGTGTGTTCGCAAGATCTTGCACAAATCGTCAATCAAACTCAATAGGTAACTTCGTAATTTAGTGTTTGTGCTGTGTCAAGAAGGAAAGGAATGTTCAAGGACAAGTAAGTTTTTGTATATAAAATCATATTTATATATTGTTATATGTTATGCATAGAAGTATTTAAAACTACATTGTTTTAAGGTATCACATGTAACACTCAAATTATTTAATGTTTCCTAGGTGGGACATTTTGTATGACCAGGGTTTGCTATGTGTAATAAAACACATTCAAACTGAAACTAGTGTTTTCATAATTTTATAGATGTTGTACCCATTGTATTTTTTAATAACAAAGCCTTTTTGTGTGTTCAGTTATGTAGTGCAATATATATCAGTATCAATCATGAATTTATTCCTATAGGAAAGTAACTGATGTCTGTACATGAATCACAAAGCAGTAAACAGTTTTAAAGATCAGACAAACATGAGATTGAGTAACTAGCATCAAATACATCTCAGTGACATGACATTAAAGAAACTATGAATTTACATTGACAAATTTCAGCTACAGATTCATCACGTAAAAACGTGAAAACATACATATGGCATATGGTGTAAAGTGCTTCCCATAACTGGTATATGGTTAGAAGCTGCAGCTGAGCCAGTAGTTTATAGAAAAAAAAACTATGATGATACACCAAGCATCTGTGTAATGTCTAATTGAACAAAATTCTACAAACACCAAATCTTGTCACTGAAGTGAAAGTTATTTATTGGAGAAACCCTTATTTTGCTTACCTTGTTATCCTAAGGGTAACACCCTTATTTCGCATAAATATTAGTGACGCAGAAGATTAATGTTATTTTTAAAAGCTGATCATTAATCTATATGTCAAAAATAACTTAAAAGGTCCCTTGTTCTACTTTATACCCCATTGTTTTTGTGATAAACTTAAAATGTAGAAGTAAATATGGCAACTCCTGGCAGGTGTGCAATATTTGCAACACTTTGTTTGAAACAACTGCCTAAAATCAGGGGCACTAATAGTTAAATGATGTACCTGCAAATGAAGGTATTTTTAAGAAAATATTTTAGTTATACGTACCTGCCAACGTTTAAGGTTTTCCAGTAATTTGTACAGAAAATAATGTACATTACATTTGCATGGAAATTCTGAATATGTTAAGCTTGCCAAGATAATTTATTTTGGCCTTTTTTATTTTTTTCCCCCGACTGGGAATTTTTTTTTTTTTAGTTTTGATTCTTTTACAGTATGGCAGCTCATCTTGATGCATTTTATCATGTAAACAAGAAAAGGTGAAAAATATTGAATGTAACTAAATTGATATTATCTTTGAAAGATTTGTGCAATGTGAGTGCATGACTTGATGTAGGCTTTTGGACTTACGCCATTGCTAAATTGAGCCAATCAACTGTATGATTCCCCCCTTTTTTTTCCCTCTTGTTAGATAAGGAAAACTTATTCATATGATTTCTAGTTGCATAGCGGAAATGGCGGTGTCTGTTGTTTGGTTGATTTTTCTCTGTGCATCTTTGGAAGTTTAATGCTTGTGTATGAAGATACTTATTCAGTGAGGTTGCTTGTGCCATCATCATGTTTAACAAACACTAAAAAAACAGTATGGACATGTGTTTAGGTCGGCATATTCAGAACTGTTTTTGTGTTTCAGAGTGATAAAGGGGCCAAACTATGCATTTTTCAGAGTGTGCCGTTGAGATTGAAATATTTATCATAGCGGGAAGAACAGTATTTCTAGTAAAGTGAAGTGTTTTATATACGTAGTAACATGAAATCTGCAAAGGAAAAAATAAATCTTAAATTTTTTTTTTGATGAGCCATACCAGCACCACAGACACAGATGTGAATCAAGTGAAATGGTATTTCATCAGTTTTTCAATAGAACATAAAGTTCGTTTAGTGTAGTAGGTCCCACTGAAAATTTGTTCCAGAAAATGTTCCTGACTTCAGACCGAGCAAAAAAGTATAGTTGATGGGGCACGATAACTGTTGCTGTGTTCAAAGAAATGGCATCAGTAACTTAAAAATGGCAATTTCTCAGAAACCAGTAGGAATTTAGAAATGTTTTCACAGTAAATCGAGGAACGTTTGTAGTGTTCAAAAGAAATATTTTCGGAATTTTATAATTTTATTTACGGAAAAGCAGCAACATAATAATATTGCCATAGATATAAACAATAGACAAGACACCAGATTCTTTTTTGTTTCTTGAATTTTGTACATGTATGTGACTAAAAAAAAATTAAAATTGTAATCTAAAGCAATGGATCATCTCTATTTAAATCAATTAGGCTCTGGTTTTCTTTGGATTTGATTTTTTAATATGTACTTTAATTAGTCTTTAGGTATTAAATAAAATTTTTACAGGTATGCATCCATTAAACTACTGATGTGTTTAGGATGTTGCTGTACTTATAGTGCATGTTACACCGAACGTGGATAGAATTGTTGCGTATGATTTACCCAAAAAATTATTGTTTTTACAAGTCTTACTGATAGTGTTCTTGCCAAGTTGGCAGGAATGCTAATAATTAAACAACAAAAATGCAGAAGTGTTATAGCACCTTCATTTGTTAGGATTTTGTCATAAAACATAAATTATTAATGAAAGGATATTTTTGCCTTAGGTTCAACAGCTCGCGAAAATTAAATTTAAAATCAGAAGCTTGCATATGAAAGTCTTTTACAACTGCCTGCACTTACATCAACAAACACAATTACTTAGTGCCCGTCAATGCTATGATACATGTATGTATTCTGGCGGTAAATGGGACATCCCATTTCCATTGGCTGTATCATTAGGAGTGGTCACTTCCAGAATGTTAAAATTTGTAAGCTGCTTAGATCATATTTGCAGTAATAAAAGGGTAATATTAGGGATGTGCGAGTACCCAATTCGGATATTTTCGGGTACGGTTCGAATCCACTATTACCCGAACCCGGAATTGTTTAATGTACATGGATTCGAACAGTATTACGAATATTCACAAAAGTTATAAATTAATTTAATACGGCTCAACAATACTAGCAGTGAAAAATAAAATTTGGCTACTATTACTTGGCTCAACAATACTAGCAGTGAAAAATAAAATTTGGCTACTATTACTTAAGTATTTATAATATGATGTATCAAAGAAAGTTATGTAAATTAAATAATTAACACAGTGACATTAAAAGAATTTTGAGATTTCGAGAGCTTAAACTATAATTACGAATTTTGTCGTATAGCAAACTATAAACTAAAAACAATTGCATACCTACAAGAAAAAAAAACATCTTGGATATTTATTGGAGAAAAAATGGTTTCGTTTGCTGAAACGTTTATAAAACTGAGATTTCCCTGTGGCGTGCAGTTTATTACGATTGAGTTGGAGAATCAAATATGTTTTGGTTTTCATATTTTAATGTGTTTATTATTAATTAAGTTTACATAATTAAAAACATTTCAATCTCAGTGTAATAAATAATTGCCAGTAGTTACAGTTAGAAAAAAGAGAACACACATTATTTTTAAAATAATCAGTTATTTTTAATTATTCTGTGCTTAATATTCGGAATCAGATTCATATCTCAAATATTGCCAGGGATTCGAATCAGATTCGAACCAAACTGAAAATCAAGGATTCGCACATCCCTAGGTAATGTTATTTTGAAAATTAAAGCATTATCTACGAACAATGATCATTGATGGAAGATAAAATCAAGTATTTCATTCAGTTTTTATTTAATTGGTAGAATTAAAACCTCTTGGTTGCCCATAGAAAAAGTAAATTTGAGAATAATAATTTGTTGAATATTATGTTGATCTTGGAATCACTTGTTTTTTACTTCTAATTATTCCATTTATATGTTATTCATTTAGAATTGAATTTTTTTCAGTGGAACATGACTCATTAACTTAAAAGTAGACATACTAGGCAATCAAACTGGTACTGAATAAATATCATTGAAAAGATAGGGATTGCCAACCTACATATTTGTAAAAATGTGTGATCTATTACAAATTTCTGTAAAGTTTATTAGTGATTGGGATTTCACAGGTATGATTGCAACATATGTATTCAGTTGTAATTTTACAGTTGATGGATTTAGGAAGCTCGTACTAAAATTTTGTATGCGTTTTTTACAAAATAAAAATTCCATGTCTGAAACAAGAATTGGGATAAATCAAATCTTAAATACTCTATTCAAGATGACTTCAAAAATTATTACATACCAATGTTAAAATTTAAGGCTTAAACTTTTCTAATTTCATACCGACATTGAGAAAATTTTAGAAAACAATTATTTTATAATTATATTGCTATTAAAGTGTTAACTTGTAAATTGGGTGTACTATTTTGAGTGCCACAGCTTAATTATTTTTATAGTATGAATGTATATTTCATAGAAAGAAAATTCAGTGTTCTAAGTATTGTCTAAACTTTTCAATCCAGAAAACAATGGCTAAACCTTCTAACTCAAATTATAAATTATTTATTTTTCTGTTAGGTGAAGGCCCTAAATTAAAAAAAAAAAATGGAATTTTACCTTCTGTTTATCTAAATTAGCATATATAATTAGCATATTTAATTTTTTTTAAATTATGAGCGGACCATACTAAATAGTTCTGCTAGCCACCTGTAAACTTGCAAGTAGGGAACTTCCATGTTCTAAAATCTTGAGGTTGATTTGAAATGCACAGATTGTAATTGTGGCAACAAAACTGCAATAAGTGCTTTTTTCTGCTGTTGTCTCTTAGATACACTAAATAAAGTAATAATATGTTAATTCTAATCTATATACCTTAGAGTAAAATCATTTGAACTGAAGTCATTTACAAGTTTATACAGTTTGTTTGAAAATTACATTTCATATTTAGATTGATAGGTGCTATGTGTAAATTCTTTATACATTATCTTATCTATGTTTTATTACATAATTTTGTGCATTTCATATTTTTCAATCCTAGAAATACATTAAGTAATTGTTAATACTTATTAGACTTGTGTATATGAAATACATACTCAGTCTTTATACATATATACCACATAATACATAGGCGTGCTCAAAAAAGGTGATTCCACAGGTGCCTTGTCATCACCAATAGGTTTGCAGATTTGTAAAATACAGTCATAACCAATATGTTTGACATGAAATGGTTAAAAAGAAGAAAAAAGTTTCCTACAAGTTATTTAATATTATTCTTTGGAAAGAAAGAAAGAAAGCACAACTGTGTTGGGTGGGCGGGTGGCCACACTATGAAAGTCCTACGCACAACTATGAATACACAAAATAGTGTCCTCTCATAGCAAATGACTGTACATGACCCTGTTGTAACCCTCGGTTCATGAAAATGGCGACCTATCATTCCAACCAACAAATGGATAGAATATAATTAAAACAGTGGAAAAATTGCATATATTCTCCTTTCCCAGAAATGTGTTCTGCATACACTCTTGCTAGACAGCACGTTTTTAATAATTTTACTTTAACACTGTACAATTCCTGAGTCCACATTCAATGTTATAAGAGGCAACCACATTAGGCAAGTTCATCATAGAATGCTCCCAAGAAAATGCAGCGATGTTGAAAGTTTGGGAATTCGACTGACAACTGTAAGCTCTAATTTCACGTACTGAAAAGTTTTAATACCTAGTAAGAATTTTAATACTTATTAGGAAACATGATCAAATAACACTTTCGAGAACACCACGGGTGTTGTAAGCATTGCGGATTGCATATCTGCCAGGCGTAAAGTATTGTGATGATAACGTCTCCTGGTCGGGAGCATGAGCTCTTGAAGCGCGGGGGCTTTAAGGGCGACGCTGGCTCGGCATCACACGCATCTTCGCCTCTACGCTTCAGGCACCGAAATGGAGTGAAGTCTTCTCGTCTGTTATGAGCCTAAACAGTAGAAAAAGTCCGCGAAAGACATTTTTTAAGACTTTTTCTCTGCTCTATATGTACACATTCTATACGAATCCATGGAACGAAACAAGTGCAGCGGCTCTTGAAATCTATTATTAATCAGACATTTTTAATAAATCTTGACAAGTTTGTAAATGGCGCGTTAACACCCGTATCTCTGCACGCCCTTTGGCAGCCTAGCCTCGCGGCCGCCTTAATATTGTTTCTCATTATATGACAAATGACCCTTATAAATCAGACAAGAGTTGAGATGATAGGGGTTGGTTGCCGGGGTGGGGGGTTAGCTGGTGACTGTTTTTTGTCTTGAACACTACACAGTAGTGGTCCATTGGCAGCATGTGACTTAGTTTATTACGGCTCGCTTGAAGAATTTTTCAATATAGCATCATTAGGTTGCCCTTATGGTATGAAAGTTGTCAGCTCACACTGTTAGGAAGCCAAGGATTTCTCACAGAAATATTTATTGATCTGTAACTTCTTAGCTCTTGGTACACGGCATTTGGTGGGTGTAATTTCGCATGGAACGTAAACGTGTAACCACCACGGTATTGCCATCTGTGGAAAGTTTACGAGACTAAAGGTAAACTTTATGGTATTAACTTTTTAATGAATTTAAATCAGATGGGCAGTATTTTAATAAATTTACTTGTCGAAAATCAAGTCCAAAACCGGGGTTCAGTATTTTTTTCAAGTCTGTTTCGCTTTTATCGGAGCAGTTTCATTATATTGTTGAAAATTTCGGTCTGATAATAAAATGTTTAATATTCGACGTAGCTGCTCCGGTAGCGAATTCTAGCGGCGGGTGCGGAAACTAGATGTAATTCGCGTCCAGAAATGTAGGTGAAAAACAAAAATTGCTTAAGTTTATCACGCTCAGCATTATTAAAATATATATATATATAGTTTCATAGTAATTATTCTTAAATGTAAAATGTTTTCTTTATTTTTATTTGTAAATATTCAGAATAAAATACATATAATGTTTTATTTTCTTTTGACATGCTACGTATCGTATTATTCGTTAATATAAAGAATAATACTAAGTTAAAAAATCGTTGCTAGAAATGCAATATTTATTCATGAGTATCTAGACCTCAGATTATTTTGAAGAATGATATCTGGCCCTCGGAAAGACTGAAGTTGGCCATCACTGTACTAAATTGTAATTTTTAATTTTCTGTTTAGCTTTTTTAGTCTGCTCTACATATATTTAATTTTTGATTTCCACAAAAATAAAATCTGCAATACATGGTTACTCTTATAATGATGGTACAAATCCTCACTCCTGCTTGCCCTTTTCTAAGAGAACAAAATTCTGCGTACTCTTGAACCCATATATCAAAAATATTTCAGATAAATGTATGCAACTTTGCAAGCACTTTAGTAATTTGACGTTATTAGGCACACATCTCTGAAATATGTTCGAATCATAAATTATGTGTAAGGCTGGATTCACAATTGAAAAAATAACAGTAACAGTAACAATAGGTCGTGCACACAAGATTTGACCGCCATGTTTTCGTACCTACCGGTTCACAATAGCGCATAGAACGGTCGTGTGCACGGGAGACAGGTCGTACGCATAGAAGAGAAATTAATAGGTATATTTTATTTATGTTACGGACGCATGGCGCAACAACCAATGAGAGTAGAGTAGGAAGCCATTTTTTGGCGGGACTAGAGAAATGTTTATATTTTTATCAATCATATTGTGGCACGAAATCTTCAGAGATATTACAATGCTCAGGTGTAATTCCTGCTTTAAAAATTAATTAATGCTATTAATTATAATTCACTAGCAATAATTGTAAATAAAACAATGTGTCATGGTTAGAATGATTAACTGAAAAAAAACCTTATTTATTAATATTTTTGATAAAAAATTGCTAGTCAGATATCACAGGATAATAATTTGGTAGTTAATATAGCTACTTACTTACACTGCCAACATATGTCAGATACATTGCGCAATTTCATTGGCTGAAACTATCTGTAAGATTTAAATTCTGAACCTACTTCACACAAGTCTTGCGCACAGTCGTTTCCATGGCCTGCTTGCACTCGCTTATGTTTTTTAATTGGGAACCCAGCATAACGCTTCCAGTATTCGTAATAGTCCTTGCAAGTTTTTTTTTGTGTTGCCAACAGCTACCTCGGATATCTACGTTGGAAATTCCCGTTGGTTAAAAATAAACATTATATTTTATACAATATTTCGTGATAACGTCACAGACAACATATAAATGTTCATAAACCATAACTGGGTGGGAGGTAGAGTGGAAACGAAAGAAAACATATTTTATGAAGTTCTTTATTTAGATCTATCTTTAATTCGTTTGCATGCTAATATAAAACAATGTATGTTCACACTCTTCAGAAAAGAGTAAAATGTTCCGTGCGCCATAGGTACCTACGAAATTTGTATAGGCAAAAATTACATGGTGAATTGCGATAACACTGTATTGGAAATAAATGCAATGGATAACATCGAAATTCACGACATATAAAAAAAAAAGAAAAAACAAAATTTATTGAAACCTAATTTTATATCTTAAAATGTAAAAAGCATTTCACAAACATTTAGTAATAATTTGCCCCCCCCAAAAAAAAAAAGATTAATTGAGATTTGGCGTCTTATTAATTGTATTTTAATAATAATACAATTATAAAAGTTTTAATTTAAAATTTAAATTGTATCAGCACCAGAAACAAGTTGAAGCCATGGTCTACCAAATGTATAAATATATATTTATTCTTCACTGGGTGACTGATAAAAATAAAATATAATTTTTAGTAGCTCTATTGGGGTATTATTTGTATCAAAAATATTATCCATGCCAACGGTTGAGTAATTTTATTAATTTATGTACACGATATAAGAGATTTGTACAAAATTCATAAAACTAAATCTGTAATAAGGAAATATTAAATGCTTTGCAATGAAATTCGTCATAGTATAAAACAATAAAATCTTGGCTCTAGCAATTTGTTCACACTGAGTGGAATATCTCATCTGTCAAGCATGTGGCGACCACATGAAATTTGCTCATCATGGTTCTCAGCAAAGATGAGTGTTTTCAGAAGTTGGTAACCACGTACCGTAAACAATTTACAGGAAAATATAATACAGCTAGTAATACAAGTTTTATACTGTCCTTTATAGTCGTTAGAAAGGTTGTAATTTCCAGTGTGATGTTTAAGGGCCTCTAAATACTTTAAAGTAAAGACATGGTCTTTTAAGTCCTTAAAATTTATTAGGAAAAGAGAAAATAAAATTGTGGCTTTTTGCCAAAGTACTTGAATGAAGGCCCATAATGCACCTGAAGCATCTATTAAGCCTTTCACAAATAAAGATAAATATTCCAGGGACATTGGGTTGTCCATCGACTGTAATAAAATTGGAAAGGTACTTATCGAAAATAAACACCAATTTCGTGAATTCAAGAGAAAATGTAAATTTATATGTATTTTGACACTGAACATCCTATCAATAGCAAAACCAATTTCGTATTTTTGTAATGTATATAATCACCAGTAGTAAGCCGGCAACCTGGTGCAGCAAGATTGATAGGTTATCCGTAATATTGTGTGCTTATATAAATTTTATTTTGGTTTCAGTGGGTTTTAGCAGGTCCTTTAACTGTGTTCGAAAAGTCTTCATAATATTCCTTAATGCTTTGGGTTACGAATGAGTACAAACACTGTAAATATTTCCTGTAAATTAGACAAGATGTAAATAATTCAATTGAAATTAAAACTGGTCCGTTCTGAAATACGGGTTTTTGCTTTGAATCAAATATACGTCACAGGCCATCATACTTGTGATAAATACCACAATTAACCAGTTGCTTTTACCACTTGTAACCTGCGTAACGATGTTTATCAATGTTCCAAGGATCTTGATGTCAGCTTTTTACTGCCAATTAGCTTTGTGCGGGGTTTATAACCTACGCACGAAAAGCAAGATGCAAAAAGTTAGATAAAGAGGTTTTCAACCTACCCGTTTATAAATCACGCCTATGGCAAAATACTTAACGCGAGAATCGGCCCCAATTGTCAACATCTCGCGTTTCCGCCTTCTACTTATATCTGAAGTGAAGTGTTAAGATATGTTTTAAAAATTGAGACGTTGTGTCTATCGTACGACAGAGCTACGTACGATTTTCTTTTTAACTGACGCATCACGTTTTCAAATACTAAACTATCTCTCAGTGAAAGAAAATGACTTTTTTTTTTTTAATAAAAATCATTAAGAAACTTTACATGTTTTCAAAAAATAATATTTGTGAAAAAAGAAGTTTTAAGTTGTAGGGTTGGTGATATTTTAAGACATGCGAGTTTTTATAAACAGCGGTAGTTTTCTTACGTTTGTTTCGTGGTGCGTCCTTGTGTAATTTATGAACTCAGCCTTAAACTTGACTCGCTTACATACTCAGTTTTTTTTATAACTTAGCGATGAATTTCAGTTTCAGAGCTTCGTATTACATCCGAAATCATTTTATGGAAGTGAAAACTTATCCTACTAGGGTTGAAACTATCATTTATACTCCTTCCTTTCACTTGTTGAAACATTCCCAAACACTCCAAAACCCTTTTTTTTTTTTTTTTTTATAATGCCAGGTAAGGACAGTTTCCTATTCTTTAAAAACGATCGTTTGCCCTTCGCTCTTTTTCATGCTTCGTCAACCACAAGTTCATCGTCACAGCGGGAGGCCATTAGTTCAAGGTCATTTGGCAGGCAAGAGAGTTCCCCCCCTCCCTCTACCACCAGTGGAATGTTCTTAAACGAATGACTTTATCGATCCACCCTCGTATCCTGCTCTTTCCCCTCTCGGGTCTTGCTAAAGAGCTGCTTCACGTCATTTAACCTGACTTACATTTTAGTGAGTCCCTTTATGCCTGGGTCGCTGTTAAATTACATGCGGCCGAGGGAGAATATAAAAAAAACACCCTTAAAAACAGTCTTTAGACACTCTTTTAAGTATACCATCTAAAAATATTTTCCCGTAGTCTTTTAATCCGCTCCGCTTTCATTCCGTTTGATTGGATCATAGGTTTATTGGATCATTGGATCATAGTTAGGTATTTCACATTTTCTAAGTTAATTTTGTATTCTGTCATCATAAGTTAAATATTGCTGAAAAAAACTTCACGTAGACTACTGGCATGTTTGCTAGTCACTTTGCACCAAGATAAACTTTTTTACGATTGCCAAGTTTTGCTAACAAGTGGTGCAAACAAAATTTTTTCTAAATGTTTGCATTTTAAAACAGAGAATAATGCATCATTATTTATGTAAACTAATAAATGTTACCCCTTATTACGAATACTATCATCGAGAATCCAGCAATGTCTACACCAGTTTGACCAACTTAACAAATTCTTCTTGGAATCATTAATACAGTTCAACTATCGACTTTCTGTTCCCAGCTACAACATATGTGATGCGAGGTAGTTTGTGGAACTACTCCTCGCTTAATTGACCACTCGATGTCTCATATTCATTGGGATTAATTATGTTTTTTCACCTTTTGTTTAAAATCATTGCTTTATACTTGGTTTTAGAATCAAGCTTAATTATAAATACATTATTGTACAAAATTACTGGACCCGAAAAATTACATTGACCTAGGACGAATCTAGGTGTGAGATAGCCCTTGTCACTGGGTCGTGTGTGCAGTGTTACCAATCATAAATTAGTAAACATCCCCATACCGACTGAAATATTCAATAACGGTACTGAATTTACCACAAAAATGTAAATTTTGCAACAAAAACTTAAAAATGATATATTTATATCAGTCTACTTTCAGCTAACAAACGACCATTTAATGCAATAAAAGAACCGACGTTTCTTCATTTATGACGATGTCATTTATGATGACCTATTAAAACTGCTTAAAATATTATTCATGTAACTTACAGGATGAAATGAAAATTAAGTTCTTTGAAAGATTCGTGCAACGGGGAAGATAGATAAAATAATAATTTTGGATGTACACCATTGCTAGTTTGCACTGTATGTCATAGAGAAACCCCGAAGAACGGATGAAGAAAGATGAATACACAAACACACAGAAAACAAGCCAAAATCGCCGATGTCAAATGTTCAAGTGTTTAAACAGCACAGAGAATTCCGTGGAAGGAATTAGAGCAATATAGATTCCATCAGCAAAGATAAACCCAGTGAGCTGAACATGACGAGACAGTTGATAACAAAAAGAGCAAATTGACAACAATAGCGACAGACACAGGCACCAAACGATGATATTAACAGATGACTCGGACAGCAGAACGACAATACAGCGACGCACATACAAACATAGGGCGTTGTTTATAAATTTAACATTAGACATCCACTGATTTTGTCTTGTTTTCTGTGAGTTGGTGTACATATTTATCTTTCTTTAGTCTTCAGGTTTTCTCTATGACACACAATGAAAACTATTAATGGCGTATGTCCAAATGAATGTTATTGCTAGAAAGAAAAAAAGTAGATTATAATTAAGCTCACAATATAGCTTTATTAAATATTGAAACAATTTAGTTCATTATAATTTTCATTACAAGCAACTGTTTTCTAAATATTTTAAGTAAAAAATTACTACGAAATGAAAGGCATGCCATGAATATTGGCAAAATTGTATTTATGCTGTTCTAACCATGGAGTTTGAAATTTTTAGATGACGTCATTTGAGTCATTCTTTACATCAACATGGCCACATTGCAACACCCTAAACATTGCGTAAATGGCGCTTTGACTACACCCGATGATAATAAACTAGTATAGGTATGGTGATTTTAAACTGTTTCCGCGATGCAAGAAATACCCTTAGCCCAGTTTCTTGGGTTTCCTGCAAACATGGAGCAGACCATTTGATGGACAAGAAACAACTTCATGTACCTCTATGTAAAATTCATGGCCAACCATTGGTTCCAATCAGGAAGCCTATTGTTCACAGGGATGAGGTCACACCCAAACAGTTCCGCAGTTCTCCGAAGTTGGTTGATCGCTCAGTATAAAAAACATATTGCAAGAAGGATTTATATATTTTACAGTCATAGAGTATTTTAAATAACGCTAACCTAACCTAACCAACCTTTCATTTTAGTTAGATAACCTAACCTAGCCTACCATCCCGAAAAACAAAAGAACTATTCATTGACCGAACCCAACCTAACATTTTACTTCGGTAAACATCAGAACTGTTCGGGTTGTGGACGTGGCTTTCATCCCTGTGAACTTTAGGCTACCCGGTTCCAACCAGTTTCTGGTTCCAAAGCTGAACTCGACTGCTGAAGACCTCATCCCCTCTCCTTTACTTCGCCATCTGACCTGCATCCCCATCCAACGGTGTTTTCGCAGCGCTTTCCCTAACCGTTAGTTATTCAAATTGGAACCTTTAGGGTGCGTTTGATGCCGGGGAGGTAAATCCCTTATACCCTCGCCCGTTCTAGCTTTGCCTCTTGCTACCCTGTCGGCGGAGAAAGGGGGGGATGTAGAATGGTTGGATAGGGGGAGAAAACAACAGAAAGAAAGAGGATCACCCCGGGAGTCGACATTAAGTTGCTTTAAAATTCACGATCGAGTTAGAGTTAATTATGGAGTAGGACGCCGGAGAGAAAGCAGGGCAGTATTTCACGAGCACTAATCTCCTTCCTCGGGGGATTACTCCAGCGTTTTCAGAATGAACCTTCTCCCAATTCTTCTTTTATACACATATATTTTTCTTCTTTTTCGCTGCAGCACGTGAGCTACTGAATATACGTGCGCGTTTAACGGCGCCGTGGGACTTTTTATTACTTACTCTGCCAGCGCACGCAACCCCCAGCAAGTGTGTGCGCGTGGGAGAAAAATAAAAGAGATATTGGAGTACCATCTACATCCTCAGACAACTGTGGGAGAGTGGAGGATTGATTTTGTTTGGGGAATGGGGGAGAAAAGTAATTAAGTTTTAACATCTTAACCCATTTCTTGACTTATTAGAAATAAAGTTCCCGAACGCTACTTATTTACCAATCGCATAAAAAAAAGTTGACTGAAACATAAAGAATGTAGATGGAGTCAGCTATAACTGAATGAAACTGCTTCTCTTTTGAATGACTTTATTTTTGCTCGATGTCAGCTGATGATGATTGATTACTGAAGTGACAGATTCATGTAGATAAAAGGCCGTGCCACATTTGCGCAGTTGCGTATGACTGATCAGTCTGACTGTGTTGTTTGACCACGCTGTCTGATACGTTTTGTATACCAGCGTGCCACATTAACTTGTCTGATGCACCTGGTTCACACGATAACACATAGAGGGCAGCACGGTAGATGCGATATATATGTTTGTTTCAGTTGTTACTCGAGACCTTAATACAAAATGAAGTTATTAACGGAAAAGAAATTTCAATAATTAAAAAAGCTAAGAGTTTAATATATTGTTAACACTTTTTCCTAAATTACAATTATTGAATTGTCTTTCCACAAATTAATCACGCTTTCATAAGTCCACGATTTACTCTCCCCACTGGAGCTCGGCTCTACAGTGGCCCTTTCTAAAGTTCGCCTCTTACCAAGTATCTAGGTCCCAACACACTGCTTCGCACTAGTCACTCGTCCGCCGCGCACACAACGCCGTCCTAAATCGTCCAATCATCGATGTTCTGATCTTTGCACACGAAGCCCGTCGTTCGTCGCCCGCTATCGCTCGCCAAGGCGTCACTCATCCTCTTCACTTCGCTGCTGGCCCGCAGGTCGGCTTCCCCTTTTATAAACCTCTGAAGTCCCACGCTGGAAAGGTATCGTAGCCCTTCGAAGTGTCGCGTCACCAACGTCTACTTAACACTCGAAGTTGCGAGAACAGTAGTGACATAGTTACCCCACATCACGCGACGGGGCACTAGGCATCTGCTGAACGCTCGAGAGAGTCTGAGAGGCTCTAATACTCCCAGGGAAGGGAGAGAGAAAAGGGGGTTGAGGTTGGTTGTCAGAAAGCGGCCGCGCTAATGAAGGATCTCTGTACCTGCGCTACATTCGCTCCAGGAGTGGATAAAACAAGTTGGTGTCGGAGGGGGGGGGGGGGGGAAGGGCTGTTACCTAGGGATCCGTACGGTGGTGCGCTGAGCGGTCGGCCACATCTCTAGCAGCCTCGTAACCATATATTTTGTCCAAACCTGTTATTTTCATGCCAACAGACGTACATCTTCGGGTACGTCGTTTTCCGTTTCAAAACAACCTTAAGGAGGGGAAAAAATTCCGAGCGAGTCTTTCAGTAGGCCTACTTCCAGTGATACCTATGTAAACATCTAACTTCGGTAACGAGCAAATTAATGTGTCCTCATGTTGCAAATAAACTTATAATACGAAACTAGGGCATTAATTTTAACGTATAGTTCTTTAAAATAATTCTGAGTGTGATAAATATACGAAAATGGTGTTTTCAACTAATTTCTTTACGCGAATCACACGTAGTTTCTACACCCGCCGCTAGAATTTGTTACCGGAGCAGCTACGTCGACTATATGTACAGAGCGAAATTTTAAACTTTGGAAAATAGAAAAAAAAAAACTTGCAAAATACTAAGCTCTGGGTTGGACCTATATTTTGACAAGGAATACTACCTACCTTGTTAAAATTCATTTAACAGTTAATGTTTTAAGGTTTCCTTTTGTTTCTATGAACTTTGGTTCGCGTCATCCGCTACCGATGACAGCACCGTGGTTACACATTTTCCGTTCCATGCCATTTCCGTTCCATTCACGAAATTACTCTACCAAATGCCGTATATCGAGATGTTAACACATAAAAAAAATTAGTACCCAAGACTAAATGGCAAAAACCTACAATTAGAACGTTTGTTGGAAAATAATTTTCACGCGATTTTACGTTTTTTTTTGTACTCACCTTGCTTCTCATTGGCTAATATTGTTCGCAACACCAGATTGCAGATGTAGTTGTCCGACCCATCTGACCTCGGAAGTACAAGTTCCTCAGCGCCGAGCAGACATATCCGCTCCACACGACTGCGCCGTCTGCACCTGGACTTCACAGGTCACGTGCGACAGTCAGACTGCCGTGTGCGCGTGTCTGAACCGTCAGCTCCGACGCGTCGCGACTGCGTGAACGCGGCAGGGCCCTGTGAAACGGAACAGGGGCAGTCGAAGCGTCAGCGTTCACGCTCGTGCGCGCAGTTAGTTGTATGCTTGCGGGCGTATAGGCGAGCGTGTGCGGCAGAGAAACAGGCACTGGAGATCCGGTGTAACGGCAGTAAACGGATAACTTACACACTCGTGGCCCAATAAAGGCCAAGGCTGGTTTAAAATAAAAATAAATATAGTTTAAAAAACTAAAGAAACATGCTTTTAAAGATTATCAAACTAAAAAGTAAAAAATAATTTTAAAATTTAATTTATAACAATAGTATATAAGCAATACTAGTATAAATGAGAAAAAAGATTGAGGCGCTTTGTGCCATATTTTTTGTATATTAAGCGCCCCATGCTTTTTTCTCATTTATACTAGTATTGCTTATATACTATTGTCATAAATTAAATTTTAAAATTATTTTTTACTTTTTAGTTTGATAATCTTTAAAAGCATGTTTCTTTAGTTTTTTAAACTATATTTATTTTTAACTTTTTAGTTTGATATTC